>NC_041233.1:22788669-22788861 GCF_002837175.3 Physeter macrocephalus | reverse complement strand
ATTTTTTTATACAGCAGGTTCTTATTAGTTATCCATTTTATACATATTAGTGTATACATGTCAATCCCAATCTCCCAATTCATACCACCACCCCCACCACCCCCACTTTCCCCCCTTGGTGTCCATACGTTTTTGTTCTCTACATCTGTGTCTCTATTTCTTCCCTGCAAACCAGTTCATCTGTACCATTTT
>NC_041233.1:22751661-22788570 GCF_002837175.3 Physeter macrocephalus | reverse complement strand
TTTTGTTCTCTACATCTGTGTCTCTATTTCTTCCCTGCAAACCAGTTCATCTGTACCATTTTTCTAGATTCCACATATATGTGTTAATATACGATATTTGTTTTCCTCTTTCTGACTTACTTCACTCTGTATGGCAGTCTCTAGGTGCATCCACGTCTCAACAAATGACCCAGTTTCTTTCAAAAGGGCCTTCTTAACACCCTTCCAATCACACCCTATGGGCTACCATGCTTCCCTTCAGGGTAAAACTTTTCCTACACAGAACCCTGGACCTGCTTTGGAACCCGAAGTCTGCTCTTCAACAGGGGGCTTAACCAAAGCAGCTGGGACAGCTGTGGTTTTAAGGGTAACTCCTGAGCCCAGAGAAGGGAGGAGTGGAGGGATGGATTTTGGGGGCTTCCTGGAGACTGGGATCTGAAATCAATCTGGCAATTAGCAGGCGAGGTGTGAAGTGGCTGCTGGATTCCAGGCTCCCCCATACCTCCCAGGCTCGTCTCCTTTCCTGGAGGAGGGCCTCTGCTGCCTCTGTGCTGCCTCCGCCCCCTGCCTCGTGGGGTCCTGGCGACAGCTTCTGAGGAGTCCAGCTGGCTATACCTCTTTCAGGGCCTTGTCACCTCTGCAGAGCCACAGGAGGGAGCCCGGCCAGCAGGGCTGGGCCAGGGAGCAGAAGGGCCCTCCCCAGGCCCCCAGCACAGCATGGGGGCAGCCTGGGCTCCGGGGCATCACCCTGGCCAGATAAAGGACGGCCTCTAGGGGCCCTTTCCAGCCCCACCACCTCTATCTCCACATCTAGGTAGGGAGGAGGATGTAGCAAGCGCTTCCAGGGACCCTGAATTTCCTGAGGGCCAGTACCGTGGGAACAGAGAGCTGTCCTACATAGTCCGCCCGCTCTGCTGACCAAGCCTGAGGGACTCTGGCATTCGGCATGGTTTAGCTCAGCATCCCCCTAACCGACCTCCACTCCAGCCCTCCCATACCTGGAGAAGAGAGTGGTTCACGGGAATTGCCTAAAAGAAGAAGGTATGGGATTTCAGAGAAGTGGCGCTGTCCCAGGAGAGCCACGGCACTGGCTTAAGAAAGCTCAGGACAATGGGGGCTTTGTTTTCCCTCTCTGCCCCTCTCCTGTGCCGTGTGATCTTGGATGATTCTCCTCCCCTCCCTGGGCCTCCAAGCCTGCCAATTCTTAATTAGTTTCCCCTCCTGGCCCCTGCTCCTAGAGTTTAGCCCCCTTCTGGCAGAGGCCAGTGGCAGCAGCCACGGCGCCTTGACCTGGGAAGAGGCAGGAAGGGTGCCTTCCTCTTCTTCGGGGCCCGTAGTTCAGATTTGAGCTCGATTATCCAATTCCTCCTTCCTTACCTCCTCCCTGCTTCCCCCTCCTCCTCTCCCTCCACCCGCCCCACCCAGTGAAGGATAGAATCCTTCTAACACAGCTAACTGTGCCCTCTGCCAGCTGGCATACAGGTGGTCAGATTGAATTGCTCCATCCATCTATCCAGCCAGCCAGCCACCCTCCCCCCAGTCCTCCACACCCATCCATCCATCTATCCATTCAGCTCACCCTCTGCCCTTGGGGCCAGACCAGGGTCCAGGCATACCAGAAAGAATCCAACAGAGCCTCTGTCTCCAGGGAGCCACAGGCCAACTGCCCTGGGACAGAGCAGGGTAGGCAAGGCCCCAAGGCACCAGCATCTACTCTTCCCAAAGAGACAAGGGTGAAGGCAACTAGTCACCCAGGGAGTGACTCGGGCAGCCCCTATACCCACCATTCAAGAGGCCAAGCAGAAGGGTCCTTGGAGGTCACTCAGGACAAGCCCCCCCACTGGACAGAAGGAAAGCGGCCAAGTGAAGAGGTAGCATGAGCGGAGGTCGGGGATAGGAGAAGTATGTCAGTGCGTGGTGCCTGAGGGCAGGCAGGGGACACAATGGCCCGGCTATAGAGCCTTGCAAGTGCGGGTAGGAGGTGGTCGCCCACGTTGCTGTCACCCGCATTCCATCGCCAGCTCCTCTCTGCCCTGCATGGCATATAGGAGTCACCCCAGACCCACTGATCTGCATCTCTTCCTTGCTCTCCAGGAGGACCCTCTCTCTGGCCAATTGGCTGGCAGTCGATAGATGCATTCACAAACTCCATTACATCTCCCTTGCCCAAATTTCTTTCCCTCATTTTTCTTGCTAAAAGGCAGTTTTTAAAAATGAGTCCCTGAGCTCAGCCCTTTCCAGCCTCGTTAATTTCGTGCCCTACCTCATTTGTTCAGGGGACCTACTTTCCCCTCGCCCGCTGCCGCCTTCCTCCCGCCAGCTATATTGGGATCTCTGCTCCGTCCTCGGTAACCTTGTGCGCCTCTCAGAGTTCTGTGGGTGTTTTTTTCTGCCAAGGGACTCTGGACTCAAGGAACCACAGAGGTCATCCAACTCCCTCCTCATGCCCCAAACTGGAATCCCTTTCCTGCACCCCCTGCCCAAGGTTACCCTATCCCAGTTGCATTCCTCCAGGGACAGGCTGCTTACTGTCCATGAGACAGCCTGTGCCAGTGCAGGACAGCTCTAACTGGGCCCAAGTTCTTCCTGAAACGTGGAATGGACCTGACACTCCTTGACGTTCCCCTAATTCCTTTTGGGTGTTTTGTCCGAGTCAAATTTCCCCGATGATGCCATCAGCCCCCAAGAGCAGAGATCAAGTCATGAATTTCTTGTGTGTCCCTTGGACCACATATTCTTTGGGTACCTCGGATGTGCAAGAAGTATGACAAAGCAGCATCCTTTGCTTGCATTAGTGCCAGTGACAGGACTCTCACAGCTGTCCCTGTGCCCCCAGCGGCCAATGGGGGACACTGCCGACCTAGAGACTTCCACATTTGAGCTGAAAATTGTCTCTTGACTCTCCCCAGTTCTGGAGCTAGCTCTGCCTTCAGGAGTTACCCTGGGCAGGTAGAATTCCTCTTGCTTGAAGGGACAGACCTTCAGACATTTGAGAGCAATGATCACGTTCCCCTCCAACTCCAGAATTCCTTCAGTCATCCTGCCCCCAGCTCGGTGTTTGTGACCCGGGCACCACCACTCCTCTCCAGGGCACATATGGCAGTTTGTTCATGGCCATCCAAGGAAGCAGTCCCTGGGGCCGTGGTCTGAGCAGAGCGGGACAGATGTCACCTGTTAATGCAGCATGAGCTTGCCCTAGAGCTTTGGCAGCTGCTGTTTGCACTGTTGGCTCCTGTGCCCCCGCTTCCTCCCCCAGGAGAGCCAGGCACTGAGCAGCAAACCCCACTATCCATCTCAGGGGTACATAGCAGGCAGGACTCAGGGCCCTCTCTCACCCATGAACCTCCAAAGGAGTCTATGCCTGCTGTCTCCACACCTCACCTTCCCCTCACTTCTCACCCCTGCAGTCAGGCCATGCCCCCCCACACACGGAGCTGCTCTGACCAGGGTCACCAGCAGCTTCCCAATTGTCACCCTGGGCCCCTTTACAGCAGCTGACTTTGCTACACCCCCTCATTGCTCTGGGGAGGCACAGGCCTCTTCTAATCCTCCACCAACTCCCAAGCGACCCTTGTCCCTGTCAGCTGCTCGGGCTCCTTCTCCACTCCTTCAGTGCAGATCCTCCACGATCTGCACCCTCAACCCGCCTTTCTCACCCTGCACTCACTCTGACTCATTCCATGGCTGCAAAGGCCCTCTAGGCGGGCCATTCCCCAGCCGACATTTCTAGCATCCCCTGAACTATGAACAGAACTTCCACCACTCTTTGAAATCCTGCTTCTCCTTCAAGATAGGGCCCTGACTCGCTCTTCCAGGAAGCCTTACCCAATGTCCCCGTCAAGCTGTAATGGTCCTGCCCACACCCACCAGATGGCACTGATTGGACCGGGAGTGAACATATGGCAGCCTGGGGCAGATCACGTGGTCTATCACCAAGGGCGGCCCAGTGGGGCGGTAGCCCCAGACAAGGTTCTTTGGGATTTGGACTGAGGCTGTGGACAGAACTAGAGCACGAGTCTAGAGCAAGGCAGATGAACAGGTAAGCGGGACCGGGAGATGGGAGAGGGGAGGAAGATGGAGAGACCACGGAGGGAAAAGCAGCCAGAGCTGCTGGTCCCCAGCTCCACCTGACCTTCCTCCCAATGGGCCCCTGGATCTATGGCCCCTTGGAGGAGCCTCTGGCCTTTGTGAGTAAAATGTTCTGGTCCCCCAAGCCGGTGAAAGCCCGTCCTCCTGCAGGCTCCTACACAACCTTTGCGTGTCACATTTCTAGTACATCTCGTAGCCTCTGAGGGGAGATCTGGTTTCCTTCCTGGTTTCTGTACAACCTTGGACCAGTCACCTCCACTCTCCCACCTTGTTTCCTCCTGCAGTTTAAAGAGGCTTAAAATTTGGGGTCAGGGATGTGGAGCTGAGAGCGCCCAGCCGCTGCCGGGAACCAGGCTGTGAGGGGGGAGCAGGGCCCCCGGGCACCACTGCAGGGCTCGGTCGGAGGGGACTGGGTGTGGGTGCCCTACTGACCCACCTCCCCCACCCTGCTGGTCCCCAAAGTCTCTGAGTCCCACCCGTGCTGCAGAGCAAGCGTCTCCAGCAATTCTTCGTCCTGACATGTCATCTCTCTTTGTCACTTCCTCACCTTCCCTGGGAAGGTAGCTCTGGGGATGGGGGTGGGGGTGGATGTGTGTGTGCATGAGGGTGTGAAGGCATGGAGGGCTGTAAAGGTGCACGGGAGTGTCTGAAGGGGTGTATGTGTGGCTGAAGGGGGTGTGGGTGCACGGAGGTGGGTGTGGGTGGGTGCAGAGTCGGATGTGGAAGCCATGAGGGAATTTGCATATTGCTCAGTGTGTGTGTGATGAAGAACAAGACTGTGGGTCCACCCCCTGCTAAGCTGAGCGAGAACCAGGCCTGTGATAGGGTGTTCGTGTCAAGAATCAGCCCCTGCATCCCCTGAGGTGTCAGAGCTACAGATCCTGCCAGCCGGGCCACACAGCAAATGGCAGGAAGAGAGGACTTGCTCCCACCCCCATGAGGACACCAAGGCTCAGGGAGAGGCAGTGGTTTATGCAAGGTCAGTGGTGAGGTCAACACAGGGTCTGAGCTTCCTGGCTCCTTCCTGGGGCCATCTGCTGCCACCCCGCCTCTGCTGAGCACCAGGCCACACGGAGGGCTGAAGCCCAACTATGGTGAGCTTCGGGGCCCCAGCCCAGCCCCACTGAGGACTGACACCTGAATGGCAGCTCCGTTTCTCCGAAGGGGCCTGGGGGCCTCCACACCCTAGGTCTGCCCTCCAGCTGTGAAGAGCAGACTTGAACAGGGGGAGTCTCCCACCTCAGCCCACCCCAGTCTGCACCCCCTCCACCTCCACCTTGCAGGGAGCAGGCAAGCCGGGGCAGGAGGAAGCAGGCAGGGTGACAGACAGCGGCCAGGGGCCTGACTGGGACAGCCTGATGGACAGCTGGGGCAGACAACACCCAGGAAACTGGGGGAGGGCAGCTCCCTCGCCCCCCTGCCCACGTGCCAGAGAAAGAGGAACAGAAACAGTCGTTCCTGATTTTAGCCCTGAGAGTCCCACATCCTTGGAAATCCCTTAGTCTTGGGCAAACCAAGTTGATAACCCCCCTCTAGCTTCCTGGCAGACTCTTTCAGTGGCTTCCGTGTATGCCGGGGCCAGGCTGGAACCAAAGAGGGTGAGGAAGAGTCTTAGAGGCCGTCCAGCTTAATCGCCTTGCCCCTCAGCTCATTCTTACAGCCTCTGCTTGAATGCCCCCAGCTCTGGGGAGCTCACCACATCAGGCAGCTTGTTTGTTATGGAGCATCCCTGATGTGCTGGATAAAACAGGACCCTAGAAGGCATTGGCCGGGGAAGACATGACCCAGATGCCCCGCAGGGTGGGGGTGAGCTCAGCCTCAAGGGTCTGAAGGGTGGTGACCTAGGAGGAAGGAGCAGGCATGTGTATTCTCGGTGCTTTGAGGACGGGGTTGAGGCTGGGAAAGGGGAGGGGGAGAAACAGCCACAGAAAGGCACCTGTCAGCCTCCTATCCAAAGAACTTTCTAGCACCCCACCAGGCTTCACCTGCCAGCCTGTCACACTCCCGCCTGAGCCCTAGACCGAGACAGCCCTCTCCCTCCTGCCCCGCATTCCTGGTCTCCTCCAGGCTGCTGTAAACCTGTCTTGTAGAAATCGATGGAAGGCCTGGCCACAAAAGACTTCTTGGGCCTCCTCTCCAGTCGCATGTGGGTCCTGGAGAAAGCAGGAGGGGGCAAGATGCTGGCACTCAGCTGCTCTGTAAATCTATCGAAGATATTTTTTTATCACTTCCCGACATTCCTCTGTAAAAGCCACTCAGCTGCGTTTACAAATTGTAGAATTCATTTGATGCCAAGGACCTGGCTAACGGCCTGAGCAAATCCGGCAGGAGCAGATGGGGGCCAGCAGTGCTGCTCCTGTCTGGCTGTGCAACCCTTGGCGACCGAGTCACCGTGTTTTAGCCTCTGCCTCTCTGTAAAATGGGGATGCAGAGGGCTGTGAGGATTAGTGAGATCACAGACCCACATGCACAGCTCAAGGCCTGGCAAGAGTGAGCCCTCAGTAAAGAATGGTGGTGATGACCTGCCTTGGAGCCTGTTTGGAGCCAAGCGTTGGAAAAGGGCAATGGGTGCAGAGCCCAGGGCCTGGGGTTCCCTGCCCCCAACCTGTACCTCCCTGCCCGGCAGGCCCTCCTATATCTCAGAGCACCCTCTGGAAGCAACAGGTCTTATGCTTACAGAGGGATTATCATCTTCCTCCCCGCCTCCCCCTCCACCTCCTCTTCCTCCTCTTGTCACACTGGAAGCTTTAGGTCCTCTCCCCTGTAGAATCGTTGAGCCTTCCCACATCAAGACTGTTCTAGCCCTTAGAAGTTCAAACCCTGCATGAACTGATTGCTTGAGGTTTCCTGGATCCTAGGTTAAGAAGGATTCTGAGGCTGCTTCCAGTTGATTAGTGATGTCTGCCTTGCCCCTTGGAGAGTGTGGGGTAGCCCCAAGAATGGCCTCATGCCTTGCCATCCTTTCAAGTTCCAACCACCTTATCCTGTAGATGAAGAAGCTGATATTCCAGAAGGGGAAGACTTAGGACTGGGGAGTTGAGAAAGTGGGGCGTACTATTTCTTAAGCACCCGCTGTGTGCTACGTGCCAGCCTCTACATCCATACACCACCACACTGGACCCTCCCAGCAACCCCAGCCATTTGACAAAAGCCCTGAGGTTACAGCAGTCGCCCAGCAAGCTGGTGGTGTCACGGCTTCCAGGAGCCATCGTACCGGATCCCAGGGTCTCAAAGAGACAACCAAGATCGGATCCTCGGAGCAGAGAGGGCTGGAGGTGTGGGGTGCAGGTGGAATGGTGCAGCAGCAGGCTGCAGGAGCTCACAGGGAGGGGATGAATCATCTGGGGGTGGAAGCTTCCTCTGGCTGGAGTCTCTTCTCTATCATTTGAGAGGTGAAACAGAGTAAATTATTGGTAGTACTGGAAACACCAGTCCTCCTCTTATTTGAGCAATGCTGGGAACTTTTCTGAGAGCTTTCACATCTGTGACATAGTTCAAGCTGCTGGCAGGCCCTGGAAAGGCGGACGATGGTGGCTCAGCCTGTCCCATTTCATAAAGGCAGAAAGAGAGGCTCAGGGAGGTGATCTGACCCCACATCCCTAGCTCCAGGCCTAGCACATGGTGCCATTGGCCTCCTCCCTCTGGCTGGGAAAGCTGGGACCAGGAATTTCCAGGGACATTTTCCCACGCTTCTTAGCTTAGCTTCTGCAGCAAGGGAGTCACTGTCTCGCCCCCTTTCCTCTCTCCTCCTCCTCATCCTCTTTCATCCTGACCTATTCTGTGCGGGCACTGTACCAGTGGCGTTACACACACAGCATCTCACTTCATCCCACAAGAGCCACTGTACAGATGAGGAAACTGAGGCCCAGAGCACTTGAGGCTTCAATGCCAAGACTGTGACTGCAAAAGTTTGCTCTTGCAGCTACAAGCCTCTGCTGCCTTCAGCTTTCCTGCCCCCCACCCCGTATCAAGTGAATTCTGGCCAAATTTTGGCACAGAAACACCCACGGGGAAAAGAAAGTCCTTGCTCAGTTTCCTCAGCTGAAAATGGGCGTGATGATAAAAGCACCTCCCTTCTTGGGCCACTGAACAAAATGAGATCAGGGATATGAAACCGAACCTGACACAAATAAGCAGCTTTATTATTGTACCAGCCTTCTGCCGCTGCTTCTGCTGTGTTGATATAACACAAGACTACAAAAAGGTCTTGAGAACCTCGACCATGCTGTATCCAAGGCAGGGACCAAGGGGGCTGGGCTGCTTCCAAGAGGATTTGGGAGAATCAGGGCTCAGGAGAGGCAGAAAGATAAAGGACTGTTGAGTTTTTCCATTTTTAGGCAGGATTTTGTGGGAGTGAAGCATGCAAGGGTGGCTCGGGGCTGGGACCAGACCAGGGCTGGATTCCAAGCATCTCCGGGCAGTCCCAAGTGGCCCTGTCTCTGAGCTGTTACCAGACCAGCACCCCCAGGACCCCATCTCCCTGCACTGTCATCTCCTTGGTTTGTGAACCCAGCCAATCCTCAGGCTTCTATGAAGCACCTTTGCAGCACCTCCTTCTGAGCAGGAGTGGTGCAGGGAAAGGCCTGCAATAGAGCAAACGACCAGGTCTAGTCCCAGCTGGGCTGGGTTTCAGGCCAGTTCCCTCACTTCCCAGCAAGGACGCAGCACACAGTGCGCCCGCCATAAAGATTCTGATGAATGCATGCATGCATGCATGAGTGGGTGAATGAGTGAATGAAGCACCCTGGCCTCTCTGTTCCTTCATCTATAAAATGGGGCAGTAACAACTACGCCACAAGGTTGTTATAAAGTCCAGAAACGATGCACATATAACACTCCCCACAGAGGGCTCGCTGAGTGCCCAATAAGCAGGAGCTATCTTTATAAGGAGAGACCTTTGCCCTCCCAGAGATTATGACCTAATTGCCTCTCCATGGTCAGCCTTCACCCCCAACTTTTGAATGAACCACAGGTCAGCCCAGAGCCCCTGAAACTCAATCACTGTCTAATAAAATCCAGGGGTTTTGTGCGCATACACAAAACACACACACACACATGCACACGCACACACACACACACACACTATTGGGAGCTGATGTTACAGAAAATCAGGATGGCCTGGATTTGAAAAATTCTGCATACATTTCTGAGTTTCGTTTCAGAAAATGAAGGCGTCATGTGTAACACTAATCAATATAAATATAAATGTCCACCAGCCTGGCCAGCCTGCACTGTGAAGGAGGTCACAGTGGTGGCAGCCCCCGGAGCGTGCCAGCTCACCATCTCCACCTGGAGCCCCAGCTCACCCCAGGAAGGGCTGGGGAGGCTGGGAAGGGAAGGGGGCTCTCCTGTGTGATCATGCCCCAGCCACACCTCTGGCCCCACGAGAAAGGAGCTGGGGTGTCAGATCTGATCCCTTCTTGGGACCAGCCTGGCTGGTTCTCAGCATCACAGAGACCTCTGTGTTCTGGGCAGATGTGGACTAGGGATGCTTGTGTCCCCAGGTCTGGGCCATGCTGCATCACCAGGGACCTGAAGCAGCCCCTCTTGGGAACTCTATGTCTCCAAATCCCTACAGGGAACCTGCACCCTTCCCTCAACACGTCTTCTCCTTTGTCAAACTTTCGTCATGGGTCTGCCCTGTGCCAGGCAGAGGGGCCCAGGAGCGAACCGATGGCTTCGGTCCTGCTCTGTGAGGCCAATAGCCCCAAAAGGGAGCCTGCCCCACCAGGTCCCTGGCCAAATCAACTCCAGTGCTGCTCAGGCCTCTGGGGGCGTGCACAGGGCGCAGGGGGTAAACCCGGCCTCATCTGGGTGATCTGTGGCATGAGATGGGTGGATGACCCCAGGAGACATGGGGGTGGAGATGTGCAGAAACAGCCTGTGCAAAGGCCTGGAGGTGGAAGAGTACGGAAGGAAAGTCATGTGCTAGGGGCAGGGGCGGCATCCCACCCCAGGTTCCCAGCTCCCCGGGTCCCCTCACCCCATCCCTGTCCACCACATCCACACATGGAATTTCTCCTTCACACGTGCACCCCCCCTTGCAGATCAACTCCTGCCACCGGTGCCTGGGGCTGCTCCCAGTCCAGCATCCAGCAGGTGTGGTGTGATTTCGAGTCCCGGTTTAGACGTACCTGGAATCTCCACGTGAGACTTCTGGGCTCCCACCTGCCCCCACGCACACAAAAGCCACAGGCCAAGGGAGCCTGCCATCCGTGCCAGCACCTGTGACTCCAAGCAACTTTGCACAAACTGTGGCATCTCCAAAGCCATGACACTTGCGGTGTGACTAGCAACTCACTGAACTTGGCAGCGGGCAAGGGCTATGATGGGAAGAGTCTGTCGAGAGCTGAGTCTCAGCACGTCATAGTTCACCCCCAAAAGAGCTGAGACAGGCCCTGGAGGCCTAGGAGTTAGAGCCTGGGGGCCAGGGCAAGGCAGGTTATGCTCCAGGCCCAAGCTCTTTGCAGCCTGACCCGAGGCCCCATCGCCACACCCTCCAGGCAGGCTGCCCTCTTCTCTCCATGCCCCTGGTTGCCCTTATCCCCATTAGAGGCTGAACCAAGGACTTCATTCATCCTCAAGGGCCTGGGAACCTGGACTGAGACCACTCTGCCCCAAGGAAGCTGGCCCAGGGAGAGTCACGGTGAGCAATTCAAGATGAGTCCAGGGCCACTACCTCCAGTAACAATCCTGCTTCTCACTAGAAAAGAAAGCCTTGCTTCTCTGGTTTGAGAGACAGAGACAGAGAAAGAGAGGGAAGGGGGGACCTGGAGGCAAAGAGACGAAGAGAGAAATAAATGTAGCGTCATCACTCACTACTTGTCTGTATCCCTAAAAGGTCTCTCATCCATCTTGCCCTGCACGGCACCCAGAAGAGACAGCGACCCACTGCAGGGCCAGTGAATGTTTGTTAAATGAAGGAAGGAGAAAAGTCACCAAGCAAAGGATGAAGAGTAAGAGGAAAAGGTAAGCCGCAGGTCGAGAGAGGAGCTCAGTCAGTCCCTCTGTCCCTTGCTTGCCTTTGTATTTTGTTGGTGAGGGTAGCGGGTGATGTGTGACAGGCCTGGTCTTTCTAACCCAGGACGTCAGGCGCCCCTCGTGAAAGGGGAAGCCTGATGCTGAGTTCCTTTCTCTTCTACTTCCCACCCACCCAGTCTACCCCAGCACTCACAACCCCAGCCAAAACTCCGCCCAGCCAGGGGGCCACACCCACTTGCTCCTCTCCCTGGCCTGGACAGCAGAGGGTCCCCAGTCACCGAGGAAGCCAGGGCAGCACGTGGCCCAGTCCGCCACCGTGTGCCGACAAAAAGGAAGCGTCCACGTGTGCGTGTATGACTTATGGCTTTAATCTCCCTGATAGAAGGCCTTTAAAGATTATTTCAGGGATGAAAAAAAATAATCCTGGGTAATGAATCACGGCCTTAAGAAGCTGATAAGCAGCAAGGAAGCTGGCGGGGCCTGAGTTCCTCATTTAATTAAAGTCTTACAGATACTCCCTGAAACAAAATCCATTGTAGCCATCAAGGTGATAAAAAGACTGCAGGTTCCTTTAAACTAACTCACCTGCCTCATGAATCTTTTTTCTCGGTGAGGAGGGCTGATGAGGACAGATCTTCGGCACCAGGCTGCATCACTGCAGATGGCCTAGTCTAGGGCCTGCTGGGGACTCCTGGGGGACAGAAGGTGCCTCATGGAGCCCGAGAGCTAGAGCAGATCGGAGACTGGAGGACACAGGGCAACACGCTCAGTCGGGAGCAGGACACTGTGTGGCCTTGGGT
This sequence comes from Physeter macrocephalus, assembly GCF_002837175.3. NCBI lineage: Eukaryota > Metazoa > Chordata > Mammalia > Artiodactyla > Physeteridae > Physeter > Physeter macrocephalus. The sequence continues at coordinate 22,776,721 of NC_041233.1, read as the reverse complement.
CACTCACTGCCCCTCTCTGGGACTCAGTTTCCACATCTACCATCGTGGGAGCAGGAGATGAGGCTGGTCTCCAGGAGGCATCCCTGAGCTGGCCTTCTGAGTCCTGAGCCCCCTGTTCCCCGGGGAGGTGAGGAGAGACAGACGGTGTCTCCACGTGGAAGGCCCCTCCTCTGGACCTGCCCACAGAACGGGCCTCCCTCGGCCCTTGTTTCCCCTTTTTCCCCTCCCTGCTCTTCCTGGTCCCACCAAAAAACAGCAGGCTGGGATGAGGCAGCGCTGAGCCTGGTCCCCTCAGGGGGAAAGCCCCCCGGCCCAGGCTTGGGGCTGCAGGTGGGGCTCCTGGGAGCTGGCTGCCACCTAGCGGCCAGTGTCAGAATTGCAGGCCATGGTGTCCAGAGAAGATGAGGCAGGTCAAGGCCCATGTAAAACGGTCTCTTTCCACAAGGTTAGGATGATTACTCACCTGACAGAAAAGGAAACTGAAGCCCAAGGTCACCCCAAAACCTAAATCCATGTTTATACCCCAGGGTGGACATAACCTAGTCTCCACCTCCAGGTCTGCCCCTCTCCTGTTCGTAGCCACTAAGTGACCCCCAAGGCCTGCCCTGTCATGTCCGTCTCCTGCTCATCAACCTTAAATGGCTCCCAAAGGAATGAAGCAACCCCTGTCTGTGCTGACATCCAGAGCCCTCTACAACGCAGCCCAAACTTCATTTCCCAGACTTTCTCTCTGCCTTTCCAAACCCTCCCCTGCTCCGCCTGCCCCCAGCCCTCCTCTCCCTCCTTCCCCCCACCCCCGAGAGGCCTATGACCTCGAGCTCAGGAGTCATTGTGCCGCTTCCCCTTCAAAGCTGAGGCTGTGTTTTCTGGAAGAAGAGAGGATAGGGAGAGGTGAAGGGAAAGACTTGGGGGGGGGGAGCACGGAGAGGCAGCCCGAGGACGGGGGAGCAGGCTCAGAGGTGGGGTGCGTGCTATGAGCCGAGACTGGAGGGTCAGGCAGGGGTTAGACACTGTTGACCTCACAGGCCTCTGGAGGCAGTCAGGATTTTATCCTGAGGACCACCAGGAGCCCCTCTTCTGTGGGAGCTGGGGGTGAGGGTGGGCAGGCCCGCCCTTCAGGACCCTGGACTCCTCCATACAGGATTGCCCACCCATCCCTAACTCTGGCCAAACAGGGGGAATGAGGGGTGAATGAGACACCAGAAACGGAAACACTAGGTCAGGCTGGTGATTTTGGTGCAAAAAGTCCCACCCATAAAGGCAAGGCTCAGACAGCCTGCCTCTCCACGGTCCCCAGGTGCTGCTCTGTCCTGCACAACTGGTGGGTGTAGAGACCCCTGTGCCAGCCCCGGCCAGTCCAGACAACACGGGAGAAGGGCCTTTGTTGTGGCCTTGATAGCAGCGCTGGCCTTCCCAGAGGCAGGGGATGGATTGAAGGATCTCAGCCTGGAGTGGACCCAACTCTCACATGGACCAGAGTGTTTCCAGACCCATCCATCCTAGGAAGTGATCTGGGGTTGCCAGGAGGGCACCCAATGAGTGAGGGAGCAGTTTTCAAGGGGGCCATGTGAGGCAAGGCTTCCTGGAAGAGGGGATGAGGAGAGTCTTGCACGTAGAGAGAGTAGCAGAAGGAAGGCTGGAGTGGGTTCAGGAATTGCAAGTTGCAGGCGGACAGGGGCGGCATCTGCCTGGCGTGCACAGCACCCACCCTCAGGAGGGGCTCAGGAACTAGGTGCTAAAGGACGGATGGAATGAGTGGATTTGATTGGAGGAAGGTGGGAAGGACAGATGTGCCCAACGGGGAAGATGGCTGAGGGGTGTCCCTAACTCAGGGTATGGGTAGCACTTTAAAGGTCAGCACTGGCCTTCTCAGTGGTATCGGGGGCAGTGATGCCGCTGTCGCTGTATCTGGCCAGCACGATGTGGCGGCACCCACAGGGCACACATGCTGGAGGGAATTCTCTCCCAGCAGGCCCAGCAGAGCCCCAAGAAAGCAGGCCCTCAGTCTGGGGCAGAAGGGAAGTTACCAAGAGAGGGGACACAGTAGCTCTTGCCTCAGTGCCCCGGGGGAGGCAGAGGAAGTTGGACCAAGGGCAGAGGGTGGTCACGTGGACAGGGATTCCGAGAGGTGCCACAGAGTCTAGGAAGAACTGGCATCAAAGCTAGGGGCACCTGGGACTCTGTCCCGACTCTTCTCCTCTCAGAGCCTCAGTTGCCTCATCTGTCAACTGGAGAGATGATCCTCCATCCCCCAAAACCATGGGTGGCCAGGGGTGACGTTGGCTGACACAGAGCTGTGCATGAATGCCAGGCCTCCTTGAGGGTATGGTTCCTGGCGAGGCTGGGGATGGAGTCAGGTCTTAAATGAGGTCCCCGCCTTCCTTCTGCAGGTAGAGTCAGGAAGGGCAGGGAGCCCTCCTCTTGCCTGTCCTCCTCCCCAGCACCCACAATGGCCCCGTTGTCCCTCACCCACCCAGCCCAGTCCTTCCTGCCCCACACAGGAGCTGGCTGGGCTTCCCCCTCACCCACGAGCCCAGGAGGAGGCTGGCTCTGGTCCTCCTGAGGCCCTTTGAGGTGACTGCTCCTGACGGAACTCCAAGTTCATTGTTGACCTCTGGTTGCTCTCATTTATCAGAAGGAAAACTGAGGGCCTCTTTCCCACCACTGCAAAATAGGAGGTCATAGGGACCAGAGTTCTGATCCTTGCCCTTGTCTCCAGGAGAGGAATGAGGACTCCCCCAGGCCCTGCAGATTCGTCTGGAACAAGTTCCCGGGGTAGCTCAGAACCTACAGGTTATGTCAGAATACATGTGTCAGCCCAGGCTAGCCTAGAACTCGCTCACAGCTTAGCCCAGACTCACCTATTAACCCAGAACACACACATTAGCCAGGGTTAGCCCAGAGACACATGGTAGCCCAGAGCACTTGGGTTGGCTTGGAACACCCGCTAGCCCAGGATAGCCCAGAATCAGGGTCAGTTCAGGACACACACATTAGCCCAGGTCGGTCCATAACATGTAGGTTTCCTTGGCACACCCAGGACAGATGAAAACGAACAGCATGGTTCAAAACAATGATTTTCAAAAAAAATTTTAAACCTTCCTTCAAATGAAATCTCACCCAGAACCCAGTGTAAAGAACGGTTAAAGTGGAGCTGCGTGTTGGAGGGGGATGGGGCCCAGGCAGCGGTGTGCTGGTAAATGCATCCAGGGAACCACTCTGCCTTGTACCACTTGTCGATTTCCATGGTGTCAGTACTACCGTCGTGGCCGATTTCAGGGCACCGACCTCTAGGCCCTGACTGTGGAGCTGGGGAGAGATGCTGATAATCGTCTCCGGAAGCCAGGTGACCAGCGCCAGCACCGCAGCGGCCCGCTCGGCCTCCCAGACTCCCCGTGACCCCGAGGCTCTCCGTTCAGGGACGCCCAGCGCCAAGACGCAGAGGCCGCCCCACGTGTGTGGGTTTACTAGGTAGCGTCAGGCTTCTGAAACCTGAGCAGAACTCAGAAAAATGCCTCCTGGCCCCTGGCAAGTGTGGGGCAGGTGGGAAGTGGAGTCAGTGGGGAAGTCTGGCCCCTAGAATTTCCCATGTGACGTGGATCAAGTCCTGTCTGCCCTCTGGGTCTCGGTCTCCCCATCTGTACAATGAGACTGTGACCTCTAAGGGGCCCCACCCTGACTCTGACTCTGGAAGTCAGCCGTGCTCGCCTCTGCCACTTCCCACCTCCGCCCGCTCCCCAGGCCTGGCGCCTGGCTCTCGGCAGGCAGCGCCCGGGCATTGAGTCACTGTCCCTCAACCCCGAGCACACCTGTCCTCAGCCAGGCGGCATCCGAGGTAGCGTGCGGACTAATCGCACAGGGCGTGAGTCCTCCTTTGTCAGAGCTGAGTCCCACACGTGGTGCGGGTGGCAGCCCCTCACAGTGCCCGGCCCCTTCGATAGGTGATGCTCCGAGGAGCAGCAGAAGGGGGGCTCCTCACAAGCGCCCACAGGATTGGAAGGGCCCAACCTATGCTTTTATATTTTAATTAAAATTTTTTTTGATTATGAAATGTTTTGAACAATCAGAAAAGGACATTTAGCCACCACCTGTATCTAACTGATGTTAATATCCCGCCAGGTTGCCCCCGTGGGGACATGCATCTGCTGCCTCTGAGCGTGCTCCTTGCCCCCCTCCCAGGGCCCCTCCCTTCTCACATGACTGCAGCGGGGCGGGGGCGCCTGACATCTCCCCTCCCAGGTGGAGGCTCCCCGAGGGCAGGAGTGGCTTCTCGGTGCATCTGCATTGCGCTCCTGTCACACGCTCATCTGGCATCTCATCTATCTTTATAACCACCCGGTGAGACACAGGGGATGAAAGATTCATTCTCCCCGTTTCACAGAAGAGGAAGCTGAGGCATAGAGGTTAAGAGATTTACCTGAGAGCACATAGCATATTGGCAGCAGGTCAGCACTAGACCTAGGTCTGTCCCTGAAACAAATGTTCTCTTCCCCATCATTCCCTTGGCACCCCTTCCTGTTGCCCTCTGCTCAGGGCTTCCAGGAGGGGCTATCATAACCATGCTATGTCGATAGGTATAAACTGGGACCGATGCAGGCAAACTGGGCTATGCCTCCATACTACCTTTGAAAACCTACCACAGGAGTTGATTGAGAACCAGCATCGTGTGATGTATAGGGCAGCTGTGACAAAGAAGACACCATCCTGCCCCAGAGATGCACACAGAAGCCAGGTGCCCCTCAGCATACATTTATTGCCTCCAACGGGCTACGTGCTCTGATGCATACAAAACACAGGGGATATTAACTATGGAGCAGGGAGCAAGAAGGGCCAACTTCCTAGAGGAGGTGGAGTTTGATTTAGGTCTTGAACAGCAAGCCCCAGTGAGGCGGAGAAGACGGGGAGATTCCACCTGTCAGAGGGCACCCCACGTTCAAAGGCTCAGTGGTGGCAAGGTGAGGAGTTCCGAGAAGATGGGAAGTGGGTGATGAAGATAGAAAAGCACATTTCCTGTGCATGTAACCAATAGATTAATCAAATCCAGAATTTTAAAAGGAACAAAGAAAAAAATCACCACATCAAGAAAAAAACAGACAGCCCAATAAAAAACACTGGCAAGAGACTTAGTGTACAAAAGACGATCTCTGGCTATCCAGTAAGCATGTGAAAAGTTTTCAGCCTCATCAATCATTCGGGAAATGCAAATTAAAGCTGCAATTAGATGCCATCATTCTCCCACCAAAATGGCTAAAATTAAAAAGGAATGATAACTCCCAGGGCTGACAAGAATGCGGAGCTACCAGAAGGCTCATACATTGCTGGTGGGAGTGTTAATTGGTTCAACCCCTTGGGAAACTGTTTGGCAGTATTTACTGAAAATAAACACATGCCTGTGTGATGATCTAACTTCCACTCACAGGTATTTACCCAAGAGAAATGAAAGCCAATGGCCACCATGGATGTGTACCAAAATGGTCATCACAGCCAAAAACTGAAAACAACTCTCATGTCCATCTACTGGAGAGTGGAGAAATAATTGATGACATGCCCATTCAGTGAAATACTACACAGCAATGACAAAGGACTAATTCCTGATACAGGCAACTGTGTGCCTGGATCTCACAGACGATGCTGAATGAAAGGCAGACAGAATGACTATATGCTACGTGCTTCCATTTAAACGAAGCTCAAGGATGGATGAAATTAACTTTGGGAATTGAAGTCTGAATACTGGTTACCTCCAGGGAGATTATTGACTGGAAAGGGGGCACAGGGAACCTGCTGGGCTGTTGGAATTGTTCTGTATCTCAATCGATGGGACATTTACATGGTGTATACACATGCAGAAATCCACTGAACTACACATTTAAGATTTGAGCACTTTACACTAAGAAATGCTCCAATAAAATGCTCTTTTTTAATCTTTCCAGATGAAGATGGAGAATGGAGTGGAGAGGGCAGGGGAGAGCCAGGACAACCACTTGGGAGGCTTTTGCGACACCCCAGGTGAGAGAACACGAGCAAACCAGCAGGAAACAGGTGCCAGGTGTGGGCTTAGGCAGTCATGCTGCAAGAGGCCAGAGGAAGAAGTCAGCGGTGTGGGCAGGTGGGGGAGGCTTTGGGAAGGAGAAAAAGGACAAGTAGGCAGAGGCAAGGATTCCTTGGGGCACTGAAGCATTTCAACATGCCAAGGTGTGCATCTAGAATGGGCACCCCCTCCTATCCCATCTCAGCTCTCTGAGCAGTCTCGGGCGGGGTGGGGTGATTTGAGCTCCCTGCCCCTGGCGGAGTTCAACAAGAATAGCCAGCCCTTGGGACTTCCCTGGTGGCGCAGTGGTTGAGAGTCCGCCGGCCGATGCAGGGGACACGGGTTCGTGCCCCAGTCTGGGAAGATCCCACATGCCGCGGAGCGGCTGGGCCCGTGAGCCATGGCCGCTGAGCCTGCGCGTCCGGAGCCTGTGCTCCGCAACGGGAGAGGCCACGACAGTGAGAGGCCCACGTACCGCAAAAAAAAAAAAAAAAAAAAAAGAATAGCCAGCCCCATTTGTTGAGCCTTCTGATGTCCACAGGAGGCCCTATGCCGAGGGCTTTACAGGAGCTCTCTCGTCAAGCCTTTGAAGGGTGCCTTGTTCTTCCTATTTTACAGACGTGCACTGAGGCTGAGAGAATTGAGTGGTGGCTCCAGGACCCCAATCTGTTAGCCTACCCTGTTAACCATCACGACACACCAGAGGTAGATGACAGCTTTTCAGGGACAACTTGGCAGGGATACAGCATGGTGGAACCAACTGGGCACAAGTGAGCTGGGAGAATGGGGCTTGGGAATTTGTACCTTCTCAGGGCTGCCCAGGAGTCCTGGGCACGTCCAAGTTGGGGGATGGGCAGGTTGGATGACCGTGGCAGTAACTCTGTACCCAGGTGGGGAGAAGAGGGAGCCTTGGAAGGTGCCGGGCACTGCCCTCAGCCCTCAATCCCACAATGGCCCTCTGAGGTGAGGACTGTTATTCCCATTTTACAGATGAGGAGATGGAAGCTCAGGGTGGTCAGCCAGGGAATGGCAAAGCCCCCCAGCCCTGCAGTCCCCACGCCTGGCCTGTCACGCTCAACTCTACACCTCCCACTGGGTCCTGGGCACTGGAGAGTTTGGCATTGCCCGGTGGATGGGGCAGAGATGACCAATTCTGAGGGGCTCAGAGAATGAGCAAGGGAGGAGAGAGAAAGAATCAGAGACACAGAGAAACTGAGAAAGCTATAGAGAGAGGCAGAGCGGGTGGGGTGGCAGAAGGTGTCAGGGTGGGAGACGGAAGAGATGTTCGCCAGCAGCTGTGAACTCACGAGACAGACGCTGCTGACACAGGCTTGTGGGGCAGGTGCCTGTGCCCGCCTGCCCTCCTGCACCCTCTCGGTGCCCACCTTGTTCTTGGTGGCTAGGGCTATGCATTGGGGGAGGGTCAGCAGAGTCCAGGCTGGACTCTCCTTGGGAGACTGCCACCTGGACTGTGTGACCTTGGGCCTCAGTGTTCTTATCTGGGCAATGGGCCTCAAGGACCCTGCCAGGTCCATCAGGCTCTGAGCTACCAAGGTTTGTCCCCTACACACAGTCTCACTCCTGCAAAGATGCCACTCTGCAGGTCCCCACTCCTTGCCCAGCCTCCTGGCTCCCTGTGGGAAATGTGGCCAACTTGAGCCACAAGGGTCTCCATCTTCCTCTCCAAAGGACAGAACCGAAGGCTGCCTGCAGCATCTCTGTCCCCCGGGGTCCTTCCTGTTCCCCTGACGCAGACCTTTTCTTCCAGCTCTGGGGAGGAGGGAGGTGTCTTGTGACTGACTGGAGGGGCTGATGTGGCAATAGGGTGGGGAGGATGCCACAGGAAACATCCATCAACATCACTGTCACCCCTCCTAAAACTGGCTGGGCTCAGACCCAGAAGGTCTGCCACTTAAGAGCTGTGTGGCCTGAGGCAGGTAACTCAAGCTCTCTTGAGTTGCTCATCTCTAAGGTAGGAATGAGGTTGCCCACTTTCCAAAGCTGGAATGAGGACTGGCTGACCCTGCAAGTGTGAGAATCCCCCAGCCCAGTGCCTAGCATTCGTGGCATAAGAACAGCTCCCTGGGCACAAGAGGAAGGACGACCAGGGAGTTAGAAGTGACCTCAGATAATGCTGACTCCAAACTTTACTTACATCCCGAAAGATGGAGGCCCGGAGAAGGCAGCTGGGAGAAAGGCCACACGATCCCCCTGGCCAGTGCTCCCTGGTCAGGGAGGGGTGGGGAGCGCGGAGGTCATTTAAAGTCACTCCTGCCTCTTCTGCCGACACAGCAAATGCCTGCTCCACGACGGCATCTGGAGATGCCAGGCAAGACTGGGCACGGGGAGCACGCCACAGGCCTCCGGATCTACGGCTCCGTTTAGAGGACAAAAGAACAGCCTTCCCGGGGCGCTGGGCGGGGCACCTGCAGGAGGAGGTGCTGCTGAGCTGGGGCCCGGGGTTCACTCTGCCCGCTGTCCAATGAGGCCCCGTCTCTCTGGCAGAGGCTCTGGGCTTGATTAAGCTGTCACTGCCTCTTGCGATGTCACTTCTGATAGAGTCCAAAAGGGACAAAGGTCACAGGAAGCACAGGTCCCTGAATCAGGCTGCCCTGATATCAGCAGCCTCCCTGGGTCTCTAGTGCCCGTGAGCCGCCCCGCAGGTGCCCGGCCCAGCCCCTGCCCGGCTCACACCACGGAGGGGGGCGCTGCTTACAGCCCGTGCTTAATTAAATCAATAAACTACCAATGCAAATCTGGCTGAAGGCCAGCTCTTTATGGCGCTCCACGCTGAGGGGAGGACTGAATTAACAGCTGCAGCAGGAGAACAGAAGAGGAGAGGAGAGACGGAGGGAAAGGAGGGAGAAGAGGAAGGCCAGCCTGGGAGGAGCTCAGAAGCAGACGAAGTGTTTGGCCCCCAGACCTGTTCTCTGGACCACATCATGACCCATATCTCAGAACCCCAGCACCCTGTTCCCGCCTTCGGCCTTTCCCTCCCCCTTCCTGCCAACATGGCTTCAGGAAAGGTTCTACTATCAGTCATTTGTACCACAGTGAGAACTTGAAGCTAGATTAGCCTGCAGAGGTGCCCTGATCCCACTTCATTTGGGGGATGAGGTAGCAAGGCTCAGAGACCGGGTGCCGCAGGCATCCCTTCTGAGCCCCAGACCTGTAGCCTGGTCTGCGTGCTGCTTGACCTCCCCATGCCTAGGGCTTGCTCTCCTTACTCTCACAGGATGGGAAGGATATCAAAGTATCTGACTTGGTAGAAAAGCAAGGCGCGTACTAGTGCCACGCTGGCCAGGGCAGGCTGCCAGAGCAGGAGTTCTGCGGGTCCCTCTCTTCAGTGTCTTAGGGTCTGGGAAGAGTGAGACCCCAGCAAGGGCCCAGACACACAGCTCGGCTCACTCTCTATTCTGCATTCCTTGTGAGACCTGCTTGTCAGGAATGGACAGGCTGTGTGGCCTGGGGTCAACCCCCGACCTTTTCTGGGGCTCATTTTCTCCATCTGGATCACAAGGGGCTCAGAACTAATGGCCTGTAAGTGACTTTCTAACTCACACCCTCTGCATCAGCATCCAAAGAGGGGACCTGCCTCTTTGACCAGTCTAGGGACTGGCCTGAGCTGAGACCACCTATGTTTGGAACCAGAGCCACTCCAGCCACCACCAACCTGCTGGGTGGGCTGGGCCCTGGGGTCCAGCCATGAACCCCATGCTCCTTCCATTTTCCCATCAGTAAAATGGGGATAATGACAGGCGTGGCTCCCACACGTGGGAGGATGTTGCACTAATGAATGCTCTCAGAGTCTCAGATGAGAAAAAGAGGAACATCTACAGGGGCCAGGGAGGCAGCCTAGGGACCCTGATGCCTGGCTGGATGCCGGGCCCTGCCCCACCGGTCTGAGAAGCAACTGCCCCACCGGTCTGAGAAGCAACCCTCAGCAATACAGCAACCTCTAGTGCCCAGCAAAGACCTTCCCAGAACTCACTCCCTCTGGGATCTGGAGAAAATGCTTTCCCACTTCGGGCCCCCCAGGTCTCTCCTCTGTAAATGGCTCTGATGCCCTATGACTTATTTCCCAGCTCCAGGGAAAGTGACAGCATTTTACTCACTGCCCCTCCATCTGTCTAGGGTTTGTCGAGTCTTCACGTGTGCCTAGCACTATGAGGGACACAGAGAAAGCGTGGGCAGGGTGCCTGCCATCAGGAACTTGTGTCTCCCCTGGGTAGACAGAGGGTAAAGAAATGAGAGAAGTTTAGCATCAAAACGTGCACAATTGTTAAGGTAAATGGCCACATGGCCCAGATGCTTCTGCAGGGAAGCAAAGGTGAGGGACTAGTCTTCTCTTCCCTGACCCTGGCAGACATCACTAATCAATCACACACCTCTTTCCAGCTGTGCCTGGATGTAGCCTCCCCAGTCCTTCTGTCCTCTTGCTCCAGACAGCCCCCAGCCCTGGCCACTGGAGTTAGCAAGCAAATGGGGATCACCTCCCCAGAGGTCTAAGGGTTATGGCTGGGCTGCCCACAGGAGGTTTCCTGAAGGCAGAGGTCTTCACCTAGGCCTTGAAAGAGGAATCTGGATAGTTGAAAGGAAAGGAGAGGTGCTCCAGGTGGCAGGAGCGGTGTGAGTGGAGGTCTGGAGAGGAAAATCCACACAGCATATTCAAGGACAGTAGGATCAGCTGCCGAAGGGGAGAGATGCCTGGAGAGCAGAGTGAGGCAAAGTGGGAGGTGGGTGGCGTGCCCGAAGTCAAGCCAGTTCCACCTCCCTCCCAGGTCTGGTTAGTTGGACCCGTGGCCCCGTTGCCTTCTGCACCCACTCCCTGGAGGGGCCTGGGATAAGCCAGGTGGTGATGGCCATGTCTGTCAACCTCCTGGGTGACAAGGAAATTTGCAGCCTCGTTAAAATGACGTGTTACTGCCCGTTCTGAGTTGCAGGATAGATGCCTGAGATGCATAAACCATCTCCACCATTCCGGCTCCATGGGTGATTTACAGCCATGTCCAGCCCAGTCCAGCCGCTGGCCCAGGGGCAGCCCACAGCACAGGGAGAGGTGTGTTCCATCACTGCACACCAGGGACCAAGTGCAGAATGGCCAACTCAGATACCAGCCATTTCCCGGGCTTCTAGAACCCCAGGATGCAGGAGGCACACAGGCCAAGGACAGGTAAACAATCCAACCCCTTTCCCTTCCCCTGGAGCCTCTCCCTAGAAGATAACTCTCCACTCACACTTTCCTTTGGAGCCTACCTTAGCTTTCACCTCTATCAGGGAGCCCACTAGGATTTACCCTTAAGACCCAACCGACTGCACAGAGCTGCAGGAGGCCTATTTTTAGTTCCTACCCAAGGCTAATATGCAGAGGGACTTGGGCAAGCCACCCCTGTACCCAGGCCTTGGTTTCTCTATCTATCACCAAGGGAGTCAGACAAGAGAATCTATAGGCCTCCAGCTCTAAGATCTCGCCCATTATTTCTGAAGGGAGGAGTCTGGTTGCCTGGCTGGCCTAGGGCCACTGGGTCATCTGGAGTCCATCCACCTTGTCCTGCTGCACTCAGAGCCTAGCCCAGGTGCTGACTGGCAACCCAAGGAGGGTCAAAGACCCAGAACCTTTGATCACCACAGCTGGAGGGGCCTTCAAAGACCATTGGTCCAAACCCTACCTTACCCAGGTGGGCAGCAGAGGCCCAGAGAGGGCAATGACTTGCCCAAGATCACACAGCAAGTCACCCACAGCCAGGACTCATACCTTGGCTGGGGTCTTGCTTGGTGATGTGGTTCATGGGTACAAAGACTGTGCTTTTACTGTTCCATCCCTGCCCCTCACGGGGAGCCCCCTGGGTGAGGGCGGAGGGGCTCACTGACCCTGATGGGGGACAACGAAGAAACAGAAGAAATGGCCCCCACCTGCCAAGAACCTCCAGTTAAGATGAAGAGGAAGAGATTCCAGTGGGAAATGGAGCCAGAGAGAGCACCTCCCGTCTAAATCTCTCCCCACCAGCTTCCCGCTGACGTTCCACCATAAGCGAAGGGTCCTTTGGGTTAAAATCTGCCCTCTTTAGAGGAAGTTACAACGTAATTTCCTAGCATCTCAGTATAAACAAATCTGTCAGAAGTCTTTCTGTGGGGCGATAGAGGGCTGAGATCAAATAAGGGATCCAAAGAGACACACTCCTGCTTCCCTTTGGGGTGTGGAGAAAAGTCCCTAGAATTCTCTCCCCACAGGCAACCCTGTGACCTCATGTGCTAGCTTACAGCTTACCCCAGCACACGTGTGTGCACACACACGTGCTCGCGCACACACACGCACTCGCGCACACACACACACACCACGGCCAAGACCAGAGGGAAAGCCTCAGCCTAGCAAAGCCCTTCTCAGCATCAGAGCAGGCTTTCTTGTTTGGGGGTGGTGGGGGGCTGCCTGACCCTGGAGGCATCCAAGCCGAGGCGGTAGAATGATGAGAGGGGACTTTTCCATCCCAGAGAGACTCAGACATTTGGTCACTCACCCCCTCCTTCTCCCTTCACCGCGAGGCTGGCTGGCTGTGTACGTTCACAAATGTCCCTTCTGTGCGCCACCTCAGCTCTCCCACCAGGGCTCCAGCACTCAGCGGTGTTCCCTGAATGGCCAGAGGACGCGGGCCGCGGCAGGGGTGGCCCCTCTCCGGGGCTGGTAGCCCCGCTTGCCACGAAGCTCCAGGGCCCACAGAGCCCCCATCAATCAGGTCACAGCCCACTCCTCGGCTGCTAGCCCCGGGTTGCAGGCTCCCTCGCCAGCCCTTGTTAAGATCGTGAACGGGTATGGCCTTTGACCAGGAAAACGACAGCCTCAAAAGGCCTTCAGTCAAAAGGAAGTCTCCCACTGGCCCTCTGGAGGGTTGCTCTGTCAGGGGACAGGGGACATGCCTGGCCAGCACCTCTCTCTCTCTCTTTCTTTTTCTCTCTCTCTCCATTTCCTGAGCGTGCAGCCCTCTCTCCTGGCTCTCTGCTTCTCTAAACTCTGAATTTCTCTCCATCGCTCTGTCTTTGTTTCATTCTCTACCAGTCTCTCCCTCCGGGTCTCTTTCTGTATCTCTCATCTCCTCTCTCTCTCAGCCTCTATCCTTCTGCGTCTGTGTGTCTTCTTTCCCTCGTTCCCCCACCGCCTCCCTGCTCCCCTCTCCCTGGCTGCACCCCAGCCGCCCAGCCCCGCAGAGCTTTGCACTCAGAAGTGAGTGCTGAATCGGTGTTTCTGAGTGCAGTTGTGAGCTGACATAACTATCACTGGCTCCGAGGCAGAGCCCGCCTGGGCAGCCCCCTCCTGCTATTTCCCCACATTTCAACACCCGGATTTTAAACATCTCCTGGGTGCTCAGCCCTGAGCCAGACCCTCAGTCAGGGAGGGGAGGGAAGAGGCAGCTCAGATGGCCACGGAAAGCCACACTGAGCCGGACGCTGTCCCAGGCACTTTCCATACGTTTTCCTGGGTCATCCTCAAATATCCAAGGTGGGTTTTAATTTTTCCATTTTGTGTACAAGGAAACTGAGCCCCAGACTCAGCACAGCCCCGGGACCATCTTGGCCGGGATGAGGGGGACTCCAAGCAAAAGACCACCCAAGGGAGGGGTCCTGCGTTGGGCAAACGAGGTCCAGGTCTGGTACCCTCGCCGTGCTCGGCCATTAGCCAGGTAGGCAGCCTGGGAGAGGAAGGCTGGGTGAGATGCCGCAGCAGGTCCTGAAGATGCAGTGCCGGGAGTGGTGCGCCAACCGTGTCCCTCGCAGGGACATGTGACCGGTGCACCTCTGTGGCCACTATGCTGGCCTCTTGGGGCAGAGCCCTTCCGGGTGTTGGCAGATCCCCCCCACACAGAGGAAGGGGTCTCCTCCTTTACCTCAGCCCCTCCTGGGCAGCCCCAGCCCGTACTCAGCACCCTCATCTCCTCCCCAAAATGGGACAGTGGTGTTGGCCCAAAGGCAGTGTTGCCGGCCGGGGCGGGACGGCCTGGCTCAGAGCAGGACCCCGGCTCCCAGGCCTGCCCTGTGCCTCAGGCCTGTGCTCCCCCAGGTCCCACAGGAGCCCCGAGTCCACCAGATCCCCAGAGACTCATCACTGTGGACCACAAGGTGGGCTCCGGGTCCCTGGTCCCCCTCAAGTTTTCCCCAGCCATAGCTTCCCGTGGTGCATGCACAGATGGGTCTCTACCCGGGGGCAACCACCTGGCGTGAGCGGTGGCAGCAGGCACCGAGAGCCCCCCAGCTCCCCTGGGGCCAGGCTCTTTGCCCTGAATCATCGGGGAGGGAGGAGCGTGGGAGGCTTCAGACTGTCGAGGGTAAGTGGGCAGAGGTGTTTAGCTGAACAAAGGCTCTCACACGGCTGAACGTGTGTGACACCCTCCCTACCCATCATACAAAATGGCAGGAGCTGTCCCAGAATGGAGTGGACTTAAGGGAGTGAGCGCCCTGTGGCCAGAGGCATTCAGGACACCCGGGGACACCCCATCCTGAAAACCAGCGGCCACTCCAAGAGTGCCCAGGACATGAAGGACAACTCCCAGGACGGTCCTGAGCAACAAGGAATCCTGGCTCTCCAGTTCCTCACTGTCAGTCACTTAACCCCTCTGCCTCAGTTTCCTCATCTCTAGACGGTGATAATAATACTACCATGTCATAAGCTTGTTTTAAGGATTAAATGAGTACCTGCACATGGATTAGAACAGTACCTGGAACCAAGTAAGCCCTCCATAAACATGGGCTATTATCATCATCCTTGTTGTAGCTATGAGGAGGAGGAGGTGGATGGATGGATGGATGGATGAAAGAATGATGGATAGAAGGAAAGAAGGAAGGAAGGATGGATGGGTGGATGGATGGAATGAAGGGAGCATTAATCCCCAAGTCAGAAAGTCCTAGAAGATGGACAGAGCATGAGTCCAGTTTGGGGACAAGCTGCATTTCAAGTGCCTCTGCAAGGCTTCGCATCCAAAGCATCAGGGCAGCTGAAGATACATGCTGAAGCCCAGAAGTGTGGTGTGGGCCGAGGATGTGGGGATTCTCAGCCATAGGGAAGGAGGGAGCCTAGGAAAGGGTCAGGGAGTGGGACGGGGGTGAACTGGGATAAGAAGCCAGGGTAGCGGGCCGGTCAGGACTCTTGCAGTTACAAGTGCCAAAAAACAAACTCCGAATGGCTTTAGGGAAAAAAAGGTACATTGGCTCATGTGATGGAAACATCAGAAACAGTTGGGTCCAGGTGCTCAGTTGAGGACTTGGGACCCTCTCTTCTCCTTCCATCATGTGCTTCTGTTTTCCTCCCCGTTGATGTCTTCCTCAGGCAGCCTCTCCCTGTGGCGGCCAAGGTGCCCTGGCAGCTCCCACTCGACATCCCACATTCCTGCCAAGAGGAAAGACCCTCCTTTCCGGTTCAGGTAAAACCCAGGATGGGCTCCCACTGGCCAGGCCTGGTCACACATGTGTCTCTGAAGCCCAGAGCTGGATCAGACCTGCTCAAACAACAGGGACTGAGACGAGGTAAGGGGTGGGAGGGGTCCAAGGAAAATCCGCGTGTTGGTGGCCAAAGAAGGTGGGCGGGCGCTGGGCAGAGACCTCCACAGCTGCCTGCTTCACCGCCACCACCAGCAGCTAACGGCAGGGATGGAGTAGCACCCACAAAGCTTGTCTAGAAGAGGGGGAGGAGACCTAGAAGCATTCAAAGTCTTAGACACCAAGAAAAGACCAGGTTTCCAGAAGGAGGGAGCGATCACTGCGTCAGCTGCTGCCACAAAGGGGCCTCTAGATTAGCCACCAGCAGTCAAGTGGGACGGTGACAAGACGGGGCACTGCCCGAGAACTGCTCCCACCCAGGAGAAGCCTTGGGGGGAGGGGGGCCCTAGGAGGGGGCAGCAGTTGGTGGGGGCGGGGAAGGACAGAGCGCTGGGAGGCAGAGGCCGAGAGGACAGGACAGGAGGGCTGTGGGGAGGGCAGAACAGGGGGGGACCCCGGGAGGAGGGCCGGAGAAGAAATGAGACAAAGAAAAAGGAGAGGGAAAAAACACCCTGCCTGTGCCCTTCCTCCCCTCCCACAATGCTGAAAGTTAAAAATAGGCTGTGTGGTGAAAGGCAGACAGAATGAGAGCAGTCGTCTAAAGAGAGAGGAGGTAAAGGAGCTGGGGACCCCAGGGAAGTCCCCGCAGGCCTCTGCGAGGATGAGAGGAAGACAGAGGCGGCTGCATCTCCCCACAGGCAGAGACCCGAGCCTCACGTTCACACATTTGGTCCAGGTTGGAGGGGCTGAGCCCTGCGGGAGGGCTGCCCGGTCATAATGCCCGCCTGGCTCTCTGAGCCCAGGGTCTGGACAGCCACAGCTGGCAGGATGGGAATTACAACCCCACTTGGCAGATGAGGGAACTGAGGCTCAGAGAGTCTCCCGGCAGGCCTACTGGCTCCTGGGCTCCACCAAGAGGACTTGGCCATAGAGAGGATGCTCGGTGGGACCCCGGGTTCAGAATTACAGCTGCATGGGGCCCTGAGTGCCCTCCCGGTGCTGGCACCTGGCATCAAGGTGGGCAGAGAGGAAAGGGCGGTGGGCAAGCCAGCAGGCGATCTGGCCACGTACCCCATGATACCTCACCCCTTCCTGCCCTGGCAGCTCTGGTGAGGAAACTGAGGCCCAGAGAGGGCAAGCTCTCTGCCCAGCTGCTCACTTCACCAGCGGCAGAAGTAGGCGCTGAGAACGGGAAGATCCTTCTGTGCCCAGCCCAGCCCTTCGCTAACCAGCTGGGTGGCCCGCCTATACCCCCCTTCCCAGAGCTTCAGCTCTCATCACCCCATGCCCTTCCTGCCTGCCTCCTGGGCACGCCCATGGGGGGACTAATTAGTCGTTGGTTGGAGGAGGCAAAGAGCCACATAAACACAGAGGGTTATTAGCCCTCAGAGCCCGAGAGGAAGACCAGCTAGGAGCTGCCTCCATGCTGACAGGGCTGGTTTCCCTGCCTGACTTTAGGGTGGCATTACTTTTGTTAGCAGACAGCATGATTATTGGATGCTGTTAATAATCTCTTACGTTTATAGATGGCCTTTCTTCCAAGGATCTTAAAGCTCTTCTGTATTTAGCTTCCCCTTGCTGCCAGGAAGTCAATACCACAGCATGGAGAAACACTGATCTCCATGTTTTTATGAGGCACAGAGAGGTTAGGCCCCTTTCCCAGGGCCACACAGCAAATCAGCAACAGAACTGGAGTCAGTATTCACAGTCTTCAGAGGCCCAGGAAGGAACCATGTTCTGGACACTCACTGATACTCTCAGCCTCTCTCTGGCCAGCTCAGAACAGGCCCACCTCTTACATTTGTCTAGTGTTTTCTTTCAAATTTGACGCCCTTGATGAAGGCAGGGCTGGTAGAATTATCACCATCGTTCAGGTGAAAACACGAAGGCTTAGAGAAGTGAAGTGACTTACTCAGGATCACACAGCAATGGGCAGAGAGAAGACTTGAATCCAGGTCTCTGGACTCCCCATCCAGTGCTCTAACCAGGGCAGCAGCTGCCCACATCCACCCCAAAGCTGAGCTGGCAGGGTCCAGGGGGAGCACTGAGGTGGGTCCAATACCTAGAGGGGGAGAGAGATACTGTCCTATTAGTCCTTCCTGCAGGAGGAGGGGGAGGGGGCTGAGCCAGAGGCAGCGGGGGCGGCTGTCTCCCTCCCTCGACCTACAGGTGCTTCTGAAGGAGGACAGTGAGGAGGGGCAGGGTGGCCCAGACGAGGGGGAGATCCTCAGTGGCCTGCTGACCAGGCAGATGGCTCCCCTCTCTGTGCCCTATTCCACAGTTGCTATATGAGGATGGGGCTAGGCTAGGTGAGCCCTAAGGATCCCCAGGTTCTGAAGTTGCAGGGGCTTCTGAGAGCCCAAGGTCTGCCAGCAGGGTCCAGCCCCGCAGAGCCCCACCAGGATCTTCGGGTGGGGGGCAAGCCTGCCCAGTTCCTCCCATGTCTGGGTGGCCCACTGTAAAGGGAAGAACCCAAGCAGTAAAGCAGAAGACCTGGACCCTGGCCCCCTGTCCCACCAGCAGGCAGTGACCTGGGGCAAGTCCCTCACCTGTGGTCATCTATGTCATCTCTCTCTTCATCTACCGAACAAATAAGGGAGCACCCTAATGTCCCTTGTGGCCCTGGGGCAGCCATGACTGAGGCTCCTGGAGGAGCGGCCCTGACGATTCGGGCTGGTTTGGGTGTACAGGAGTCTGATTCAGACATCGATAAACATGGATTGCCTGGTGTCCCTGGGCCACCGGGCTACAGAGAGACACCAGTTAGGCTGTGTTCATCTTCCTTCAAGCCGCTGGCCCCAGAGCTCCAGCCCAGGGTGCGCGGGCCTTGGGGGGCTTATAGGTCAGGAGGGTTCGCTCCTTGCAGGCCACAGCTGTGGACCACACTGGCAGCCAAAATCTCTGGTTAATGAAGACAGGTGGGCTTCCCTGGGATGCAGGGCAGGTAGGAGGTAGGAGGGCTGGGGATAGTGGAACTGTTAAATGGGCAGGAGCTGCATGGAAGGGTGATTATCAGGAAAGATGAGGAAAGGGAACTATCATGGGGAAGGTGATCCTAAGGCCTCCCCCTGAGAAACCTGTCCATGGAGTAGGTGGGGCTGTAGCCCCAGAGGGCGGCCGTGCAGGGTCTCTGGGTGGACGCGCCCATCCCCCTCTGCCCTCCTGACCTTGGGGCGGGAAGGAACAGCAGATCTCAGCCCCAGAATCCAGAGGCAACGGAGGAATAAAGCTAGCCACGTCCTCCTCATCACCAGGCATGGCACTTCAGAGTTTGCCTGAGTTTCCAGAGATGACCTCCCTGGAGCCTCACAGCCACTCCATGAGGCAGGTACTACCGCCTCATTTCATAGCTGGAGAAACCGGGGCCCAGAAGGGGCCCGAGACTCACACCGTGTCAGCCAGAGTGGGCCTGACCATGGGCTCACTGACCTCCAGCCCCGGAGGCTCCCCCCACACCTGGCTTTCCGACCTGCAATCTGAGGCAGGCAAGAGGTCTGTGTGCCCATTGCTCCCAACGGCAAGCCCTCCTGATGGCTGCCGCCCAGAAAGAGGGATGCTCCATGGAGGCCCCAATGCCCACTGTCACCCACCCTGATAACAGACAGGGACTCTGTGGGGTGGCGGGTGGGGAGGGAAGTACGGGGGAAGAGTGACCTTTACCTAAGGATGTGTTACAGGGTCAACCAGAAGTGACTGTGGCAGCATCAGTGACCTGGGTATGGGATGAAATCAAAGAATGACTATCTGTTCAGATGTGAACATGGGTAGTGCAATTACGTGTTCTTAAAGCATCCCTAACTTTTAGACATGTATCCCAAAATAGTTATATATGAAATGATATGTGATTTGCTTCAAAGTAATCTGGGTGGGGGGAGGGGTGGGTCGGGCCAGAGCGGACATGAGCTCGGCAAATTCTTCACTGTTGAGCTGGGTGGTGAGTCTGTGAGGGTCATTATCCTAGCTCCCTGCTTTTGTGTGTGTTTGAAATTTTCTCTAATAAGGTGTTTTTTTTTTTTTTAATCTGGAGGGAGAAAAGATGAAAAACTGGAAGAATGTGATCATTGTTGGAAGGCACATGGAGGTTCATTATATGACGTTACTTTGGTATATATTTCAAAATTTTCATAATGAAAACTTTTTTTTTAAAGAAAATTCTGTGTCATCCTCCCTGTTGCCCCAGGATGGAGCTTCTTAGTACAGCTCCAGGGCCCTCCAAGAGTGCTTCCCACAGCTGTACCACGCCTTGCTGGTGCCAGCACCCCTGCCCCTTGTACCTGATGCTCCAGGACCTGGGACTGCCGTCAGCAGCCAGACAGTGCCATCTCTGCCACACCTCATGCACCATGCTCTGTCCCCTTGGGATGGCATGTCTCCCAACCCTGGCAGCCAAGAGGGCAACTTCTCATCTTGGTTCAGCTCAAGAGTCACCTCCTTCAGGAAGCTGGTCCTACTTCCCCGGCCTCCACCCTGGCGGAACTGACCACAGCTGTCTTGCAGTCCCCACAATCCATGTGTCCTGGGACTCAGGCTGCAATGGGTGGGGTTTGTCTTAGTGCCCTCAGAGCCCAGCACGAAGCCTGAGGCTCAGTAAATGTCCACTGAGTATTGAAAGGTCTCACCTAATATAGGACTTCACCTGGCTGCCTAAAACCCAAAGAATGGGTATCGTTTCCTGAGGTCGTCCTGCCCCCTGTTGTTAGAAAGAAACATTGCAGGGATGGCGGGAAGCAAAACTGATCCCCTCCCCACCACCCCAGTCCAAGTTCAGCATCTCACTTCCCCTCCCCCGCATTATTGAGCAGAGCTCTGAACTAGGCTGTAGGAGGAAAGCCCACCACAGAAACATGCAGAGCCTGTCACCATCAGCCTCTCCCAACCCCTCCAGGCCCAACTCTTACAGGGCTCCCATGGCAGCCTCTTTGAGGACTCCTCTTAGGAACAGGCCACACCTGGACTCAGGCCACCTGACCTTTGCTCAGGCTGCCTTCTCTGCCTGGAGGGCCCATACCCCCACCCCCCCACACACACACCCTGTCTCTGCCTGGCCAACTCCTAGTGAATCTTCAAGGCATACACTTCACCATCACCCACATGTGGAGTTACTCTGTGTCACTCTATTGCAGCCCGGCCACATCCCTCTAAGGTAGCACTTGTAACCTGCATTAGTGGTGTGACCATCTCCTTCTCTAGACCAAAGGGTCCTTGAAAGAAGACACTGGGTCTCAGTATGGCAGAGACTCGTTAAGAACTGAACTGTTTGGTTTCTACTGCTGTAGCCAAAAACTCCCTTCTGTCCTTGGGAAGGACTCATCTTATCTAGATGACAGGTTTTGTCCCCCTAAAGAAGAAACTAGGACTTTCTATATCTAATGTCTAAACTTGTGCTATCCAATATGGTAGCCATTGGTCACACATGGCCCTTAGACAATTGAATGTGTCTAAGCCCTCGCCCATCATTGAGAACTTCTGCTCAGACGGCTGGAGCCGTCCCAGGACGGAGTGGACTTAAGGGAGTGAGCGCCCTGTGGCTCACTGGCCAGCACACCCTGGGGGACACCTCATCCTGAAAACCAGCGGCCACTTCCGAGAGTGCCCAGGACCCCTGTGTTGCTCCTAACCTGTCTTTCATGCCTCATTTTATTTGATAACATTTACTAAGTGCCCGTCTGAGCCAGGTGCTTAGCTGAGCCTTGGATGTGATGGCAAAAGAGCAACTATCCCCTGGGGGACAAAACTGCTGCTGTCACCACCATCCCAATTGAGAACCCCTAAGGGGACAGGGTGGGGGGAGGCGCTCCCAGAGTATATATTGCCCTTCCAGTCATTTGGGGGTGAAGAGTCTCTACCACATTCTAAATTCATTTGAGAATATTTTAAGTGACACTGCTTGCTTCCCAAGGGTGTGAAGCATTTGATACCTGCAACTATCCCCTCAACGTCTCCTTCCCTGCCTTCCTGGCACTTGGCACAGTGCTTGGTATGTGGAAATCAAACAAATACAGGGAGGAAGGAAAGGAGGGAGGGAGGGAGGGGAATTTGCCCACGATTAGCATGCAACTGGAGAGACAGTGCATGAAAACAGACACAGGGACCAGAATTATGGATTCATAAAAGATTAGATTTGGAAGGGATCTAAGGGCCATCTGCTCAAAAGTTCTGTTCACGCAGCAGTCCCCACAGCAGCCCTACAGGGTCAGTGCATTCAACTACTGCCATCCAAGTACACAGAGCCTTCGGATCTTAAGGAAGGACCATCCTGTCCCATATGGGACAGGCGTGACTGATTCAAAGTTCTTCTAAGCCACAGAAAAATATTAGAACTGAATAGAGAGTTCATCAGCATGGCTGGAGGTAAGATAGCATCCAAATTCACACCTCTCCTATACACCCAGCAATAGCCAATTAGAAATGTAATGGGGGTGGGAGGAGTCAAGACGGTGGTGTGGGAAGACGCAGAGTTCGTGTCTCCCCGCAACTAGGGCACCTGGGGACGCGGGTGGGGGACCCCCACGCCCAAGGAAATGGGAAGAACCCCCAAGCGAACCGGTAGGACGTGGAGGGGCTGAGGTGGGAGGAGAAGTGGAGGCCAGACAGGACCTGCACCACTGAGGGGTGGCTGAGATGGGGGAAGGGTTCCCATTCCTGGAGGGACCCTCAGGGGCTCGGATCAAGGGGGAGCAGGCCTAGCGTTTCCCCTGCCCAGTCGGCAGGGGAATTCGGCCTGGTCCTAGCCCTCAGAGGTCCCCTCTGGCCTGGGTTGGTCCTGGGGATGTAGGAGGGAGGCCAGGAGAAAACAGAGAGGCAGGTGGGAGGGGCTCTCCGGAACCGGAGGAGCCAGAGAGGAGCAGAGGGCTTTGCCCCGCCCACTCGAACTCAGGAAGCCTGGTGGGCTCCCAGGTTGGGTCCTCCACCCTCTGAGACCAGAGATGGGAGGGACACCTGGGCCCCTTCTGTTCTGTTGAGCCTAAGCCCCACTCCCTCCACCCCCCACGGCCTTTTCCAGCCCTGGGGGTCCTCAGCATAGGCCCCGCCCACCACCCAAACTTCATCCCTCCTTAGGTCCTGCCCTACACAGCCAAGGCCTTTTCCACCTTTTTTTTTTTCCTCCTCCTCTTTTTTACTATTGTGGTTCTGTTTTACCTTCCAGTTGCTATTTCATCTATATTTTTATTTTTATGTTTTTTCTAACATATTTGTTAGTTTCCTAGTCTAATTTTATTTTTTACTTTGTTATCGTTCTCGTTTTTTTTTTTTTCTTTGCCGCCCTGCAAGGCTTGCGTGATCTTGGTTCACAAGCTGGGGGTCAGACCGAAGTTCCTTTGGTGGGACCTCCAAGTCCGAACCACTGCACTAATAGAGAACCTCAGACCGCAGAGAATATTCATCAGAGTGAGGTCTCCCGGAGGTCCTCATCTCAGCACCAAGACCCAGCTCTACGCAACAGCCTACAAACTCCAGTGTTGGAGGCCTCAGGCCAAACAACCAGCAAGACAGGAACAAAATCCCACTCATAAAAAGAAGGGAAAAAAAAATGAGACGGCAAAAAAATATGTCACAGATGAAGGAGGAATGTAAAAACCTACAAGACCAAATAAATGAAGAGGAAATAGGCAATCTACCTGAAAAAGATTTCAGAGTAATGATAGCAAAGATGATCCAGAATCTTAGAAATAGAATGGAGGCACAGATTGAGAAAATACAAGAAATGTTTAACAAAGATCTAGAAGAATTAAAGACCAAAGAAACAGAGATGAACAACACAATAACTGAAATGAAAAATACACTAGAAGGAATCAATAACAGAATAACTGAGGCAGAAGAACGAATAAGTGAGCTGGAAGACAAAATGGTGGAAATAACTGCCAAGGAGCAGAATAAAGAAAAAAGAATGAAAAGAACTGAAGACAATCTCAGAGACATCTGGGACAACACTAAACGCACCAACATTCGAATTATAGGGGTTCCAGAAGAAGAAGAGAAAAAGAAAGGGTCTGAGAAAATATTTGAAGAGTTTATAGTGGAAAACTTCCCTAACATGGGAAAGGAAATCGTCACCCAAGTCCAAGAAGCACAGTGAGTCCCATATAGGAGAAACCCTAGGAGAAACCCACCAAGACACATATTAATCAGACTAACAAAAATTAAATTCAAAGAAAAAATATTAAAAGCAGCAAGGGAAAAGCAAAAAATAACATACAAAGGAATCCCCATAAGGTTATCAGCTGATTTTTCAGTAGAAACTCTGCAGGCCAGAAGGGAGTGAGTGACAAGATATACTTAAAGTGATGAAAGAGAAAAACCTACAACCAAGATTACCCAGCAAGGATCTCTTTCAGATTCCACAGAGAAATCAAAACATTTTCAGACAAGCAAAAGCTAAGAGTATTCAGCACCACCAAACCAGTTTCACAACAAATGCTAAAGAAACTTCTCTAGGTGGGAAACACAAGAGAAGAAAAAGACCCACAAAAACAAACTCAAAACAATTAAGAAAATGGAAATAAGAATATACATATTGATAATAACCTTGAATGTAAATGGATTAAATGCCCCAATCAAAAGACACAGACTGGCTGGATACAAAAACAAGACCCAAATATATGCTGTCTACAAGAGACCCACTTCAGACCTAGGGACACATACAGACTGAACGTGAAGGGATGGAAAAAGATATTCCATGCAAATGGAAATCAAAAGAAAGCTGTAATAGCAATACTCGTATCAGATAAAATAGACTTTAAAATAAAGACTGTTGCAAGAGATAAGGAAAGACACTACATAATGATCAAGGGATCAATCCAAGAAGATGATATAACAATTATAAATGTTTATGCACCCTACATAGGAGCACCTCAATACATAAGGCAAATTCTAACCATGAAAGGGGAAATTGACAGTAACGCAATAATAGTAGGGAACTTTAACATCCCACTTACACCAATGGACAGATCATCCAAACAGAAAATAAATAAGGAAACACAAGCTTTAAATGACACAATAGACCAGATAGATTTAATTGTTATTTATAGAACATTCCACCCAAAAGTGGCAGAATGCACTTTCTTCTCAAATGCACACAGAACATTCTCCAGGACAGACCACATCTTGGGTCACAAATGAAGCCTCAGAAAATTTAAGAAAATTGAAATCATATCAAGCATCTTTTCTGTCCACAATGCTATGAGATTGGAAATCAATTACAGGAAAAAAACTGTAAAAACCACAAATACATGGAGGCTAAACAGTGTGCTACTAAATAACCAAGAGATCACTGAAGAAATCAAAGAACAAATTTTAAAAATACATAGAAACAAATGACAATGAAAGCACAATGACCCAAAACCTATAGGACGTGGCAAAAACAGTTCTAAGAGGGAAGTTTATAGCATTTCAATCTCACCTCAAAAAACAAGAAAAATCTCAAATAAACAATATAACCCTACACCTAAAGCAACTAAAGAAAGAAGAACAAAGAAAACCCAAAGTCAGTAGAAGGAAAGAAATCATAAA
>NC_041233.1:22750447-22751526 GCF_002837175.3 Physeter macrocephalus | reverse complement strand
GATAGAAATGAAGAAAACAATAGCAAAGATCAATAAAACTAAAAGCCGGTTCTTTGAGAAGATAAATAAAATTGATAAACCCTTGGCCAGACTCATCAAGAAAAAAAGGGAGAGGACACAAACTAATAAAATTAGAAATGAAAAAGGAGAAATCACAGCTGACACCACAGAAATACAAAGGATTATAAGACACTACTACAAACAACTATATGCCAATAAAATGGACAACCACGAAGAAATGGACAAATTCTTGGAAAGGTACAATTTTCCAAGACTGAACCAGGAAGGATTGGAAAATATAAACAGACCTATCACAAGTAATGAAATTGAAACTGCAATTTAAAATCTTCCAACAAGCAAAAGTCCAGGACCAGATGGCTTCACAGGTGAATTCTATCAAACATTTAGAGAAGAGCTAACACCTATACTTCTCAAACTCTGGCAAAACATCTCAGAGGGAGGAGCACTCCCAAATTCATGCTACGAAGCAACCATCACCCTGATACCAAAACCAGAAAAAGATATTACAAAAAAAGAAAATTATAGACCAATATCACTGATGAACATAGATGCAAAAATCCTGAACAAAATACTAGCAAACAGAATCCAACAACATATTAAAAGGATCATACACCATGATCAAGTGGGATTTATCCCAGGGATGCAAGGATTCTTCAATATACCCAATCAATGTGATACACCATATTAACAAATTAAGGAATAAAAACCATATGATCATCTCAATAGATGCAGAAAAAGCTTTTGACGAAATTCAACACCGATTTATGATAAAAACTCCTCTTTGCCCAGAAAATGGGCAAAGAGGGAACCTACCTCAACATAATGAAGGCCATATACGACAAACCCACAGCAAACATCATACTCAGTAGTGAAAAACTGAAAGCATTTCCACTAAGATCAGGAACAAAACAAGGATTTCCACTCTCGCCATTCTTTTTTTTTTTTTTTTTGCGGTACGCGGGCCTCTCACTGTTGTGGCCTCTCCCTTTGCGGAGCACAGGCTCTGGACGCGCAGGCTCAGTGGCCATGGCTCACGGGCCCAGCCGCTCCACGGCATG
>NC_041233.1:22749043-22749959 GCF_002837175.3 Physeter macrocephalus | reverse complement strand
AGAAGAAAAAGAAATAAAAGGAATACAAATGGGAAAAGAAGAAGTAAAACTGTTACTGTTTGCAGATGACATGATACTATACATAGAAAATCCTAAAGATGCCACCAGAAAACTACTAGAACAAATCAATGAATTTGGTAAGGTTGCAGGATACAAAATTAATGCACAGAAATCTCTGACATTCCTATACACCAACAGCAAAAAATCAGAAAGAGAAATTAAGGAAACAATCCCATTTACCATCGCAACAAAAAGAATAAAATACCTAGGAATAAACCTACTTAAAGAGGCGAAAGACTTGTACTCAGAAAACTGTAAAACACTGATGAAAGAAATCAAAGATGACTTAAACAGATGGAGAAATATACCATGTTTTGGATTGGAAGAATCAACATTGTGCAAATGACTATACTACCCAAAGCAATATACAGATTCAATTCAATCCCTATCAAACTACCAATGGCATTCTTCACAGAATTAGAACAAAAATTTTTACAATTCATATGGAAACACAAAAGACCCCGAATAGTCAAAGCAATCTTGAGAAAGAAAAACAGAGCTAGAGGAATCAGGCTCCCTGACTTAGAACTATACTACAAAGCTACGGTAATCAAGACAGTATGGTACTGGCACAAAAACAGAAATATAGAGCAATGGTACAGGATAGAAAGCCCAGAGACAAACCCACACCCATATGGTCACCTAATTTACAACAAAGGAAGCAAGAACATACAATGGAGAATAGACAGCCTCTTCAATAAGTGGTGCTGGGAAAACTGGACAGCTACATGTAAAAGAATGAAATTAGAACACTACCTAACACCGTACACAAAAATAAACTCAAAATGGATTAAAGACCTAAATGTAAGACCAGACACTATAAAACTCTTAGAGGAAAACATAGGAAAAACACTCT
>NC_041233.1:22667179-22748972 GCF_002837175.3 Physeter macrocephalus | reverse complement strand
CAGATGGGCAAGAGGCACATGAAAAGATGCTCAACATCACTAATTATCAGAGAAATGCAAATCAAAACTACAATGAGGTATCACCTCACACTGGTCAGAATGGCCATTATCAAAAAATCGAGAAACAATACATGCTGGAAAGGGTGTAGTGAAAAAAAGGAACCCTCCTGCTCTGTTTGTGGGAATGTAAATTGATACAACCACTATGGAAAACAGTATGAAGGTTCCTTAAAAACCCAAAAATAGAACTACCATATGACCCAGCAATCCCACTACTGGGCATATAGCCTGAGAAAACCATAATTCAAAAAGAGACATTTACCACAATGTTCATTGCAACACTATTTACAATAGCCAGGACACGGAAGCAACCTAAGTGTCCATCGACAGATGAGTGGATTAAGAAGATGTGGCACATATACACAATGGAATATTACTCAGCCACAAAAAGAAACGAAATTGAGTTATTTGTAGTGAGGTGGTTGGACCTAGAGTCTGTCATACAGAGTGAAGTAAATCAGAAAGAGAAAAACAAATGCCGTATGTTAACACATATACATGGAATCGAAAAAAAAATTTTTTTAATGGTACTGGAACCTAGTGGCCGGGCAGGAATAAAGATGTAGACATAGAGTGGACTTGAGGACTTGGGGTGGGAGGGGGAAGCTGGGGCGAAGTGAGAGTAGCAACAACATATATACACTACCGAATGTAAATAGTTAGCCAGTGGGAATCAGCAGCATAGCACAGGGAGATGAGCTAGGTGCTTTGCGATGACCTAGAGAGGTGGGATAGGGAGGGTGGGAGGGAGGCTCAAGAGGGAGGGGATATGGGGATATATGTATGCATATGGCTGATTCACCTTGTACAACAGAAACTAACAGTATTGTGAAGCAAGTATACTCCAATAAAGATCTATTAAGAAAAAAAAAAAGAAATGTAATGGGAAAACTATCCCATGCACAATGGCTAACCCAGACTATAAAATACCTAAGAATAAACTTAATGAGAAATGTCTAGGTCCTATATGAGAAACACAATAAAACTTTACTGAAGGACATAAAGAAGCCCTGAATAAATGGAGTGATATATCATGCTCCAGGATGGGAAGACTCAGTAATGCAAAGATGTCAATTCTTCCCAAATTAAATCTATAAATTCAGTGCATTCGCAATGAGAATCCTAAAGGGGTTTTTATAGAACCTGACCAGCTGATTTTAAAGCTCATCTGAAAGGGTAAACATGCAAGAATAGCCAAGAACATTTTGAAAAAGAAGAAAAATGAAATGAGACTTGACCTACAAGATATCAAAACATGCTATAAAGCTAGAATAATTAAAACAGGGTGGAGTGATGGATCAAAGGAACAGAACAAACAATCCAAGAACCAAGCCACAGGGATTATGGGAATTTAGCATAATACAAAAATAGCAGTCAGATTAGTGGGGAAAAGATGGACTAGTTAATGTATTTTAAAAATAGTATGGGATGGTTGTTTATCTGCTTGAGAAATAAAGTAATAAGTTGTTGTTGTTATTTCACATGATGCCCAAAAGTAAATTCCAGAGAGATTAATAATCTAAACACTTTTTACTGACTGTCAAAGCATTAGAAGGCAGTAGAGACAAATATTTGTTCATCGTGGGTTGAAAAAAGTCCTTTCTAAGCAAGGCCCGAAACTCGGAAACCATAAAGGAAAAATCAGGAGGATTCACCTAAAAATTAAACATTTTTCTACATCACTGAGCTGAAAAGCAAGTGGGATTCAGAGAAAATAATTACATATGTGATAAGTGAGGGGTTATCATCTTACAACTCAACAAGAAAAGGACAACCTTGAATGAAGAAAAATCAAAGGAGACAGCAGGCAGGTTAGTGGAGAGGAAGGAAAGCCAAGAACGTGTGCAGTAGTGAACAGGATATCACCGAGGGCGTTGGGCCTGATCCCACTGGGGACCCCTGCGAGACTGGCATGCACAGAATGGTTCCACCAAGGGGCGAGTATGTGGATATTTACCCACTGAGCCCGGCTCCCGCTGGTTGAGAGGAGCGTATTATCACCTCTCACTTGCAGAACAGAATGCCATCTTGGGCAGAGAATGTCCTCAGGTACAGGGAGGCAGAAAGGCATCAGTGGGAAGAGGAACTGTATGCAGGTGACCTCCAGCATGCAGTTCGGAGGACACAGGTGGCAATGCCCGGCCCTTGTCATTGAGTATCTCATTTAATCGTTACAAAAGCCCTACAAGGTGGCTATCACCCTCATCCCCATTTTACCGTTGCGGAAACTGAGGTTCCAAATGGTTAGGCATACTGCTCAAGATCCCATAATCAGTCAAATGGAGGAGGCTGACCTGAGCACAGACACTGCCCTAGTTCCCATAGTTGCCTCTGTGTGGTGCCCTGGGCGGGTGCAGAAGGGGATGAGAAAGGTGGCTTTTATCTTCCTCTTTATGCCCAACCATATTATTCTCGTTCTTATTGTTGTTGTTTTTTACTATTAGCATGTTTTCTTTCTAAAAAAGTTTTCTTTTGTTTTTTTTTTTGTTTTTTACTTTCGAGATCCTTAGCCTAGGAACTGGCAACAAAATGAGTTCTACATTAATGTTAGCATCTCCGAATTGTCATTTTAGATAGTTGAATATGGTGTATGTGTTGTTCGGTAGCTATCTCAGCTACCAAAAACCAATACACAAACATGGATTTGGGAACCATCTGCTGAGAGGGTATTATGTACAGAGCAGAGTGCCAGACACTGTAGGAGATTCAGAGATGCCAATTTTCATCTTTCAGGAGCAAAGGAAAGGAAAAACAGGAAGTATTGAGGAAAGAGACCAAATAAATGATGGTCAGGAGCTGGGTGGGTTCCTCAGGGAAGGCTCCCTGGTAGGGGTGGGTTTATGGGAAAGCAGATAAAACCTGAGCCTCATGGCCCTTCTTTTGAAGGGGACCCACCCAGGAACCAACATGGTCACATGGTTTTGCAAAATTTGCAAAAGAAAGATATTTTAAGTGCAATAGATTAAGCCCCTTGTCTTTTGTCACTCCACTTTCCCTATGTCACATCCCTCATGTTGGGTTGTGTTAAACATTGGGCATGTTTGGGGATCATACTAAGGGCAAGTTGTATTGGGGATAGAGTTATTTTGGGTTTAGATGGATACATGAATGAATGATTCTAAGTTACATCCATGTCTAGATTAGTTATTGCTAGCTGTTCTGGTTATAGGAATGCCTTCCAGAAATATCCCCAACTCCTGCTGTGCTGAGTCACCCAGCACTGTGAGGTGACATAGAGGTGCAGGGCCAGAAGTTGTGATGGGAATACATCCCACAGCCCCTGGCAGAGAAGCATGTGGTTAACGGAGGAGCTGGGTGGGTTCTGTACACAAGGCTCGATGTGTACAGAAACAGCATCTAATGTGTGGAAATTTCTTCCTGTCATCAGATGTGTAATATTTGTAAGCAGATGATTTCTTTTTTTTTTTTAAACTTTCAGTGTGGCTTCTGTCACTTAGCATGCTTTTGGGATTCATGCATATTGTTGCAGGGGTCAGCAGTCATTCATTTGTATTGCTGAGTACTATTCCAGTTCATGAATGGACCACATTTGTTTATTCATTTATCTGTTGATGGACATTTGGATTATTTCCAAATACAGCTGTTATACATATTTGCATATAGGTTTTTTTTCCCCGTGGACCTGTTTTCATTTCTCCTGGAGCGGGATGGCTGATTCATAAGGTAAGTGTATGTTTAACTTCACAAGAAATTGCCAAATTGTTTTCCAAAGGGCTGAACCACTTTGTATGTCCACCAGCAACGCGTGAGAGTTCCAGTGACCTCACATCTTCATCCACACACATGGTATTATCAGGTGGCATTTTTTTCTAGTCCTTCTAAGAGGTGTGTAGTGGGATCTCATTGTAGTACCAATTGGCATTTCCCTAACGATCCCACAGGAAGAAGGTGTCTCTCCACATACTCCCCACATTCTTGTCCTTCTCCCAGTGGTAAACTACTAGTGCTAGGATCATGGTAGGGGGCTGGAAGTGGGCACTCTGTTGCCCTGGGTGCTGGAGCTTTCTCAGTGTTCCTGCCCATCCCCCTCCCCCCTCCCTCGGCCCCTTGGCAGCCAGACTGCCTTATATCTGTGGCTGGACTTGTGTGCAAGTTTCCTGCTTCTCCCCAGAGGTAGCCGACCTCCAGTTGTATTGGTATAGGATCCCAGGCCCAGAACTGTTTCCTGCCCCTACCCCAGGGTAGAGGGGTTTTTTTTTTCCTCCGAGTGTTTGTATGGATATATGCTTTCATATGTATCCATATATATATATATATATATATATATATATATATATATGGAAATGAAGCCACAATGCATATTTATCTGGGTTCTGGGAGTGACAGGATTTGTTGGCTCTCTCCTAGCGATTTACAGCTTTTGCTCCTTTAAGACAAGGGTCTGGAGAGGACAAGTTTGGCCCTTTTCCCACAGCAGCAGCCAATCCCCTGCTTGGCTGGGGGTGAAGGGGGAGGGAGGGGGAGCAGGGGTTTGCTCCCATCTTTTGCCCTTCCCCCACTCTTTCTCCTGAGCACTCAGTGGAGGTCCATAAATAAAAGCTGTTCGTGTGTGCAAACTCTCCCCGTGGTGTCTTGGTGCCCCAGCTATTCCAGACTGTATGCCAGCACACACCTGGCTTCCAACATTGTGTTAACATTTCAGCTGATTTCTTCTCACCCAATTTTATGGAGCCTGTGTGTCTTCCCCCTCCCCTCCCCGCCCCACGCCTGGCGGGCACGCCTGGCACAGGTGCATCCTGCTTCCCATGGAATTCAGACTACTTGGTTGCCCTGTGACCTCAGCTCCCTGGCCAGCTGAAGAAAAGTGATGATTGTATATTGTCTCCAGGCTTTCCTCATTGCTACTGTGGAACACTCTTTCCAGCTGTCTACACCCTAGCAGAGCCCAAATCCTCCTTTCTGTCTTTGAAATCTCTCTTCTGCCCTCTACCCACCAACGTTGCCAAGCTAATGCATAAGTCTTATTATACCAAAATATAAGATTTCTGCCAACAAAGGACATCATGCAAGAAGTTAGTGTACAGATGGCTGAACGGGAGGAGATATTTGCAATATCTAAAACTGACAAGCAATTAAAGTTGAGATATATAGAGTTCTGAAAACCAACTTTAAAAAAGCACTGTAAATTCTAAAAAGTAAAACTAAAAACTATAAAATATAGAAGAAAACATAGGAGAAAAATCTTTGTGACCTTCGGTTAGGCAACGATTTCTTGGTTACAACATCAAAATACCAATTCATAAGAGAAACTTTTGATAAATTGGATTTCATCAAAATTAAGAACATTCGCTCTTTGAAAGACATTGTAAGAAAGCAAACAAAAAATATTTGCAAATCATATATCTGATAAAGTGCTTGTATCCAGAATGAAGAACTCTGAAAACCCAATAAGAAAACAAAAAACTCAATTTTTTTTTAAACAGGCAGGAAATTTGAACAGGCAATTCACCAAAGACTGACCATTGGCAAATAAGCACATGAAAAAGTATTTAATATCATTAGTCATTTAGGAAACTCGAAACCACAGTGAGATACCACTGCGCACCAATTAGATTGGCTAAAATTAAAAAGACTGACATAGCAAGTATTCGTGCAGCTCGGGGGGTGCGGTGCAAGGGAACTGGAAGTCTCATACACTGCTGGTGGGGATGTAAGATGGTCTGACCACTTTCAGAAGCAGTTTGGCAGTTTTCTAACAAGTTATAAGTATATACTTGCCATATGGCCTAGCCATTCCACTCCTAGGTATTCACGCAAGACAAATGAAAACATATATCCATACAAACACTTGTATGCAAAAGTTCACAGCAGCTTTATTTGTAATAGTCAAAAACTGGAAACAACCCAAACGTCCAACAAATTGTAGCATATCCATTACAATATAATACTATAAAATAACGTCTACTTAGCCATAAAAAGGGAGAAACTATTGATATGTGCAACGACATGGGCAATTCTGCTGAGTGAAAGAAGGCAGATATAAAAAGAGTATAATTTGTATGATTTCCATTTACATAGCATTCTAGAAAATGCAACCTAATCAATAGCGAGGAAGCAGGTCAACAGTTGTCTTGAGTTGGGAGGAGGCAACTTAGGGGTTATGGCTATGTTCATGATCTTTATCGTAGCGATGGTTGCACAGATGCATACATGTGAAAACGCATCAAACTGTACACTTTAAATATGTGCAGTTTACTGTGTGGGTCAATTTCTCAATAAGGTGTTGGGTTTTTTTGGGGTGTTTTTTTTTTTTTTGCGGTACGCGGGCCTCTCACTGTTGTGGCCTCTCCCGTTGCGGAGCACAGGCTCCGGACGAGCAGGCTCAGCGGCCATGGTTCATGGGCCTAGCCGCTCCGCGGCATGTGGAATCTTCCCGGACCGGGGCACGAACCCGTGTCCCCTGCAGGCGGACTCTCAACCACTGCGCCACCAGGGAAGCCCAATAGGTGTTTTTTAAAAAGAAAAAGTTAGTAATCTCGCGCCCAGGGTCACACAGCTGGTAAGTGGCAGAGCGCGATGCAATTGCTGGAGTCCGCGTTTGGAGCCTGGGTCCTTAATCACCGAGCTCCCTGCAACGTCGGCACGGAGGAAAGTGCTGGAAGGCAGCCCCAGTTGTTGTTAATGATTACCAGTGGGCGGGCCCCTTCCCGGCTGCGCTCCCGCCCCGGGGCGGCCCGAGCGCCGCCCCGCGGGACGGCTTCCCAGTGCGCCCGGCGTCTCGCTCGTCTGCTCCGCCGCCACTAGCTCCTGCGCGCGTCCGCGCCCGGCATGGTGAGAGAGTGGGGGGGTACGCGCCGCCGCCGGCGACCGGGTTAGGAGGGGGCGCCTGGGAGGGGCGGAGGAGAGCCAGGGGCCCGCGCTGGGTGCCCGCCCAGGCCAGAGGACGGCGCCGGGAGGTACTGGGCGGGGGCGGGGGTCCTTCCGAGGCCTTCGCAGAGCACCCGCGCGCCCGGCTGGGAGAGTCGGGGTCTCTGTCCCACCCTCGCTTCCGAGTGGTGCCCCCTGTGAAGCTGAAGCCGGGAGAGGGGCGGTGGCAGGTCCGGGTTACAGCTAGGCGGGAGCCCAGGCCAGAGCCCGCGGGGCCTCAGTGCCGCGGGTAGGGTTTAGAGACCTTTCTGGGCGGGGGTGGGGAGGGGCAGCATAGTGAGCCCAGGACATAGTTCTCCTTGGTGGCGAGGTTCTGTCCTGTACTGGGGGCTGGGGTAGGGACAGGGGGGCGGGGGATGCCGAGGAGGGGCGACTGAATTTGCGTGTGCCTCTGTCTGCCTGTTTACTGCCCTTCTTGCTTGCTCTTCTGCTAAGCCTTCTGTGCTGTCCCCCGTCCTCAGAGCCGGCCCCTGGCTCCTAGTTTGAGGCCTGTGCCCAGCAGTGGGGACATGGTTGCTCAGGGTCACCCGCCCTCCAGGCTGAGCTTTCCTGGAAGGGAGTCTCAGGCCCTTTGCTCAGCTACGGAGGTGAAGGTGAGCCTGCGGAGAAGCTTCTAGACCCAGGAAGCTTTACTAAACAGCAGAAGTGTTAGGCCCCAAAGCGTTAGGAGCGGTCGGGACTGTGGTGCCACCTGGGAGGGCACTTTGAAGGCTACGGCTCAGATGGAGGGGAGGTGGTGGGTGAGCTGATTGTGAGGTACAGTGAGGCCCAAAGCCGCAGGGCGTGGGTAATCAGTAACCCTTCTGCACACTCCCAGAGGCCCAGGCTGAGTCCAGGCCTGACTGTGATTTACTAAGCAAACACCACCCCTGCCCCCTCTCTGATCCCAGATTTCAGAGGGACTTGTCAGTTCAGCCCCAGGCTGTGAAATGTAGGGGATTCCAGAAGACTCTAAAAAGGAGCCTCCTAGGAGACCGCTAGTACCTGCGCACTCGTTTCAGAGCCAGAGAACTAAATGGTGGGTTCTGATGCCTTGGCTGCCGGTTGCCTGGATACACGGACCAGGCTTACCAGCCACTGAGACAGGGTCAGCTCTCTGGGGGTTGGGCGGTGATGCAGATCTCGACTGCCCTCGCGGGCCTTCCAGAGCCCAGTAGAGGAGACAGAGCCAGCCAGATTGGTCCAGAGAGAAACCGCACTTTCAGGAGGAAGAAAACGGTTATCAGAGCCCTGAAATGTTTTTCCAGTTCTGCCCCAAACCTGAAGGCCTGTCATAAGCTTATTTGCCCCAGGAAGTCTCTTTTTAAAAATGCAGATGATATTCCCGTGATAACAATGGAGTTTATTAAAGTTTATTAAAGTGTCTCCTGGCTCCTCTTGCTGATTCCTAAAGTGGAAGTTCTTGTGCCTTTATACCCATCAAGCCAGGGGAGATGAGTGCCCCAAGGCCACCTGGCTTCCAGTTTGCAGGCTGCCTCATAAAAGCTAAATTAACCTCCCTCGCATTCTCTTCCCAGACCTAACTGATTTAATTTAGCGCTCTCACTTTCCTGCCTTGGGTAGTTCTACTTCAGGGGCCTAAATTCTGGGATCCCTTAAGCTCCTCCACCTGGATCTTCTTAGAGGCTAGAACTGACCTTTGCTTTCTTCTGTTCTCCAAGAGAGGGTTCCACTCACGGCCTGAATTGTGCCAGTTTGGGCTGCCTCGAGAGCATTTTGCACAATAGGAAAATAGGCTGAGGCAATGGCTTTGCCATTGCCCTTGGCCAAGTTACTTCTGCTTTGGGGACTGAGCTCTGTGGCTCCAGCTTCCCAAGCTGACAGAATAGAAAAGAAGGTGGAAATCTGAGAAACGTAGGCCTGGCAGCTGGGAACCGGAGGCCCACTAGGAGGTAGTGCCTGTGGTTGCTGACCGCGGTGTGGCTAGGGATGGCCTGGAGCATGTTTTAAGTGCTGGTTCCTTTGCCCAGCCCCAGGGATGCGGACACATGGACCCACCTTGAGAAGGATTTCTGTGCTTTTGCTGACTGAGGGTGGGGGGTGCGGGAAGAGAGGTCATTTCCCCTCTCTAGGCCTCAGTTTCCTCTTCAATACACAGCAACAGTAGGGACTTGATTTACTTTTGCTCCCCCATGAACAAAAGAGACCTAGTTTTTTCTTTACAGAGGGGTGCCCTCTGTAAGGCTTTAGAGGCAGGGGTGGGGAAAGCGCGTTTCTCTGCCCCAGCGATTTGCATTACACCTCAGGACTCTCTGTTTTCTAAGAACCTATCAGTGCACCAGCCAGAGCCCCTCCTCCCAGTCTGTTGCTTTAGACCAGCTGCCCTTTGACTGCGCCACCAGAACTGCCAGTGGAAGCTGGCTAAATTTCCCCAAAGGTCCAGAGCCCTCTCTTTTGTCCTGTGAAAAAAACGAATGCCCTTGGTCTTCTGTGTTTTCCCTCTCCTAGGCTGGCAAAGCACACAGGCTAAGTGCTGAGGAGAGGGACCAGCTGCTGCCAAACCTGCGGGCCGTGGGGTGGAACGAGCTGGAAGGCCGGGATGCCATCTTCAAGCAGTTCCATTTCAAAGACTTCAATCGGGTATGGCATCAGGGTGGGACAGAGTTTCCTGAGACTGAGGCTGATCGGGGTCACACTCCAGAACGTGTTCCTTCCCTTAAAGTTCTGTTAGCCAAGACTGTCAGATGCTCCGCTAATCCAGTTTACTTGGAAAGTGTCCTCCTTGGGGATTGGAGAGGGCGGAGATGGGTCTTGGGCTCTCCATACCTGGAACTTTTAGAAACGATCCTTAGAGAAGACAGTTCAAGTGGAAAGCAGATGCACATTTGAAGACATTTTAGTAGATAACCAAAAGATTTGTGAAGACTCAGAAGCTCTCTGGAGTTTACACCTTGTTAGTGGTCCTGGTAACAAGACTTCCTACTGCAGAAGGACCACCTCAAACTGCAGCCTCGGAACCAGTGGCAGGGTGCTAGGCGGAATGCTGAAATCTAGAAGGATCACCTTGTAGGGAGGGAGGCAATCCTCCTGCGTCTGGGCCTTACACTGGCCATAAAAGGGGGCCCAGCAGTCCTCTCTTTCAGGACACTAACCTGGGTCTCACTTCATTAAACAGGCTTTTGGCTTCATGACAAGAGTGGCTCTTCAGGCTGAGAAATTGGACCACCATCCTGAATGGTTTAACGTGTACAACAAGGTGAGTGATACATGCCTAGAACTCCAACTCATTCTGAAGTCCCCTTCCTTGGACTTGCCTGTGGGCTCTCCTCGCCCATAGGTCGACTGTCCACTCCTGTTCCTTTCATCTCCTTCCTAGGATCGACATAAACACCCCTAGAAAATATTCAGTCTCACTACAGATTAAAGGAAAGCAAATTGAAACACTAGTGAGACAACTTGTGAGTTAAGTAGACATTAAGAAGGCAAATCCTAAAGAAGGAAAGGCTGTGGGAACCAGGCATATTCACTGTTAATAGCTCTAAAGGGCTGACATTTTCTGGAGATATGGAAGAATGAAAAAGTAATAAACTTGAACTAAGAATACCCATGCACACCAAGGAGATCAGCCTGTCTGCTGAATGAATGGCAACAGACATTAAATGCCTGTCATGAACCAAGAGCTATGCTGGACTCTTTCTAAAAACATTAAGGCTGGAAGTGATGATCTGTAAATGGTCAGTGTTTAGGAGTTGGTTTGGGGTCTTGTCTCTGTCTTTTAGGTTGCTCTTGATATTTGGATCTTTCTTTTTTTGTCCTATGCTGTGGTTACCAGTGTTTATGGAGGTGTAATAGAAGACAGTTTTGCACTGATGTTAAAGACTCATCAGGAAGGCAGCCCCCAGGAGAGGGGTGTTTGGTTACACTTCTTGATGTGGCTGAGCCCAGGAGCTGGTGACTCTCCTGCTCTTAGGTGCAGTCGGTGGAATCAGCTGGCCCCGAATCTCTGGTTTTGTTTCAGGTCCACATCACCCTGAGCACTCATGAGTGTGCGGGCCTTTCAGAACGGGACATAAACCTGGCCAGCTTCATCGAGCAAGTAGCAGTGTCCATGACATAGACCCTGCCCTTCCTCTCTCAGTTCTTCAGGGGAAAGGGGCCACTGAACTGGGGATCCAGAGAGGGAACTGGGGAGCCCTGAGATGTTGGTGCAGTCAGAAGGGCCAAGTTGACCCCGCTGCTTCTATTTAGGGGCAAGTCCTTGCCGTGGAAGGAGAGGCCAACATCACTGCCAAGACGAGGAACTTAGACCGTTTTTCCCCACACCACTGTCGTCCTCCTTGGGACTCTGTGACATGTACATTGATTTGAATTAGTTCTTCCCTTTCTTTACAACTTCCCAGCAACAGTAACGATTTTCTTTCCTGGCTGTGTCTTGCTCTCTTTCTGATTCATTTCCCAAGAAGCTGTGATAGAAGCTGTGTTTAAGATAAACAAAGTCTTATCTTAGAAACCAGTAACCTAAAGCCATCCTCATCCTGTGTGACAGAAACCCCATGTGCTTTTATGCCTCAAATAAAAACACTGTTTCACTTGGCCTCAGGCTCTAGAATCTTCTTTTCCACAAGTCAGTCCAAATCGGAGTCAACAGGCATTTAAAGCACCTACTTTGTGCAAGACAGAGTTCAGGCCAGTAGGGGGAAAGGGGACCAGAGCACCCTGCCTTTTAAGCTCCTTATTGCCTCAGGGAAATAAGTAGAAAAATAGTTAACTATTACTAGGCAACATGAATGAAGTTAATGCCAGATGCAAAGATAAGAAATGAGTTAACAAACACAAAGTGATTCACAAGGGTGAATCAGAAGGCTTCATTCCAGTTCTGCCTCCAAGACCTGATTAGGATTCTGGAGGCAGAGGTGACTGAGGGAGCATCTTGAAAAGATAAAGGTTAGCCAGACATTTATATGCATGGTGGGACCTACACTAGATCTTCCTGGACTTCGGGATCCAACACATGAAGATCTCTTTTTTTTTAAACTTGAAGCATAGTTCATTTGCCAATTTGCCATACTGTGTAAATTTCAGGTGTAAATCAAGGTGATTCAGTTATATATATGTGTATGAGTACATATGTATATACACACACACACACATATATACAGAAGTATGTATATCTTTTTTATACTTCTCCATTAAAGGTTATTAGAAATATTGAAGATAGTTCACTGTGCTATACCTACATCCCTGTTTATGTATTTTATATATGGTAGTGTGTGTCTGTTAATCACATACTCCTAATTTATCCCTACCCCACTTTACCCTTTGGTAATGATAAGTATGTTTTCTATTACTGTACGTGTTTCTGTTTTCTAATAAATTCATTTGTACTATTTTTTACATTCCATATATAATTGATATCATATGATATTTGTATCTGTCTGATTTCAAGTAGTAAAATAATCTTTAGGTCCCTCCGTGATGCTGCAAATGGCATTATTTAATTCTTTTTTATGGCTGAGTAATATTCCTGTGTGTGTGTGTGTGTGTGTGTGTGTGTGTGTGTGTGTGTGTCATTCCTCTTTTCAAGGGTAAGTACACCAAATCTCTAGCCAAAGGCATGTCTATGCTCTTAGAATCCCCAAGTACTTGGATTCAAGTATTCCTGTGTGTGTGTGTGTGTGTGTGTGTGTGTGTGTGTGTGTCACATCTTCCTTATGCATACAGCTATCAATGGACATAAAGGTTCCTTCCAAGTTTTGGCTATTGTAAATAGTACTGCTTAAATATTGGGGTGCATGTATATTTTCAAATTAGAGTTTTCTCCAGCTATATGGCCAGGAGTGGGATTGCTGGATCATATGGTAACTGTATGTTTAGTTTTTTATGGAACCTCCATACTCTTCTCCATAGTGCCTGCACCAATTTATGTGCCCACCAAGAGGGTAGGAGGGTAGGAGGGTTCCTTTTTCTCCACATCCCTTCCTGCATTTATTATTTGTTGCCTTTTTTTTTTTTTTTTTTTTTTTTTTTTGGCGGTACGCGGGCCTCTCACTGTTGTGGCCTCTCCCGTTGCGGAGCACAGGCTCCGGGCGTGCAGGCTCAGCGGCCATGGCTCACGGGCCTAGCTGCTCCGTGGCACGTGGGATCTTCCCAGACTGGGGCACAAACCCGTGTCCCCTGCATCGGCAGGCGGACTCTCAACCACTGTGCCACCAGGGAAGCCCATATTATTTGTTGCCTTTTTGATGATGGCCACTCTGCCCAATTGTGAGGTGACAGCTTATTGGAGTTTTGACTTGCATTTCTCGAGTAATTAGTGATGTTGGCCATCTTTTCATGTGCCTATTGCCCACGTGTATGTCTCCTTTGGAGAAGTGTCTGTTGAGGTCTACTGCCCATTTTTAAAATTGGGTTGTTTGTGGTTTTGGTATTGAGTGGTATGAGCTGTTGGTATATTTTGGAAATGAAGCCCTTGTCGGTCACCCTGTTGCAGATATTTTCTCCCAGTTCGTAGGTTGTCTTTTGGTTTTGTTTATGGTTCCCTTTGCTGTGCAAAAGATGAGTTTGATGAGGTCCTATTTGTGTAGTTTTGCTTTTGTTTCCATTGCCTTGGTAGGGAGACCTTAGAAAACATTTCTAGGATTTATGCTAGATCATGTTTTACCTAAGGTTCTCTTCTAGGAGTTTGGTGGTGTCATGTCTTGCATTTAAGTTGTTAAGCCATTTTGAGTGTATGTTTGTGTGTGGAATGAGGGAGTGTTCCAACTTCACTGGTTTACATGAGGCTGTCCAGCTTTCCCAATACCACTTGCTGAAGGGATTGTCTTTTCTCCATTGTATATTTTCGCCTCCTTTGTCAAAGACTAATCGACCGTAGGTGTGTGAGTTTATCTCTGGGCTCTCTATATTTTGTTCCCTTGATCC
The DNA here is from genome assembly GCF_002837175.3 of Physeter macrocephalus. Taxonomy (NCBI): domain Eukaryota; kingdom Metazoa; phylum Chordata; class Mammalia; order Artiodactyla; family Physeteridae; genus Physeter; species Physeter macrocephalus. The sequence goes on along the minus strand of NC_041233.1, from coordinate 22,735,163 downwards.
CTATGGCTGTGTTTGTGCCAGTACTATGCTGTTTTGGTTACTGTAACTTTGTAGTGTTGTCTGAAGTCTGGACGGGTTATGGCTGCAGCTTTGTTCTTTTTCTTCAGGATCGCTTTGGTAATTCTCGGTCTTTTATGGTTCCATGTACATTTTAGGATTATTTGTTTGAGTTCTGTGAGAAATGTCATGGGTAGTGTGATAGGGATCACATGAAATCTGTAGTTTGCTTTGGGTAGTATGGCCATTTAAACGATACTAGTTCTTCCACTCCAGGAGTATGGGATAGCTGTCCGCTTCTTTGAATCATCTTCAGTGGCCTTTATCAGTGTGTTGCAGTTGTCAGCATATAAGTCTCTCACCTCCTTGGTCAGGTTTATTCCTCTGTATTTTATTTTTCGATACGATTTTAAACGGGATTGTTTTGTTCATTTTTCCTTTCTGATATTTCATTGTTAGTGTGAAGAAGTGCAACAGATTTCCATATGTCAGTCTTGTATTGTGTTGCCTTGCTGAATTTGTTTATCAGTGCTTGTAGTTTTTGTGTGGGGTCTTTAGGGTTTTCTATGTATAGTATCAGGTCATCTGCATACAAAGAGAATTGAACCTCTTTCCTTCCAATCTGGATACCTTTTATATCTTTTTCTTGTCTGAGTGTTGTGGTGAGGACTTGCAATACCATGTTGAATAAAAGCAGTGAGAGTGGGCATCCTTGACTTGTTCCAGATTTTAGTGGGAAGGCTATCAGCTTGTCCTCATTGAGTATTATGTTGGCTGTGGGTTGGTCATGAATAGCTTTTATTATGTTGAGATGCGTTCCCTCCCTACCCACTCCGGTAAGAGTTTTTATGATGAATGTAGAATTTTATGAAATGCTTTTCTGCATCGATGGCGATGGTTGTGTGGTTTTTGTCTTTTCTTTGGTTGATGTGCTGTGTTGCGCTGGTTGATTTGTGTATGTTGAACCCTCCTTGTGAGCCTGGAATGAATCCAACTTGATTGTGGTGTATGACCTATTTTTGTTTGTTTGTTTTGAGGTTTTTTTTTTATTGAAGTATGGTTAATTTACAATGTTGTGTTAGTTTCTGGTGTACAGCCAAGTGATTCAGTTAAACATTTATGTATCTCCATTCCTCGTACTTTTTCCATTATCATTCCTTATAAGATATTGAATAGAGTTCCTTGTGCTATACAGTAGGACCTTGTTGTTTATCTGTTTTATATATAGTAGTCTGTATCTGCTAATTCCAAACTCCTAATTTATCCCTCCTCCTCCCTTTCGCCTGCGGGAACCATGAGTTTGTGTTCTATGTGTGTGTCTGTTTCTGGTTTGCAAATAAGTTAATCTGTGTCATATTTCAGATTCAACGTATAAGTGTTACCATATGATATTTGTCTTTGTGTGATGTCGTATGATCATCTCTTCTGCAAATGGCATAATTTTTCTTTTTTATGGCTGAGTATTTCATTTTGCATATATAGATATACATACATATCTATTTATACATATGTCTATATATATAGCACATTTTCTTTATGAATTCATCTGTTGATGGACATGTAGATAGCTTCCATGTCTTGGCTATTGTAAATAGTGCTTCCATGAACATTGGGGTGTATGTATCTTTTTGATTTAGAGTTTTCTCCAGCTATATGCCCAGGAGTGGTTTTGTTGGATCATATGGTAACTCTACTTTTAGTTTTTTTAAATTAATTTTTATTGGAGTATAGTTTCTTTACAATGTTGTGTTAGTTTCTGCTGTACAGCAAGGTGAATCAGTTATACCTATACATGTATCTGCTCTTTTTTCGTTTTCCTTCCCATTTAGGTCATGACAGAGCCCTGAGTAGAGTTCCCTGTGCTATACTGTAGGTTCTGATTACTTATCTAATTTATACACGGTAGCGTGTATATGTCAGTCCCAACCTCTGGTCTTCGTGCAGACCTGAAAGCATGTCCGAAGGGGCCAAGCACAGCTCCCATGGCCACGAGCGTTCGTCTCTTACATGTGCTGCTCAGAGGCAGGGAATGTGGCACCGGCTCCTCTACACAGGAGCGCCACGCTGCTCTGGGAGGGGACGCCGTCACACTATCAATCTGATTCCCACAACCTGAGCGTGTGGCGTGGGGGGTACACTGAGCACCACGCTGCTGTCATTTTCCACATTCCTCCCCAAAGCACACACCTCCCACGGCACACCCTGGTCTTGGCTCTTTCTGAGCTTTACGTACATGGAGTCACATGCGTGGCCTCTTTGGTGTCTGGTTCCTTCTGCTCAGCATTAATCCATGAGGTTGATCCATGCACGTGGGGCTGAGATTTGCTACCTTTGTTGCCACCTTGGAGTTGCCACAGTCTCCGTCCACCCTACTGCCAGTGGGCACTTGGATTGTGCCTGCCTTGGGCTGCTGCTTGTTCTGTGGCTTTGAACACTGTGGTACGTGTCGGTTGGTGGACGTGTTCACATCTCCATGGAGCACATACACCACGGAGCGGAATTGCTGGGTCACGTTTTTTTAAATTAATTTTTATTGGAGTATAGTTTCTTTACAATGTTGTGTTAGTTTCTACTGGACAGCAAAATGAATCACTATACATATACATATATGTGTATACACACACACACATATCTATTTTGGATTTCGTTCCCCTTTAGGTCACCACAGTGCAACGAGTAGATTTTGCTGTGCTATACAGTAGGTTCTCATTAGTTATCTTTTATACATAGTAGCAGTAGTGTATATATGTCAACCTCAATCTCCCGATTCATCCCACTCCCCCTTTCCCCCTTGGTATCCTTACGTTTGAACTCTACGTGTTTGTCTCTATTTCTGGTTTGCAAATATGATCATCTATACCATTTTCCTAGTTTCCACATATATGTGTCAATGTACAATATGTGTTTTTCTCTTTCTGCATTTCTTCAGTCTGTATGACAGTCTCTAGGTCCATCCACATCTCTACAAATGACCCAGTTTCATTCCTTTTTTGGCTGAGTAATATTCCATTGTATATATGTACCACATCTTCTTTATCCATTCTTCTGTTGATGGACATTTAGGTTGCCACCATGTCCTGGCTATTGTAAATAGTGCTGCAGTGAATATTGGGGTCCATGTGTCTTTTTGAATTGTGCTTTTCTCTGGGTGTGTGCCCAGTAGTGGGATTGCTGGGTCATATGGTAGTTCTATCTTTAGTTTTGTAAGGAACTCCCATACTGTTCTCCATAGTGGCTGTATCAATTTACATTCCCACCAGTAGTGCAAGAGGGTTCCCTTTTCTCCACGCCCTCTCCTCATTTCTTGTTTGTAGATTTTTTTTGATGACGGCCATTCTGACCAATGTGAGGTGATACCTCATTGTAGTTTTGATTTGCATTTTTCTCATAATTAGTGATGAGCATGTTTTCATGTGTTTGTTGCCCATCTGTATGTTGTCTTTGAAGAAATGTCTATTTAGGTCTTCTGCCCATTTTTGCGTTGTGTTGTTTGTTTTTTTGATATTGAGCTGCATGAGCTGTTTATATAGTTTGGAGATTAATCCTTTGTCAGTTGCTTCATTTGCAAATATTTTCTCCCATTCTGAGCATTGTCTTTTCATCTTGTTTATGGTTTCCTTTGCTGTGCAAACGCTTTTAAATTAAATGAGGTCCCATTTGTTTACTTTTGTTTTTATCTTCATTACTCTAGGAGGTGGGTCAAAAAAGATCTTGCTGTGATTTATATCGAGTGTTCCTCCTGTTTTTGTTTTTGTTTTAATTAATTAATTTATTTATTTTTGGCTGTGTTGGGTCTTCATTTCTGTGTGAGGGCTTTCTCTAGTTGCCGCAAGTGGGGGCCACTCTTCATCGCAGTGCGCAGGCCTCTCACTATCGCGGCCTCTCGTTGTGGAGCACAGGCTCCAGACGCGCAGGCTCAGTAGTTGTGGCTCACGGGCCTAGTTGCTCTGCGGCATGTGGGATCTTCCCAGACCAGGGCTCGAACCCGTGTCCCCTGCATTGGCAGGCAGATTCTCAACCAGGGCACCACCAGGGAAGCCCCCACCTGTTTTTTCCTCTAAGAGTTTTATAGTGTCTGGCCTTACAGTTAGGTCTTTAACCCATTTTGAGTTTATTTTTGTGTGTGGTGTTAGGGAGTGTTCTAATTTCATTCTTTTACATGTAGCTGTCCAGTTTTCCCAGAACCACTTATTGAAGAGGTTGTCCTTTCTCCATTGTATATTCTTGCCTCCTTTTTTGTAGATTAATTGACCATAAATGTGTAATTAATTGACATTAATTGATTCTTTCTGGGCTTTCTATGCTGTTCCATTAATCGGTATTTCTGTTTTTGTGCCAGTACCATACTGTCTTGATTACTGTAGCTTTGTAGTAGAGTCTGAAGTCAGTGTACCTGATTCCTCCAGCTCCGTTTTTTCATTCTCAAGATTGCTTTGGCTATTTGGGGTCTTTTGTTTCTCCATACAAATTGTGAAATTTTTTGTTCTAGCTCTGTGAAAAATGCCTCTGGTAGTTTGATAGGGATTGCATTGAATCTGTAGATGCTTTGGGTAGCATAGTCATTTTCACAAAGTTGATACTTCCAATCCAAGAACATGGTATGTCTCTCCATCTGTTTCTATCATCTTTAATTTCTTTCATCAGTGTCTTATAGTTTTCTGCATACAGGTCTTTTGTCTCCTTAGGTTTATTCCTAGGTATTTTATCCTTTATGTTGCAATGGTAAATGGGAGTGTTTCCTTAATTTCTCTTTCAGATTTTTCATCATTAGTGTATAGGAATGCAAGAGATTTCTGTGCATTTATTTTGTATCCTGCAACTTTAACAAATTCATTGATTAGCTCTAGTAGTTTTCTGGTGGCATCTTTGGGATTCTCTATGTATAGTATCGTGTCATCTGCAAACAGTGACAGCTTTACCTCTTCTTTTCCAATTTGGATTCCTTTTATTTCTTTTTCTTCTTTGATTGTTGTGGCTAAAACTTCCAAAACTATGTTGAATAATAGCAGTGAGAGTGGACAGCCTTGTCTTGTTCCTGATCTTAGTGGAAATGAATTCAGTTTTTCACCATTGAGAAGGATGTTGGCTGTGGGTTTGTCATATATGGCCTTTATTAGTTTGAGGTAAGTTACCTCTTTGCCTACTTTCTGGAGGGTTTTTATCATAAATGGGTGTTGAATTTTGTCGAAAGCTTTTTCTGCATCTATTGAGATGATCATACGGTTTTTATCCTTCAACTTCTTAATATGGTTTATCACATTGATTGATTTGCCTATATTGAAGAATCCTTGCATTCCTGGGATAAACCCCACTTGATCATGGTGCATCATCCTTTTAATGTGCTGTTGGACTCTGTTTGTTAGTATTTTGTTGAGGATTTTTGCATCTGTGTTCATCAGTGATATAGGCCTGTAGTTTTCTTTTTTTGTGACATCTTTGTCTGGTTTTGGTATCAGGGTGATGGTGGCCTTGTAGAATGCGTTTGGGAGTGTTCCTCCCTCTGCTGTATTTTGGAAGATTTTGAGAAGGATACATGTTAGCTATTCTCTAAATGTTTGATAGAATTTGCCTGTGAAGCCATCTGGTCCTGGGCTTTTGTTTGTTGGAAGATTTTTTTTTTTAATTTTTGAATTTTATTTTATTTTTTTATACAGGTTCTTATTAGTCATCCATTTTATACACATCATTGTATACATGTCAGTCCCAATCTCCCAAATCATCACACCACCACCCCCACCCGCCGCTGCTTTCCCCCCTTGGTGTCCATACGGTTGTTCTCTACATCTGTGTCTCAATTTATGCCCTGCATGCCAGTTAATCTGCACCATTTTTCTGGGTTCCATGTATATGCGTTAATATGCGATATTTGTTTTTCTCTTTCTGACTGACTTCACTCTGTATGACAGTCTCTGGATTCATCCACGTCTCTACAAATGACCCAATTTCGTTCCTTTTTATGGCTGAGTAATATTCCATTGTATATATGTACCACATCTTCTTTATCCATTCATCTGTTGATGGTCATTTAGGTTGCTTCCATGACCTGGCTATTGTAAATAGTGCTGCAATGAAGTTTGGGGTGCATGTGTCTTTTTGAATTATGGTTTTCTCTGGGTATATGCCCAGTAGCGGGATTGCTGGTTCATACAGTAATTCTATTTTTAGTTTTTTAAGGACCCTCCATACTGTTCTCCATAGTGGCTGTATCAATTACATTCCCACCAACAGTGCAAGAGGGTTCCCTTTTCTCCACACCCTCTCCAGCATTTGTTGTTTGTAGATTTTCTGATGATGCCCATTCTAACTGGTGTGAGGTGATACCTCATTGTAGTTTTTTTTTTATAAATTTTTTTATTTTATTTTTTAATTTTTTTTGGCTGCATTGGGTCTTCGTTGCTGCACGCAGGTTTTCTCTAGTTGTGGTGAGCGGGGGCTACTCTTCATTGTGGTGCGTAGGCTTCTCATTGCAGTGGCTTCTCTTGTTGCGGAGCACGGGCTCTAGGCGCGTGGGCTTCAGTAGTTGTTGCACACGGGCTTAGTTGCTCCACGGCATGTGGGATCTTCCCGGGCCAGGGCTCAAACCTGTGTCCCCTGCACTGGCAGGCAGATTCTTAACCAGTGCGCCACCAAAATATTTTTTCCCATTCTGAGGGTTGTCTTTTCATCTTGTTTGTAGTTTCCTTTGCTTTGTAAAAGCTTTTAATTTTCATTAGGTCCCATTTGTTTATTTTTGTTTTTATTTCCATTACTCTAGGAGGTGGATCAAAAATCTTGCTGTGATTTATGTCAAAGAGTGTTCTTCCTGTGTTTTCTCTAAGAGTTTTATAGTGTCCGGTATTACGTTTAGGTCTCTAATCCATTTTGAGTTTATACTTGTGTATGGTTTTAGGAAGTGTTCTAATTTCATTCTTTTCCATGTAGCTGTCCAGTTTTCCCAGCATCATTTATTGAAGAGACTGTCTTTCTCCATTGTATATCCTTGCTTCCTTTGTCATAGATTAGTTGACCATAGGTACGTGGGTTTATCTCTGGGCTGTCTATCCTGTTCCATTGATCTATATTTCTGTTTTTGTGCCAGTACCATATTGTCTTGATTACTGTAGCTTTGTAGTATAGTCTGAAGTCAGGGAGTCTCATTCCTCCAGCTCCATTTTTCTCCCTCAATAGTGCTTTGCCTATTTGCAGTCTTTTGTGTCTCCATACAAATTTTAAGATTTTTTGTTCTAGTTCTGTAAAAAAAAAAAAAAAATGCCATTGGTAATTTGATAGGGATTGCATTGAATCTATAGATTGCTTTGGGTAGTATAGTCATTTTCACAATATTGATTCTTCCAATCCAAGAACATGGTATGTCTCCATCTGTTTCTATCATCTTTAATTTCTTTCATCATTGTCTTAGTTTTCTGCATACAGGTGTTTTGTCTCCCTAGGTAGGTGTATTCCTAGGTATTTTATTCTTTTTGTTGCAATGGTAAATGGGAGTGTTTCCTTAATTTCTCTTTCAGATTTTTCATCATTAGTGTATAGGAATGCAAGAGATTTCTGTGTATTAATTTTATATCCTGCAACTTTAACAACTTCATTGATTAGTTCTAGTAGTTTTCTGGTGGCATCTTTAGGATTCTCTATGTATAGTATCATGTCATCTGCAGACAGTGACAGCTTTACTTCTTTCCAATTTGTATTCCTTTTCTTTTTCTTCTCTGATTGCCATGGCTACAACTTCCAAAACTATGTTGAATAATAGTGGCGAGAGTGGACATCCTTGTCTTATTCCTGATCTTAGTGGAAATGCTTTCAGTTTTTCACCATTGAGAATGATGTTTGCTGTGGGTTTGTCATATATTGTCTTTATTATGTTGAGGTAGGTTCCCTCTATGTCCACTTTCTGAAGAGTTTTTATCATAAATGGGTGTTGAATTCTGTCAAAAGCTTTTTCTGCATCTATTGAGATGATCATATTGTTTTTATTTTTCAGTTTGTTAATACAGTGTATCACATTAATTGATTTCCATATATTGAAGAATCCTTGCATCCCTGGGATAAATCCCACTTGATCATGGTGTATGATCCTTTTAATGTGTTGTTGGATTCCTTGTGCTAGTATTTTGTTGTGGATTTTTGCATCTATGTTCATCAGTGATATTGGTCTGTAATTTTCTTTTTTTGTAGTATCTTTGTCTGGTTTTGGTATCAGGGTGATGGTGGCCTCATAGAATGGGTTCGGGAATGTTCCTTCCTCTACAATTTTTTGGAAGACTTTGAGAAGGATGGGTGTTAGCTCTTCCTTAAATGTTTGATAGAATTCACCTGTGAAGCTATCTGGTCCTGGACTTTTGTTTGTTGGAAGATTTTTAATCACAGTCTCAATTTCAGTGATTGTGATTGGTCTGTTTATATTTTCTATTTCTTCCTGGTTCAGTATTAGAAGGTTGCGCTTTTCTAAGAATTTGTCTATTTCTTCCAGGTTGTCCATTTTATTGGCACATAGATGCTTGTAGTAATCTCTCCTGATCCTGTGTATTTTTTCAGTGTCAGTTGTTACTTCTCCTTTTTCATTTCTAATTCTATTGATCTGAGTGTTCTCTCTTTTTTTCTTGATTAGTCTGGCTAATGGTTTATCAATTTTGTTTATCTTCTCAAAGAACCAGCTTTTAGTTTTAATGGTCTTTACTATTGTTTCCATCATTTCTTTTTCATTTATTTCTGCTCTGATCTTTCTGATTTCTTTCCTTCTGCTAACTTTGGGTTTTGTTTGTTCTTCTTTCTCTATTTCCTTTATGTGTGAAGTTAGAGTGTTTATTTGAGATTTTTCTTGTTTCTTGAGGTAGGCTTGTATAGATACAAACTTCCCTCTTAGAACTGCTTTGCTGCATCCCATAGGTTTTGGATAGTCGTGTTTTCATTATCACTTGTCTCTAGGTATTTTTTGATTTCCTCTTTGATTTCTTCAGTGATCTCTTGGTTATTTAGTAACATATTGTTTAGCCTCCATGTGTTTGTGGTTTTTACGTTTTTTTCCCTGTAATTTCTAATCTCATAGTGTTGTGTTCAGAAAAGATGCTTGATATGATTTCAATTTTCTTAAATTGACTGAGGCTTGATTTGTGACTCAAGATGTGAACTATCCTGGAGAATGTTCTGTGCACGCTTGAGAAGAAAGTGTAATCTGCTGTTTTTGGTTGGAATGTCCTATAAATATCAATTAAGTCCATCTTGTTTAATGTATCATTTAAAGCTTGTGTTTCCTTATTTATTTTCATTTTGGATGATCTGTCCATTGGTGAAGGTTGGGTGTTAAAGTCCCCTAATATTATTGTGTTACTGTCGATTTCCCCTTTTATGGCTGTTAGTATTTGCCTTAGGTATTGAGGTGCTCCTATGTTGGGTGCATAAATATTTACAATTGTTATATCTTCTTCATGGATCGAACCCTTGATCATTATATAGTGTCCTTCTTTGTCTCTTGTTATAGTTTTTACTTTAAAGTCTATTTTGGCATGGAATATCTTTTTCCATCTCCTCACTTTCAGTCTGTATGTGTCCCTTGGTCTGAAGTGGGTCTCTTCTAGACAGCATATATATGGGTCTTGTTTTCGTATTCATTCAGTCAGTCTGTGTCTTTTGGTTGGAGCATTTAATCCATTTACATCTAAGGCAGTTATTGATATGTTCCTTTTACCATTTTCTTAATTATTTTGGGTTTGTTATTGTAGGTCTTTTCCTTCTCTTGTGTTTCCTGCCTAGCGAAGTTTCTTTAGCATTTGTTGTAAAGCTGGTTTGGTGGTGCTGAATTCTCTTAGCTTTTGCTTGTCTGTAAAGCTTTTAGTTTCTGCTGAAAGATCAGCTGTTAACCTTATGGGGATTCCCTTGTATGTTATTTGTTGTTTTTCCCTTGCTGTTTTTAATATTTTTTTCTTTATATTTAATTTTTGTTGGTTTGATTAATATGTGTCTTGGCGTGTTTCTCCTTGGATTTATTCTGTGTGGGACTCTCTGCGCTTCCTGGACTTGATTGACTATTCCTTTTCCCATATGAGGGAAGTTTTCAAATATAATTGCTTCAAATATTTTCTCAGTCCCTTTTTCTCTTCTTCTTCTGGGACCACTATAATTCTAATGTTGGTGCGTTTAATTTTGTCCCAGAGGTCTCTAAGACTGGCCTCAATTCTTTTCATTCTTTTTTCTTTATTCTGCTCTGCAGTAGTTATTTCCACCATTTTATCTTCCAGGTCACTTATCCGTTCTTCTGCCTCAGTTATTCTGCTATTGATTCCTTCTAGAGAATTTTTAATTTCATTTATTGTGTTGTTCATCAATGTTTGCTCTTTAGTTCTTCTAGGTCCTTGTTAAACATTTCTTGTATTTTCTTCATTCTATTTCCAAGATTTTGGATCATCTTTACTGTCATTACTCAGAGTTCTTATTCAGGTAGACTGCCTATTTCCTCTTCGTTTGTTTGGTCTGGTGGGTTTTTAGTTTGCTCCTTCATCTGCTGCGTATTTCTCTGTCTTCTCATTTTGCTTAACTTACTGTGTTTGGGGGTCTCCTTTTTGCAGGCTGCAGGTTCATAGTTCCCATTGTTTTTGGTGTCTGCCCCCAGTGGCTAAGGTTGGTTCAGTGGGTTGTGTAGGCTTCCTGGTGGTGGGGAGTAGTTCCTGTGTTCTGGTGGATGAGGCTGGATCTTGTCTTTCTGGTGGGCAGGACCACGTCCAGTGGTGTGTTTTGGGGTATCTGTGACCTTATTATAATTTTAGCCACCCTCTCTTCTAATGGGTGGGGTTGTGTTCCTGTCTTGCTAGTTGTTTGGCATAGGCTGTCCAACACTGTAGCTTGCTGGTTGTTGAGTGGAGTTGGGTCTTAGCGTTGAGATGGAGATCTCTGGGAGAGCTTTCGCTGTTTGATATTACGTGGAGCCGGGAGGGCTCTGGTGGACCAATATCCTGAACTCGGCTCTCCCACTTCAGAGGCACAGGCCTGACACCTGGCCAAGCACCAAGACCTTGTCAGCTGGCTGGTTTCAGTCCTGGATAGAATTTGACAATCCTGATGATGTTCAGTGATTTTTTTTTTTTTTTTGGCTGTGTTGGGTCTTTGTTGCTGTGCGTGGGCTTTCTCTGGTTGCGGCGAGCAGGGGCTACTCTTCTTTGCGGTGCAGTGGCTTCTCTTGTTGTGGAGCACGGGCTCTAGGCGCACGGGCTTCAGTAGTTGTGGCACGCGGGCTCAGTAGTTGTGGCACGTGAGCTCTAGAGCGCAGGCTCAATAGTTGTGGCACACAGGCTTAGTTGCTCTGCGGCATGTGGGATCTTCCCAGGCCAGGACTTTCAGTCTGTATGTGTCCCTAGGTCCCCTGCATTGGCAGGGAGATTCTTAACCACTGTGCCACCAGGGAAGCCCCTCAGTGATTTTTTTTTGTTTAGTTTCCAAAACTCCTGAATCAATTTCCAGGTTCTGTGCATTCAGTCAACAGTGATGACCAGAGAGAGACCATCTACTTTCACTGGATGAGCATTCTTTTATTCGTAACTTATTTCCTGTTTCCTAAGAGAAATTTCCATTTCACCCTAGCCCTTGTGCATCACAATGCACTGACTGGCGATAAGAGCATGTGCAGCAAAGGAGACAAAACAACTCAGAAGTTTGTTTCTCCCTTTCATTTCTTATTTTTTTTAACTTAGGTCCTCTTTCTTTTCTTCTTGGTGTTCCTGGCCAGAGGTTTGTTGATTATGTTTACTCTTTCAAAAAAACAACTCATGGTTTTTTTGAATTTTTAAATTTTTATTCATCTCTATTTTATTTCCTCTCTGATCTTCATTATTACATTTCTTATGTTACCTTTAGGTTTTGTTTATTCTTTTTTAAATTTTCTTAGGTGGTAGGTTAGGTTGTTTTTTTGAGATTTTTCTTATTTTTTAGGAAGACTTGTATGGCTCTGTTCTTCCCTCTTAGGACTGCTTTTGCTTCGTCCCAGAGATTTGGTATGGTTAAATTTTCATTGTTGTTCATCTGATGGTTTTTAAAAATTTCCTCTTTGATGTCATTGCTCACCCATTGGTTTTTTTTTTTTTTTTTTTTGCGGTACGCGGGCCTCTCGCTGTTGTGGCCTCTCCCTTGCGGAGCACAGGCTCCGGACGCGCATGCTCAGCCGCCATGGCTCATGGGCCCAGCCGCTCCGCGGCATGTGGGGTCCTCCCGGACCAGGGCACGAACCCATATCCCCTGCATCGGCAGGCGGACTCTCAACTACTGCGCCACCAGGGAAGCCCCACCCATTGGTTTTTTAGTAGCATGTTGTATAGTCTCCATATGTCTTTTCTTGTCCTTTCTCTCTCTAGTTGATTTCTAGTTTCATGCCATTGTGGTTAGAAAAGATACTTCAAATTTCTATCCTCTTAAATTTGTTTAGGCTTGTTTTGTGAGACAGTATGTGGCTTGTTCTAGAAAATGTTCTATGTGTACTTGAATGTGTATTCTAGTTTTTTGGATGTAATATGCTGAAAATATCTATTAAGTTTAACTGTTCTATTGTGTCATTTAGGATCTCTTTTCCCTTATCAATTTTCTATCTAGAAGATCTGTTTGTTAATGTCAGTGGGCTGTTAAAATCTCCCACTATTATTATATTCCCATCAGTTTCTCCCTTTATGTCTCTTAACATTTGTTTTATGTATTTAATTGCTCCTATAATAGGTGCATATATGTTAACGAGTGTAATATCCTCTTCTTGTATTGATCCCTTTATCATTATATAGTGTTTTTCTTTGTTTCTTTATGGCCTTGGCTTTAAAGTCTATTTTTTCTGATATCAGTATTGCTACCCCCTGCTTTATTGTCATTTCCATTTGCATGAAATACTGTTTTCGATCCCCTCACTTTCAATCTGTGTGTGTCCTTCACCCTAAAGTGGGTCTGTTATAGCCAGGATATTGTAGACTCTTGTTTTATTATCCAATCTGCCAGTCTGTGTGTTTCGATTGGAGCATTTAGTCCATTGACATTTAAGGTAATTATGGAAAGATATTTTTTTATTGCCATTTTAAACTTTGTTTTCCTATTGATTTTGTAGTCTTTGTTTCTTTTTCTTTTTCCTTTTGTGATTTGATGGTTTTCTTTTGTATTATACTTTTTGTTCTCTTCGTTTTTTGTGAATCTATTCTATGTTTTTGTTTTGTGATTACCCTGTTTTCAAGTACGTTTACCCATTACTGTATCTACTTGCTTTAGACTGGTAGCCATATAGGCTCAAGCATATTCTAAGAAGAAAAATCTACCTTGTCTTTCTTCCCCCACATTTTATGATTTTGATGTCCTCTTTACATCTTGTTGATACTTTTGTTGTTCAATGTGGTTATCATCACTTTCAGAAAATTTTTTTTGATTTTTTTTTTTCCCTCAATCTCTGTACTGGTTTAAGTGACTTTTTTTCCAATTGTGTGATTTTCTCTTTCCTATAGATTCTTCTTTTCTATTTAGAGAATACCTTTCAATATTTCTTTTAGGATAGGTTTTAGTATTATTGTATTCTTTTAGTTTCTTCTTCTCTGAGAAATTCTCTCCTTCTATTCTAAATGATAACCTTGCTGGTTAGAGTATCCCTAGGTTGCAGGTTTTTCCATTTCTGGACTTTGAATATATCTTGCCACTCCCTTCTGGCCTACAGTGTTTCTGTATCGGAATCAGCTCATAGTCTTATGGTGTAATTAATTCCTTGTTTTTTTCTTGCTGCCTTTAGAATCCTCTGTTTATTTTTCACTTTTGCCATTCTAATTATGATATGTCTTGGTGTAGTTCTCTTCAGGTTCATCTTATTTTGGACCCTCTGTGCTTCCTATACCTGGATATCTGTTTCCTTCTTTAGGTTTGGGAAATTTTCAGCTATAATTTCTTCTAATACATTTTTGATCTCCTTTTTCTTCTTCTACTGGGATTCCTATTGTGTGTAGATTGACATGCTTTATATTATCCCATAGATCTCATATATTATTGCTTTTTTTTTTTTTTTGTCTTTCTGTCTGCTGTTCTGATTCGGTGATTTCCATTACTCTATCTTCCAGATCACTTATTCTTTCTTCTGCATTATTTAGTTTGCTATTTATTGCCTTTAGGTTGGCTTTCATCTTGGCAAGTGAGTTTTATAATTTTAATTGTCTCCCCTTTATTGTTTCTAGTTCCTTTTTACAGTGATTTGTATTTATTGATAGCCTTTCTTAATTCTTTCAGTATCTTTATTACCTCCTTCTTGAACTGGGGGTCTAGTAGTCTGTAGAGGTCTGTTTCATTGTTTGCTCTTTCCGGGGATTTTCTTATTTTTCTTATTGGGAGTAGTTCTTCTGCTTTTTCATTTCACTTAAATTTCTCTGACTCTATGAATTTAAGACAAAGTTATATACTGTGGTCTGGAAGGGCTGTTTTTATGTGGGAGCATCCCTGTGTGGCCTAATATTTTTGGTGCGAGGACTTTTTAGTATGGTTGCCTGCCATGTCTTTCTTCAGGGTGTGCTGGATGTTATAGGAGGTGTGGTAGGTGTTGTGGTGACCAGAGCCTGCACTGGATGTTCAGCAGGGCCTCCTCTTTGCTCTGGTTGTCACAGCCCTGTTTGGGGCGGGTCTGCTCCCCAGTTGTTGGAGAAGAAGCCCAAGATCCATTTCTGAGCTGTGGTGTGAGGTAGGCAGGACTGGAGCACTCCCGCTGAGAGAGGAGCCACTGAGTATTCTTCTACCGGAGCTGTCCACTGGGAAATGCGCTCTGTGGTGTTGCCTGTCACCTGTTGTGTGGGATCACAAAGTACACTGTTGTTGGCATTGCCCTCGGCCCCGAGTCAGCCATGGGAATGCAGGCAATCTACCAGGTGTACCTCAGGTGCTGTGCTCACAAAGCCACTAGCACAGATCGGCCAAAGTCAGGCATGGGGACTGCTGTAGTTGCACACCTGGACCCGCCATGGGAGCTAAGGAGTCAGCTCAGGCCCCAGCCACGCAGCTGCATGCGTGGGGCCCACAAAGCCTGCAGCTACTAATGCTGGACCCGCCATAGCTACAGGAGCACCAGTAATCTGCTCAGGTGTCCCACAGGCAATGAAGGTACAAAGCTGCCTGCAGCAACATAAATCCACTGAAGTCACACACCTCAGATTTCAGCCCTGCCTCTGCATATGGGCAACCCACCAGCACTCGCATGCCCCCAGAGCTGTAGAGGGGGAGCCGTGCCCACTGTTAAGCACCGAGAATGAGGCTGCTATGGCAAGCCCCCCCACCTTGGTGTGCACGTTAATAACGGGGCTTCTGTGACCAACCCATACTCTGTCCTGCACACACCCCTGGTTGCAGCCTGGACCACACTCCAGCCCCTTTAGGCTATCTCTGTGCAGCCAACCCCAGTCCTCTCCCTGGGTCTATCTGCTGAAGCCCAAGTTTCAGCACCCAGCCCCACATGCTCCAGCAGATGCACATCTGGGCTGCGGAGTGCAACGAGGTGGCTGGGACTGTCTGTGCTGGTCTTTCTCTGTTCTGCCAGCTGCAAGCCAGCTGGCTGCACTCTCCTCTGAGCTGCTGAAGCTCCCTGTCCCAGCTGATCTCCCAGCTGGTTAACGGGGTTCCCGGGGTGAGGAGACCTTTCCTCTTTCACAGCTCCCTCCAAGGGGCACAGGTCCCATCCTGATTCCTATTTATTTTTTTCCTTTATCCTACCCAGTTATATGGTGATCTTTCTTGAAGCTTTGGTTGTATGAGATCTTCTGCCAGCGTCCTGTAGGTATTCTGTGAGAATTGTTCCACATGTATATGTATTTTTGATGTATTTATGGGAGGAGGTGAGCTCCATGTCCTTTTATATTCTGCCATCTTGATCTCTCTCTCTCTGATACCTTTTTTAGTAACAAGTTCTCAGTAAAGCTTAATGTCAAACCAGCAAGGTTCAGACAGTGGTTCCCCCATCTGCTTCACTTCTGACATAAATTCTTCTAAATGTGCTTTGATCTAATGACTGTGGATCAGGGGACAAGCCACTAGACATGGTGGTATGGACTATTATGTCACCTTTCTGCCTCTGCTTACTCATGGATCAAAGACTGGAAAATGCCAACCTGGAGGGCACTACAGTTATATGAAGCACCTTGATGTGGTACAAAGACACAAGCAACACTTTTTAGAAATAAACATGTTTATTCTAAAAGCAATGCAAATAACTGAAATTATAGGGGAGGATGTTAAGGAGCTATTATGGACCAAAAAAAAACACAAGAAAAAGTAAGGCAATTACAACTCCAGCTCAAGAAAAGGCTCTCAAACACCTGACTTCTGCTTACAGGCTATAGCTGGTGGCTACCAAGTTCCGCCTCTGTCATTACTTCTGTCACTACTGGGTCTAGCTAAAAGCAGCTTGTTGCTGTCAAGACCCACAGAGAAGGCAAAGGGGCTCACAGCTGTAAGCAGCAGGACACCACTTCTCGGGTGGACCACGCCTCCTCACCAAACATATCCTGGCCCCTTTTTCTCTAGGGTTTACCCCAAAGCAAGTAGGGGCTCAGGGAACCAAGTCATTTGGCAGAAACTATATGGCAAAGGCAGTATTCCTTGGCTTGATTCTGGCAAAGTGTGAATGGGCTGAGAGCCAGAATGAAAAGCTGGGTTACCTGAAGGACAGAACTTCAGAGCCTGAATAACCCTTCAGAAAGACTTCTCACTTCCTATTCGTATAATGGGACAAGAGGCCCAGTGATTACGTGTGCAGATATCTGAGGAGTTCCATCAGCTCCCAAACCGAATGTAGGTCTTGAAATCAGTGTCCCTTGGTGAAATGGATCCACACTGCCCAGCTGGGTGGAGACCACCCCAGATGGCTCAATCCATCAGGAAGATGTAAGCAGGTGTGGATGAGAGAGGTGACTGAAAACTTAAAAGTCCCTGGCCCCGAGGAACTGAAGATGTGAGTTCCAGACCTTTAAACAGGTGTGACCACCACTCCTGGTGGAGCTACCAGGAAGGTGCTTGGAACTGAGCAGAACTGCCGCTCGTCCATGTCTGTGAATTGGTTCTGCTATCAGTGGTGACACACAACCATTTCAACACAGAGGGGCGCTTCTCACCAGCAGCCGGTTTGGAGCTGCCACCACCCCAGTAGGTATCTTCCCTGTGTGCCTAAATAGGCAAATGAATATAGTCATCCACAATGATTAAAATTTGGGACGTTTTATTACTTAATTGCTTCTTAAGAGATTATTGCTGCAATTAGGAAGGGAGCCTTGAGATGGAAAAGGGGGAGGTTAAAGACAGAAAAGATCTAAAAGAGGCCAGTACCATTTTCCAGGTATAAAACTGGTCATGTTAAAAGTGACATGGCAGTATATTCATGCGACTACTTAATTCTAACCCAGAAATGAGAGTAGAGTTTTTGCAGAGGCCGATGTGACACCTGCTAGCAACAAGACATCATCAAGACATTCCACCCACCTCTGCCAGACTGTTACTCATGTGCACAGGTGTACAAAATAGAAAGCCCACAAGTGTTGGGTCAGACTAACGCTCGTGATCATAACCTAAAGTGGCAAGAGCAGGTCCCTTTGAAAAACACCATCGCACCCCCCACCCCCCAAGCAATGTCACAGCACAGAGGAAGGTCCTGGGAGACGCCAGAAGCAACAGCACACTCTGCAGGACACGTGCTTCTCCATTTTAGCAGCTGACAGACAAACCACAGTGGTGCCTGTTGGGTGGTTCTGGGCCCCTGGACTTCCTCTATCCAACCTGAACGCACTGGAGATCCAGGGACGGTTCATGCACAGTCTCTCTCTCAGGAAGTGCCCAGCAGTTCAGCCACCAGGGGGAACGTGACTCTCACGTCCAAAGGATCTGAGCCTCTAACAAAAACACACCCCAACCATCCTTGGAACCCACAGAAGACAGGATGAAACACACCACACCAGCCCTGCAACGACACGGCCAGCTGGTCACAGTTAATTAGTGTGGAGGAAGTACAGAGCTAGAGAACACTCAGACAACCGTGCCAAGGAGCTGATGGGAAGTCCGGGCGTCGTGGTTCTCCCGGCCAGCGTTCCCAGCGAAGAAGGCTAGAGGAGACCAGCCTGAAGAGGCTGAATATTCAGGAGTCCCTGAGAGGGGTAGGGGGACAAAGGAAAGTTCCTCCTGACTTACCCCTACCCAGGTAAAAGCCTCAAGGACTGATCCAGTTCCCCTCGGCCCGGGTCAGGAGTAGCCGGTCCCCGTTGAGGAAGAAGGCACATGGTGTGTCAGCATGAGTAGGACAGTGGCTCAACCTAGATCAGGGCCCCGTGTGGGAGGCAGAGGGTGGGTAGTGGGCGCAGGGTTGGATCCTGTCCGTGCGCCACCCTGAGCAACTAGTCTTACGAAGGAATCCCAGGCCCTAGGCCACAACTGACACTTGCCATCATGTCTTCCTACTCCAGAAAGTTTACCTCATCCTAGCCAGGGCCGAGGAGCTTGCAGTACCTGAGGCTTAACTGCCGTCGTACCTTTGGGAGCTGAATAAAGGGGGAAGGGGCAGGAAGAACACAGAATGGAGAGAGATGTTCCTTGCCTTGGGGGCTCTCTCACGCCCTCCTCACACCCACCTCGGGTAAGTCGAGGCGATTTGTGAAGGTGCTTTGAGCTGTTCCTTCAGGCAAACAAACATGCTGGACGGCTCGGAGCAGCAGGAGGGGGCTGCCACCAACCCTGGTGACACACGTGAATTTGGGTGCTCGTCCCGCTCTGATCCTCAGAAACGTACAGAAAGGGGCCTGGTCCCGATCATCACCAGCCCCGGAGAGAGTTCAGGTGCGCTCGAACACTGCCAATTCAGAGAGGCAGCGCCAGAGCCCCAGAAGGTCCTAGGTTCTCTGAAACCGCATTCTTTTCCTCGTCCATGGAAACAGGAACAAACCAGTGGGAGCCTAATTTCCAACAAGAATCTTCAAAGATGACAACCCAGTATCAAATGGGAACTGCAGGCCCAGCCGAGGCCCAGCGACTGCTCCAGACGCGGCCTGGTGGACTGAGCAGAGCTGCTGGACCATGCCGGCCCTGCATAACAGGAACAATGGCTGGCCAACCTGTGTCCTCAAGAGACAACACAAGCTGCCATAGAAGGGACCCTGAGACAGCTAACCACTCACAGAGGAGGACTGGAAAAGCCTCCTGCTTAGAGCAGACCTCACCCCCACCGAGGGAAACATCGGTTATGGAACACTTCCCGTCTGACTAGCCCACCTGCCTGAGGTAACAAAGCAAACCTTTTCCTATCTCGTAAACTGTGGCCCAGCTTCCCTAAGGAGTCAGGACAGGTCAGAGCTGCCACACCGTGATTAAGTGAAGCTGAAAGCAAGAGAGGTTAGAGAAGGAAATGGTTAAAACAATTCCCAGGGTAACATTTAGAACAAGGGCAAAATAATTACGTCATGGCATCCTTTAGAGTCTTCACATTAAAAACCACAAAAGGATGGAAGCAAGAATCCTGAGGATCAAGCTGTCTCATGGTCTGCTTCGTTGTGCTCTATGGAGCAAAGACCAGATGTTGAAACCACGTGGCCGGTCCCACACCCCGAGAACCTTCTGGAGGCCAGATGCACCTCGGGGCCACGGAGGATCCCAGCTCAGCGGGGTTTGGGAGAACCATTCATCTGGCTGCCCTGAGTTACAGTGTCTGTGCTGAAAAGGCTGTCCAAGAAGACGGAGGACAATTCTGCCACCAGGTTCCTGTCGACTGTAGCCTGGGCCATGCCGTAGATCGCACCCTACAAACCCAGTCAGAGCATCATTAGAGACGAGGGGTTCGGAGCAAACGGCGCTGTGGTCGTGCGCTCCTTCTCCCACCGGGCCCCCCTCCCCAGCCCAGGCACTATTCTAGCAGAAAGGCATAGGATGTTTTTCACAGGCATTTGCCAGTCTGCCTTTCTGCCTTAAGAACTGTCCTATGGGATTTGGTGTAGAAAATTCCAGAGGAAACAGGTTTACTGCCTTTCCTGTGTCAAAATTTTCTTTTTAAATGGACACTACCACCACCTGCCTTTGTACAGCACTTTCAAATTTACAAGGTGCTTATTATATCTAGCATACCTCGTTTGAGACTAAAACAAACCCTAGGAATGGGTGAGCAGAGATCATCAGTTCTGACTAATAAGGAAAAAGGTTTGTGGATAAGGGACAGAGGCAGGAACAGACTGGAGGTCATCTGACTCTGTCAAGCCCACCAACAACACCTAAACTTCCACAGGAAGAAAAAACCCCAAGTGTCCCTACCATTCCCGTGGTCTTTGCTTTCGGATTCTTCATGATTTGAGTGACGGATTCCCGGATGTCCTTTAGGAACTGTATCGCTACTTGCTTACGGGTGTGTACCAACGTGATGCAGAAATGAATGCTATGGGAGAAGAAAGACAAAGTGAGATGAATCCTGGAAAAAGAGGGGAAAAAAAGTTCTGAAATCAAGCAGCCCCAAATACCGGAATTTATCGATTGCTTCTTCATGTTACTTTTGACAAGTGCCGTCAAAGTGCTCCTAGTCCTGGGCATGAGGGCTCTCAAATACACGGGCTGTCAAGCGCAGGCTGGCATGAGGGCTTCATGCCCTCGGCGTGACCAAGAACCACCCTGATAAGATGGATACAGCTGGCTGTTCTGTCCTCCCCTCAGAAACTGCCCACTGCTGTTCCTTCAACCATGTGACAAGCCACAGGACGCTTTTATCTTAGGTGGTAAACCCTCATGGGGCTAGGGCCATATGGCGGGGGTCTTCAGGGCACAGAAGAAACTGACTGCCCCTGGAGGGAGACTGGGGTACAGTGGGATCGTGAAGAGGAAAAAACGGAATCCCGATGGGATTGGCAGTGGCAGGACACACGAAAGGATCGGGGGCTGCGTGGAGGACACCAGGAGACCTACTCGGTTGAAGCAGAGTGTTTATTTAAAGGCATCCTGCAAGATTAGGTTAGAAATGCCTATGGAAGGCGACAGCAGCAGGCCTGAATGATTACAGGCCCTTGATTAGAGGCCCTGCATTACTCGGGTCATGAGAGCACCTGCGGATGGGGCAGAACAGAGCCCAGAAAGAGCAAGTGTGTGGGGGGCGGTGGGAGACGATCTCATGACCGACCACTTGTCTCAAGGCTGCCACCTAATTTGCCAGAGTTTAAAGCTAACAGTCTTGTTCTTGATATTGAATAACTCCAAATGGCAAGACAGATATCCTAAGATACTACAGTTGCCACTAAAGTGCTGGGCTCTAGCAGTCACTCTCTATACTTCAGGTCACCTTGCTGCCCAAGTCCTTCAGCAGCCATGGAGCAAAGGAAAGTCTTCAAGCTCACCTGGGTGGGAACTGCAACTGGTTCAAGCTCCAGCCCTTGGCATTCATCAGGTTGAATAGTCGGTAGATGTCAAAATCATGGGAGCCCAGAGCAATGACTGACAATTGAGGATTCCCAAAAACAAAGATGCCTTTGATGTTTTCCAGTCTTAAAACAAACAAAAGGAACAGAAAGGAAATTCAGGCACGTACATTCTTCTGGTCATCTCATGTCTCCCTTATAACAAATCTAACCTTTGGGGGCTTAAGTTTTCTCATAAGGTGGCTAGACGGAGATCAGTGGTTCCTAAATATTAAAAATATTTTAAGGCTCAAACCCCACTAGATCCAATGAATCAAGACTGTTGGCTCTTAACCTGTCTGCCCAACCCCCAAATTATGATATGCCCCCCAGGGGTATCTGAGGGATAAACAATGTACTTTTTTGTAAATCCTGGAAAAATAATCCATCTCTTTAAGAAAGTCATCCATGTAGGGCTCCCCTGGTGGTGCAGTGGTTAAGAATCCGCCTGCCAATGCAGGGGACACGGGTTCGAGCCCTGGTCCGGGAAGATCCCACATGCTGTGGAGCAGCTAAACCCATGCGCCACAACTACTGAAGCCCGCACGCCTAGAGCCCGTGCTCCACAACAAGAGAAGCCACTGCAATGAGAAGCCCACGCACCGCAACCAAGAATAGCCCCTGCTCGCCGCACCTAAAGAAAGCCCGCGTGCAGCAACTAAATAATAGTCATCCATGTAATCCCTAAAGCAAGAAATGGTACAGCACTTCTCAGCAGATGGGTGTATCAGGACCATATACAGGCCTTTTTCAAGTGAGCCGTGCCTACTAGCTGCTTTCATTCACCCTCAAGATCGTGAAAAGGCCTCCCCAATCCTGGTGACACACGAAGAGGTGTGTTAGACAAAGCGCACAAGCTGGTTCTAGCCTTAACCCCAGATTTCACCACCCCTTCCGCCCTCCTGCTCTCCAGTTCTTCTCTTACTCCAGAGATTCTCCAAGTGTGACTCAGACCAGCAGCATTAGTGTCCACTGGGAACTTTCAGAAATGCAAATCTTCAGACTCCCGTTCCAGACCTACTGAGTCAGTTCTAGGAGTGGGCCCCGGCAATCTGCATCTTAACAAGCCCTCCATGTGACTGATTAGGATTCAACCTCAAGTTTTGAGAACGACTATCTTAACCATTAAGCTGTACATCAGCACCTGGTAAAAGCTGCCAGTTGTTAGGGACATCCTTGGAGACAAAATGGCCTACAGATGAAGCCCGGGTGTGGCCTCCAAGTCACAGCACGGCAAGGGAGCTTATCCCCCCAGGCCAACACCACACTCATAAGCTGCGGGGCCTGCAGACGGGCTGGAGCCATGGCACTTGGCCTAGCAGCTGCCTTGAGCCTATAGCAGACAAAGCAAGAGACACGGCAGAGCCCCCCAACCTTCCAGACATACTCTGACTTGAGGAAGCGAGTGGTTTTGATGATCTGCTTGGTAGCTTCAACGTAGCCGCTCTCACCGAAGTACATCAGGGCGGCCCAACAGGCTGCACTGATGCCACCAGGCCGTGAGCCCGCAATGGTTGGGGAAGCGTAGATGCCGCCCTGCCAATCTGTGTCAACGAAGAACTGATAGTGCCTGTACTTCTTCTCAGAGTATAACACCACTGAAGAGCCCTTGGGAGCGTAGCCATACTGAGGGGGAGAAGCAGACAGGTGAGTGTACAGTTCCCTGCGGCAGACCTGCCCCAGAACTCTCTTCATGCAGATTCCCCCTGTCTGTCAGTTTCCCTGGGTTCCCACTCACATTAAGATTTCCAACTTATTTATTAAAGAGTATAAGAAACTTCAGGGGGGTTCATGGGGTTTAAATTCTCTATTTAGGAATGAGGAATCTGAGGCCCAGGAAAAACAACGTCTTGTCTAGTTAATGGGTTTGCTTCCTATCTCTCACGCAGCATAGTAAGACAGTACCCCAGGGAGGTATGTCAGGATGAAAGCAAAGATAAATTTCCACTGGAAGCCAGGACAGGATGGAATTGAGGTCACTTGGAGCAACTAAAATCATGATCTGACTCCCTTTCCATCTTTTTTGCTTAGTATCATACTTCCTTCTTAAGAACACCATGGTGCTCAAAATCTAGAAGCTACTTAATCCAGCTGTAAAATGAACTATATACTTCATGAGTGTGCCCTCCTAATTAACTCACTGAAGCTAAAATGTGACTGATGTTACCCCCTGAGCCACACAAGGATGGACAGTAAGAAAAAGGGCACTTTGCCTCAGTCCACCAGGGGTAGCAGGCATGGACATTTCCAACATTACAAGCCAAACATTCCTGAGCACATAAGTTCATCCCTTTTTCAAAGGGACTCTTCCAGTGATAAACTCCAGTCACGCAGGTACAGGAGCCCCAGAAGCATGGGGGCTGCAGCATCAGCATACCTCCTCTTAGGAACTCTGGTTATCAATCCCACCTCCTCCCCCCACCCCCAAGGATCTCAAGGCTTCAGGGAACCTTTGTATAAGGGCCACTGCACTAGCATGTCCCAGTTACATACAGTCACTGGATACAGAAATTCTCTTAGCTGTGACATAAAGATAATAGGTTCCTTTTCACTACTGCTGGTCACCTCTAGCACTGTACCTTGTCATATCAATCAGCTGCCTTGGTGAGAGCAAAGAGCCAGATTTATATTAATGGGAGAAACTAATGCTCTAACCGATTTTATTGGTAGTAGTCAAATTAATCAACTGTCTACTTCGATTAACATGTGGTCTCTTCCCTCACTCACCTTATGAGTATCAGCTGAAATGCTGGTCACACCTTTCACCCGGAAATCAAATGGTTGCTCCAGTGGGTATCCGGCTTTCTCCATAAAGACGATGAGGAAGCCCCCCAGACAGGCATCCACATGAAGAGGTATTTTGTATTTGACAGCCAGCTAGTTCCAAAAACCAAAGACCATAGAGAATATCAGTTATAGCCCTACAACAAAAACTTTGCAAGACACGGGTGGAATGGTGGGATACAAGCCCAAGGCATTATGTACTGTCTTCCATGTTTTAAAAACCTGGCTATTTTTGACTTTTTTAATAAAGCTTGTCTTTCAAATGTAGTTAGCCTTCAAAATAATTCATCTGAATGTGGTTTCTATTTTATATTTAAATACGCGGGCCCTCAAACTCACCCGCAAAATCCAGCAAGAAATGAGAAGCACTCTGATTTAGGCTGGGGGTGGGGAAGGAGGGAGGGATGCTCTCCCTAAAGGGAGATTATTTCCTGATCTGAATCAAAATGTCAGTACTGCTTCAGAATGTCCAGTTTAAACAAAGGCTTCCTCCTTGTGTTATCCCTCCCCCATAGCAGAAGCTAATCACTTTCAGAGGCTTCGGCAGAGCTGTGCAGCTTATCACAGGGCGGATGAGA
Organism: Physeter macrocephalus; assembly: GCF_002837175.3. Classification (NCBI taxonomy): domain Eukaryota; kingdom Metazoa; phylum Chordata; class Mammalia; order Artiodactyla; family Physeteridae; genus Physeter; species Physeter macrocephalus. Next base: position 22,710,424 of record NC_041233.1, on the reverse strand, counting down.
GCTGTTCATCGCCACTGGGCTAGAATCTAAACTCAAAATCGCTTTTTGCCAAGTACTGCACAATTAGATTCTACTTTAAAATCTCAGTCTGCCTGCCTAGTAGTCCATTCTCGCACATACCTTGGCCACATCAGGGACAGGATCTATCACACCGTGAGGAAACTGTGGGGCAGAACAGACGAGCATGGCAGTGTTCCTGGAGATGGCTCTTCGCATTGCCTAGGGGTTTAAAGTTGAAAGGAAAGTGAGAAGCCACATCACAATTCCTCCTCTCTTCTGCCGCCGGGAGCAATCTAGGCTACCAGCCTCGAGTTCCAGTTCCACTAGCACCCCTGCTTCACCTCTCCAACCTGGAAGAAGACCACCGCCCCACCCTGCCTTGCTGGCCAGATACAAACATTTGGGGGAAACAGTCTGAAAGCACGATACAAAAATAGCAGAATCACTGTGAGGGTAAAAAAGACTATTCAGCTAAGAGGCAAAAGAGCCAAATGTGAGTCCTCGCCCCACCTATTAGCAGTGAAGCCTTGAGGAAACTACGTAACTTCAGCCAGTGTGTTTCCTTGGCTGCAATAACACTAACAGCTTCTATGACCTCCCCAGGTTGTTATGAGGCTCAAATGCGATTCTGATAACACTGAAGACTACAGAGTTCTTCTGTGTAAATGCAAGGCATAAAAATAATTACTAAAGGAATATTACTCTGGCTTAAAAAATCCTGCCCATTTGCGACAATGTGGATGAACTTGGAGGACATTATGCTAAGTTAAATAAGCCAGACACAGAAGGACAAATACTGCATGATCTCACTTATATGAGAAATCTAAAACAAACTCATAGATGCAAAGAGGAGAACTGTGGTTGCCAGGAGCTGGAGGATGAGGGAAACAGGCAGATGCTAGTCAAGGGGTACCACGTTCCAGTTATGCAAGATGAGTAAGTTCTGGAGGTCTAATGTAGAGCCACGTGACTATGCTGAACAATACTGCACTGTATAGCTGAAATGTGCTGAGAGATCTGCAGGGTGGTCTTAAGTATTCTAACCATGAAAAAAGAAAATGGTAACTACGTGAGGTGGAGATGTTAAATAGCTTGACTGTGGTGATTATTTCACAATGTATACATGTATCAAAACACCAAGTTGTATACCTTATACACAATTTTTTACTTGTCAATTAGTTAATACCTCAATTAAGGTGGGGGGGATAACGCTAGTGCTAATAAATTGTACAGTTTACTTCTGAAAAAAAAAATACTATCATAATGGCAATGGTACTAATTCAAGCCAATCGAAAATGACAGTGAGAGTCGTAGGGCAAGTTAGTCCTGGCTCATTTTACAGACAGAAGAGAAAGTGATGGTGCTGAAGCAAAACCCAGCTCTTTAAAGTCTCAAGTTAGTCTCATCCTCCTCTTAGAGTTCATGAAAAGACTGAAGCTGCAGTGACTCACCACTGCCAGTGGCAGTTTTTGCAACTCTGGCTACTACATTCAAAGGCATTTTGAGCCTGTCTGTGTGTGACACTGGTAAAAGCACTTCCTGCTTCTTGCAGCCCAAGACAGACAACAGCCCTTCAGAGGAACTCACCCGAACATCCACCTCCATCACTTTGTTCAGTGGAACCCGTTTAATCTTCATCCCAAAATAGTTGGCTGCTTTGTCAAATGCAGCATGGGCACTCTGGGGGGCTACACTAAAGGACAGGGAAGAAGAAAACAGTGAAATTCAAATCAAAACAGGGTTCAAGAGATAACATGGTTAGCAGCTAATCTAAATCACCAGGAAGAAACTTCTGATTATTTTTAGTCCAGTTTTTAAAACTTTATATTGTTTTATTTTTCTTTTTAAGCATAGACAAAAAGAGGTCACCTGATTTTCTAGAGAAACCTTCTCCCTACTTCTTCCTGCTACCAAATCATTTTGGTAGCAGGAAGAACTTGGAAATAATGCCACATGGAAGGATCCCAAGCATAAATCAGGGCTGACAGGGAATCTGGATCAGATCAACATGTGGTCGAACCCACCTCTAGTGGTTGCCTACCCAAAGACGGGTACCTCACTGAGGAGCAAGCTTTGTGACACAACACATGTTCAAGCAGAAAACATAAGATTGCTCAGCAGGGATATTAAAGCAGCGGTCAAGCCTCAGATCAGTGGTCTTCTCCATCTCTGAAAGACCATGATCCTATGAAAAACTAAAATCCCCATTTTTCCTACATATTTGGGAGCAGCATTTCAAACAGTATTGAAAAAGGTAACCAAGTCATTTGCTTTCAGACTTCCCTCAATTACTCCTCTCTTACAATTAATCTGTTCCCTTTAAGGCAGAAAAATCGCTATCACTGAATAAGTACCAAGCATCAAAGATTCATGCATGAAGAAATATGGCAGCCTGACTTACTCTCTTAGGCTAGGTATGAATCACAGCATGAGATCATGTACAACAAAACCCTTAGTCACTGACACTTGTGGAAAAAAAACCAAAAGATGTGGTATAAACACACTGTACAAGGAGGGAACCTAGAGAAAAAAAAATGCAACCAAGTTATCAAAATTATGTCCATGGGGTGGCAATATGGGTAACATCTCAAGAAGATTTTTAAAAATTTTCCTCCCAGAACACAGCTGTCAGGCTGAAATTTTCTTAGGGAGCACCCCGAGGCAACCTATTATATTTAAGTAACTTTCACTGAACTGAGATAAGTAGAGAGCTTTTCTTAGGCACGAGATAAACTAATAGCATCACAGAATTCAAAGATGTAGTCCTATAACTCTGTCAACTTTTAGAAAAAGGATCCTGTTCTTGCTTGCAATATACACCATGTATAAATCTGGGTGGTTGGGAAAGGGAATGACCTTCAATATTAACTAGCAGATCCACTTAGGACTTTGCTGAATGTGAAGGATAATGGTCAAGGGCACAGGACGGGAGAGAAGAGGATTGGAATTACCAGAGGAAGACAAGAATCAGAAAACAGATTATCAGGCTGTTTCACACAGCAGTATTCCACACAGACAAACCTAAAAAGGGAAAAAACCCAGCCACACATACAGTCAAGCCCTCCGTATCCATGAGTTCAACCACCCAAGGAAGGAAAATATTCAGGGGGAAAAAAGTTCCCAAAAGCAAAACTTGTATTTGCTGCATACCGGCAACTGTTTATATAGCATTTACACGTTAAGTATTCTAAGTAATCTAGAGATGATTTAAAACCATATGGAGGGGCTTCCCTGGTGGCGCAGTGGTTAAGAATCCGCCTGCCAATGCAGGGGACACAGGTTTGAGCCCTGGTCCAGGAAGATCCCACATGCCGCAGAGCAACTAAACCTGTGCGCAACAACTACTGAGCCTGCGCGCTAGAGCCCGTGCTCCACAACAAGAGAAGCCACCACAATGAGAAGCCTGCACACCACAATGAAGAGTAGCCCCCGGCTCACTGCAGCTAGAGAAAGCCTGCGTGCAGCAACAAAGACCCAATGCAGCCAAAAATAAATAAATTAAAAAAAAAACAACAAATCACTAATATTGAGGATATGCATAGGCCATATGCAAATACTATACCACTTTATATAAGGGACCTGAGCATCGAGGATTTGGTATCCATTGGGGGTCCTGGAACCAATCCTCCATGGATACCAAGGGAACTGTACATACATTTCTGGAGTTTTGATCCCATTCTCGAAGGCCAGTTCCCGATAAGCTTTACAGGCCATCAGAATACTTTCTGTCCCCCCGGAGGTCACCTGTAATAAAAAAAAAGAGAGGCCATCTGTGGAAGGGAGTTAGGGATAGCTATGAATATGCACTTCCTGCCTTGATCTTGAGGGTGTCTGATGCAGAAACAGGTGAGCTCTTGGATGCATGCTGCAGAGCAGGTGCTTCTGTCCGCCAGAAGGAAAATTTGATTTTATTGGCTAAGCCCAATCTTGGTTCAGGAGAAGAATAAAAACTACTAAATGATTAGAAGCTCCACACTGTATGAACAAAAGTACATCTGCCCAGATCCCATCTGTGCACAATCCGCCTATATTTCTGTTGTTCATCCAGTTGCAGATAGCATAGGGCATTTTACCCCATCCAAAAGCATCAGGATTACTGACTTTGATTTAAATTTTTAATGCCCATTGAAGAATGTGAAACTGTGAAGTTACAACTCTAGTCAGCTGTGCAATACTTAGAAGACCAAGAAAAGACACTCAGATATTCCAAAGTAAACTTGTGGTTTTGACAAGTTTGAAACACAGAAAAAAGCAGAAGCCTCTACTTAGAAGTCTGTTAACTTACTTATCTGAAATTAAAAAAAAAAAATCCTAATGTTTTTAAAGTGAAGAAAAATGTTCTCCTGAAGCTAGGCCTAGCACCTCTGATACAGGCGAATTTCTTTATCAGAGTTGATACAAAAATACTCAGAGGTCATTTCATTCATCTTGTTTTCCTCACTGGACTACAAAACTCATGAAGGTGGGGACCGTTCTGTTCATGACAATATTCCTGGCACCTAGCTAGTAGCTGACACCTACCAGACCCTCCATTAACATTTCTTAATGCCTGATTTGACTCTCAGTAAACCATGACCAAGGCATGTCATACCCATCTGGCTATCCTTTGATAACATCTAAGAATGAAATAATTTCAAAACAAACAGGAAAAAAAAAGCCATAGCACTGAGCTAGGTGGATATTTCCTTAGATTTATCATCTCCAAAGATTCATATAATCTTAGAAAGCTTTTCCATTTTACAGGTAAGAAAACTGAGCCTCCAAACTGAGAGACTAAGTGATTCATCCAATGTCATCCATCTTTTGATAAAAAGTAAAACTTTCTATATTTTCATATTTAGTGTAACTTAACATGAGATAAAATGAGAGCAGGCGATGACTGAAATTTCTTAAAGTAATATCCACATATAAGACAAAAATACCACAGGATACAAAACCCCAGTGGAGGGACTTACCTGGTGGCACAGTGGTTAAGAGCCCACCTGCCAGTGCAGGGGACATGGGTTCGAGCCCTGCTCCAGGAAGATCCCACATGCTGCAGAGCAGCTAAGCCCGTGCGCCGCAACTCCTGAGCCTGCGCTCTAGAGCCCGCGAGCCACAATTACTGAAGCCCACGTGTCTAGAGCCCGTGCTCCGCAACGAGAAGCCCGCGCGCCGCAACAAAGAGTAGCCCCCGCTCGCCATAACTAGAGAAAGCCCGCGCGCAGCAACAAAGACCCAATGAAGCCCAAAAATAAAATAAAAAATCCCAGTAGTCAGGAATTATATGGAAGATTAGCTGAGAAGAGTCAGTCATTTTGTAATTGAGGAAGCCTTCAGGAAACATGTGACCGTCATCCACACAGTAAGACACTGAACTCGGGCACAGGACACTTGTTTGTAGGTCTCAGCATTTCTCTGCTTACAGTTGAGGTCACCGCTGCAAATCGCGGCATGTCCTGTGGTCCAGCGTAAAACCTCAGAACATCACATGAGGAGCCAAGCCAATTGTGAAGGAAGTCGGGAAAGGATCAAGTCCTCAGCGCACTCATCTCTCACTAAGGTCCAGCAATGACCTAAGCAGAAATATTTCCAAACCCCTAGTCACTCACTCACTTCACACGTCCTATTTTCAGTCCAATAACTAATCCAATCAACATCATTATCTGTTAGGCAAACACCAGTGTACTTTGGACTGTAAAAGCAGGAACACCTAAATTTTACTTCCAATTTTTATTTCTGATCCCTAAATTCTGTGTTCAAATATGCTGCTACTCTCCCATTTCCCTCTACCCCTGGCACCACCCCTCCAAAAATGGAAATCTAATTCTGAAGTAAGAAGACAGAGGCCTCAATAACTAATTATTACATTAGTCAACATCTTTCAACATTTTTAAAACCTCTCACTCTAATATATGACATCTAAGTCAGAAAACAAGAGAAAAGGTCCTATTTGGAAATTTTTCTTTTAGATACTGTTTGGACCTGACGGCATTTGCACAAGCCAAGAATGTTTCCCATGGCAACCTAATTTCTTTCAGTATATAAAGTCACTTCTCACCCATTCTAACTGGGGCAAATGAAGCTAATAAAAGGACAGCTTAATGCTGAAGAATAAAGAATGAGAAGAGCTTAATACCTTAGTTGGGAACAGGCTAAAGACTGCCCAGCCAGTTGACTGTGTCTTCTTGTTTCCCACCTCTGAACTCTGAACTTTCTTCACCAAAAGTGGCTCATCAAGAGAGAGACAGAGAGAGAGAGATACAGAGAGACAGAGATGAAAGAGAGAAACAGAGAAACTCACATAATCCCAGAGGTAATTAGTTCTCTTATAAAAGTCTAAGTATCAGAAGAGACTGGGGATCTTAGACTCTATCTTTCCTTCTCCTGACCCCTGACACAGCACTAAAAAGGGTCCTAATGGGAGAGGCATGGTTTAACCGTAGCAATGCAAAAAAACCCCCCAGACTCGGATTTCTGGATTAAGATGGAAGACTGAAACTACTTCACAGATTTTCTCTCCCCCAGTACATGCAAGAATAAAGGAAAAAAGCAGTAAAACCCTGCAATAACAACAACCAAACAAGGAAAGAGAGGGAATCTAACACAATAAACTTCAAATACTGATGATGAGAAAAAGAAACAAGTTTCTAAAGCACAGCAAAGAGTAAAACCCAGTTCTTAATCCCTCCTCCAAGACATGGAAATTGTCCAGGTAAGTCAGCAAAACCCTGAGAATTCTCATTAACAGCCCCCAAATCTTCAGAGAAGCAAATGGAGGCGGTTTCTTTATTGTCAGATGAGTGGGTGATAGATATAGCAGTTGGGGAGAAACAGGCAGCCTGGGGAGAGAGAACACCAGGACTGACTCTTTAAAGTGAAGACTCCAGGGATACAGGATGAGCTAAAGAAATAAAGCCCAAAGAGTATTATTCTCTTCCAGCTAGGCAGAGTGAACTCTGGTAGGTAACTTTTAACAAAATCTCAGAAGAGGCCTAGATATTCTAATACAGGTGGAACAAAGCTTTACCCAAGCCTTGCGTCTCAGACAAGAAATGACCCATCATGCATCAGAACAAACAGAATGTCTAGAGACAGTCACTGAAGCATGAGCCAAGATGAAAGAAATGGCATGGTAACTATGCAAACATATAAAAAGAAAAAAAGGTAGCCTGCAAAATAAAGGCCAACTTAGAAGGAAATTCCTCCTGTTTCTCACTATAGGACAATATCATAAGAACATGAATTCAAGAAAACAAAAGCTGAAACACTGGACACTGAAACAACAGAACAAGACCACAGACCTGAAAAAAACCCCAAAGTGCCAAGTAGCGTGATTCCAGAATTACTAAATACATTAGGAACAGCAAGAAACAGACTAAACACTGCTGAGAATAAAAATATTGACTTAGAGGAAAGGTTTAAGGTAAATTTAGTGAACCCAGATAAGAAAGAGATTGAAAGCTCAGTGCTGCTCTACATTTGCAGAACTGTGTCCACGTGGCTAGTCATAGATAACCAAAAGGCGTTCAGAGAGGAAGGACGGGCATGGGTGGAAATTTGAAATCATATTCTCTAAGAAAAGCTGAGAATCCTAGGAAAACTGTGGTGAAGAGAAGATTCAGCGGGAAAGAGGCTTTAAGTATACAAAGGTCTCCCACATGGAAAAAAACAATCATGGAACTTCGATTTCCATCAATATACATTATATACCTTGGGCAACCCTCCTAACTAGAACAACTAAAAAAGCCTGATAAAACATTAAAAAATATTTTTACATCCACCACTGAGTTAACATAAAGGAACACACTGAACCCCCAAACAAAGCAAAATCAAGAATCCTACAAGATAAGTGAATGTCAAAGCTGGTTTTAACTTTGAGGGTTATTGCCAACTCCTAGATCTAGACCTCAAACTCCCACTTTGACAAATAAACAGGAAATAAATGTAGGGCCTGCTCAAGATACGGAATCTAAGAGGGGATGGCTGAAAACAGAGACTTCACCCACACTCTTAGCAGTACAAGAAATAAACCCCGCTGGTACAGAAGAGAACAGCAAGAAAAATTACTTTTCTCAACCCAGATGCTCAGGGTAAAGAAACATAAGGATTTCTCAAGAATGTATGCCAAGACAGCTTTTATTTGAGTTTGTGGTCTGAGTTCAGACTACTTCCATAGTACAAAACTGTGAGCTGAAAATCAGACTTAAATTGGTTCCAGTGTGGCAGCACTTCCCAGCAAATCCCCAGTAACTGGCAGAAGTTAATACAAAAATACAAATCTTCTCTGGAAGAACTTAACTTCGGTCTAGGCCTCAGAGTTAAGTTTCCAAGAAAATGAGTGACTCACAGAAAAAAAAAAAACACAAATATAAGGATACAAGACAGCGTAAGTGAAACCAGCAGAAGCAGACAGGTAAGGCTCATAAATAATGGAATTATCAGACACAGACTATAAAATAATTATGTGTAATATATTTAAATAAACAAAGCATAAGACAAGGAAAGGGACTACAAAGACCAACCAAGCAAATTAAAAAAAAAAAAAAAAGAACCAAACGGAATTCTCAAGAATGAAAAACACAGTAAATGAAATTTTAAATCCCAATGGAAGAACTAAAGAGTAGATTATACATAGTTAAAGAGGGAATTGATAAAACCCCTGCATGTATCACCCAGCTCCAACAACTCTCAACTCATAGCCCATCATTCTTCTAACCGCAACTGCCCCAGCCATTGTTGCTATTGAGAATGTCAGTTGTTCTAAAAGTTAAACCTTTACAGGTTATCTATGTTTTCTGGCTGCTTTTAAATACCAACTAGAGGTGTGTTAGCCTTTCTCACTCTATCATTCATGTCGCTTAACTTTCTATTTGTCTCTCCAGGTTTTATTCTGGTTAATCTTTAAAACTGTCTTATTCCATAAATTTGACTTAGGAACCATGTAAATATTTTACATGGCTAAAAATGAACTAGGGCTCCTTGAACAAATGGCTCATTCTGGGTCTGGAGCAGGAAATGTAAAAGGTAAACCTGGAATATTTCATCAAATAAAAATATTTTTTCCAAAAAAAGGAAGAAGGAAAGAAAGGAAGCTTGCAAAGACTACTTGAGTCATGCAAAAAGACCCAGGAGCCAAAATTAATAAGTTCCCACTAGCCAAAAATGGAGTAATTTGAGTATCATTCTGAGTGACAGCTACAATAGACTGACACACACACACTATTCTATGATTCATCCACCCCACTGTTGATAAGCATTTGAATTACCTCCAGTTTTTAGCTATCATGAACAATGTTGCTATGAATATACATCTATCCTGATACACACATGTACGTTTTTCTAGAATACATCCCAAGTAGTGGCATATCAGGGTCATAAGATATGGGTATCTTCAACTTCACTGGATAAGGCCAAACTGTTTTTGTGCTTGTTTAACCTGTGGTCTCTTAAAAGTTCACAGAGCCTATCATACAGAGTGAAGTCAAGTCAGAAAGAGAAAAACAAATATCATATATTAACGCATATATGTGGAATCTAGAAAAATGGTACAGATGAACCTATTTTCAGGGCAGGAATAGAGATGCATATGTAGAGAACGGACATGTAGACACAGAGGGGGATGGGGAGGGTGGGACGGATTGGGAGGTTAGGATTGATATATATACACTACCACGCGTAAAACAGATGGCTGTTGGGAACCTGCTGTACAGCACAGGGAGCTCAGCTCGGTGCTCTGGGATGACCTGGATAGGGGGGATTCAGGGGGGTGGGGGGAGGTCCAAGAGGGAGGGGATATAGGTATACATATAGCTGATCCACTTTGTTGTACAGCAGCAACTAACACAACACTGTAAAGCAACTATACTCCATTAAAAAAAAAAAGTAAACTGAGCAACTGATCTTCAGGAGAAATTATTTTAAAAAATATTTAGTGAGGCTTAAAAAAAAGTTCATAAAGAGTCTAATGGCACAGAAGAATACCCACGTACTGTAAGTATACTGGCATCTCCCCTCTACATCATCCCATTCATCTAAATGCCATGAGGGAACCCACTGCTAGATTATGGTTGGTTTTTAACAGTTTTGGAACTTTTGGGGGAAAAACGAATGCCAGGAATGCCAGTTTTGTTAGCTACTGAGTATTTGAACACGTTGATTTTTCATGGTGCCAACTTAAAAGTAAAACCCAATGCTGCTTATTGGGAAAAAACAAAAAAGTAACTATAAAATGTTCTCGTCTTTGGATGGGCCCTTCAAAATTAAATTTGCAGACTTTCTAATGCTTACAAAAGTATTTGATATGATAGGATTAGCACCTCTAGGTTACCATTACAGCACCCTGGGTTAAATCTAACTATCTTGATAAGCTGAAATTTACTTTTTTCTAGAGAAGGCAGTATCAGTTTGTGGTACCAAACCTCAACAGAAGTTTATCAATCACAGTTTAGGAAAACTAACAAACATCTACTGGAAAGCACAGATGAAAGAAGGAATCCTCATGTGCATCTTTAAATACAATGACACCCTCTTCTTTATTCCTAAACCAACTGAGATTCAATTTATAGCAAAATAATAAACATCCAGCTCAAGCAAAACAAGTATATCAAAAAACTATGAGATGGGGCTTGCCTGGTGGCACAGTGGTTGAGAGTCCGCCTGCCGATGCAGGGGACACGGGTTCGTGCCCTGGTGCGGGAAGATCCCACATGCCGCGGAGCGGCTGGGCCCCGTGAGCCATGGCCGCTGAGCCTGCGCGTCCGGAGCCTGTGCTCCGCAACGGGAGAGGCCACAACAGTGAGAGGCCCGCGTACCGCAAAAAAAAAAAAAAAAAAAAAAGTCGCTGTTAATCTGGATCTTCCTACAATAATCATGTATTACTTGTGTAATAAAATGTTTTGAATAAACTCTTCCATTTTAAGCTAAAAAAATCAGATTATAGGATGCCACCTGCATATACTTACACATCCACACGAATCTGGTCCCCCATTGAATAGGGAACAAGCCATCCTCACAATCTCTGCTTCTATCTTACGTAGTCCTGGGAAGATATCTGGATGCAGCGGATTACTCCATGCAAAATCTCCATAAGCCTGCAGAGAAATGCAAGCAGATGTGAAGACGATTACATTGTATAAAAAAAAAGAATCACACAACAAACAAAAGTGTCTAGGTATCAGACACAACACTAGAAACTGGAAAAATGGTAAGATATGTTCCCTAATCTAAAGAAGATCAAAATATAGTGGAGGAGACAGACAGGCATAAAAATTATTTTACAGTGTGGTAAGAGAGGAAGTATAAATGCGGTTAAAAGCACAGACTAAAACACCAAAAAACCCCAGTTTGAAATCTTAGCTTTACGTATCACTTCTAGCTGTGTATTCTTAGGTCAGATAACCTCTCTGAAGCTCAATTTCCTCATATGCTAAAGGGGATAATCATAGTACCTACCTGATGGGGTTCTAGCCATAAGTAAATAAGATGATGCATGCGAAGCACTTAAGTGGAGTGTCTGGCACAACTATTTTAAGTGCGATACCAGATGTACATACGTACATAAGGGTACGGGGCGTTAAGGAGGGGCGTTAAAGAGGGAATAACGAACATCCTGAGTGGTCTGGAGGTTATCTGTTCAGTGGAACCTTGAGACATGAATAGGAACTCATCACTTAGAACAGGAGGGAAAGAAAAACAACATAGGAGCAAGGTGTACTCAATAAAGAGAAAAGGCAGTGGTTAGTATTCATGAGGGAAGATAACAGGAATGGTTGAAAAAAATAGGTGGGAGCTGGCTCACGAAGGGACTTGTATTTTCTGCTGCATGAGCAGCTTGAGTTTTGTCCTGTAGATAATGGGAAGCCACTGAAAGATTCTTAAGCGTAGAAGTAAGGTCAGGGTATTATGTCAAGATACAGCCGAGCAAAAACTATAATATTTAGTAAGGTATGCACAGTTTCACAGTTACAATAATCAAACACAAAGACCTTAGAGACCAGCAGTCCAATGCCAATTTTATACGACAAAGTGGGGTTTTAAAAATAAATTTGATTAGAAGTGGAAGAAGCTAAAGGCAATTTTAAAGTCAACAAAAAATGAGAATTATTTGAATTATAATTGAGACCACTGCTTATTCTCAGATCATATGATTTGAGACTCATATAGTACAGGAAATTATGACCCAGTTTCCATCCCTTGTCTCTTCTGATCCAACAAAATATATCTTGTCATTAATAATCTCAAATGATGGACTACCTTCCCTAGTATCTGCCTTCTACACAGGGCATCTATGAAGCCTGGAAACATAAGTAACATTTTACTTTTTTACAGATTGAAGATGTCTTTGATCAATATTATGCATATTCGCCTATGTCTGGGTAAAGAGACACTTGCTAAACCTCCTTAGTTTTATTTTAACAATAAACTTTAAGTTATTTTTTTTAATTACAAAAATAAGGAGAAAAAAATGCATAATCTAAACTGGCAGGGCCACACACTCCCTACAAGTACTAGGCACTCGCTCACCTTCACAAGGAGTTCAGTGAGCTCCTTCTCCCCACTGTACACCGCTCCGGAGGCTTTCCCTTCTTGCCACAAGACATCTACAGAGAAAAGGAAGACTACTGGATCAGTATGCAGGAGCCTTTGGGAAGACAGGTTCTAATAGAGAAGAAATAGGAAGAAATTCCTCTGCATACAAAAGAAAAAAAAAGTTGGAGTGGAAACCCAAAGGTATGCTTACATAAAATCAAGAAAAAGAACTCCAATAAAGAGCTATCACAGCAAAATAAAGATGAAAGGTCAACAATTACCATCAACAACAGTGTGAAAAAGGTATTAACAGCATCTAGGTAAAGATAGTCCAATAATAATGTCATCATCCCCAACTGCCTTCTAACAGCAGAACAATTTTCCTTTATCTGTACTCCTTTTCTGTTCTCTGTATGGCTCAGCTTGACCTTTTTCGGCAGTGGCTTCCTTCTTCTCTGCCTTCCTAGCCAGTCAAGGGAAGTGTGGGAACTGCTATGAGCAGAGTTAGCAGAAAAGAGTAAGGCGAAGGTGCGGAATTTCAGTATACTACCACCAGAGCTGGAGCCAGGGAACTGAATCCCTGACTAGACAAACCGTGGTGAGAGATGAACCCTCAGCCTCCTGTCCTCAGGGACCCCTCCTTCAGACCCATACAGAATTAGCCACCTGCTTCCAGCAACCTCTGCTGCAGCACTCAGCATCAGGAACACAGCCATTGCTGGGAGAAGGCTCAGAGGACAGGTTCCTGACCAGAAGGTAAGGTCTGACTTTCCACTTCCTGTCTGAGGTGCTCCCCCAGAGACACTCTACAATACCAACGAATCTGTTCATGTGGGTGTCTCAGGTCCTTTTATGACAACATGGCTGTGCCCTATTGAAAATGGGTAGTGAGAATTACAGAAGCACCCTAACTGAAAACTGTTGCCATGGGCTCTACAAAGCCAAGATCTGCAGTTCCAATGAGAGCAGAAGACTGAGTAGTGAATATCCCGACAAACCCCTCATTCTCACGTGATCTGCCAGCTTGTGGCCAGTTTGACTTTCCCTCTTTCTTTAGACGACACTGGTCTGTGCCATGTATGTCTTCAGACCAGAGGTCACCAGCATTTCAAAAGTAGGATATATGGTTTTATTTCCTGTTCTTTTACTGGGGCTACAGAGTATGGCAGTGGACAGTGACTTAAAAATGGAAGAGAAGGAAAAATGGGGCAGCCAACCAGCCCTCATAATCATAGAAATCTTTAATACACAGGCCTCAGAGAATGCTAATCCTTGCTTTATATCATATATAAATCCTGCACCATATCTAGTTTTGTACCATCTGATGTCAAAAATTCAACAGATGTCAATTAGAAATTTTAAAATGTAATATGGTATCCTGGACTAGATCCTAGAACAGGAAAAAGAAAAACTGGTGAACCAGGAATAGAATTTGTAGTTTAGTTAATAGCACTGTACCGATGTTAATTTTTTAGTTTTGACAAATGTACCATGGTTATTTTAGATATTAACATCAGGAGAAGCTGGGGAAGGGGTATGTGGGAAATCTATTATCTTTGCAAATTTTCTATAAATCTAAAATTATGCCAAACTAAAAAGCCTATTTTTAAAAGGTATTTGTAATATCTTAATTTGTAACAAACATGTTTGTGTTAATAATAGTTAACATTTATTGAGCACTTATTATAAGCCAGGTATTATATATTTACATGCATAATCTCATTTAATCTCTACAATTATCCTTTCAGATAAGTACCATTGTTATTATCCTCATTGTAGAGAGACAGAAACAGAGGCAGAGAGAAGTTAAGCAACCAACCCAAGGCCATATTTTCAGTGCTGAACCAGATGTGAATCCAGGCTGAGTGAATCCGGGCTGTACTCTTAAACATTAAGCTACTTAGTTCATTTATCCTTCCCACACGTGCTCATGCATATATGTACGTGTGTGCTTATTACACAAGACACTATTAACATTCTGAGATTATATATATATATATCATCTGTGTTTATCTTTTGAGAATGAAATTATACTGACTTATTTTCTTCTGTGCCTCTATACAGATTTCACAATTTCTATAATGAATCTGTATTTCATTTTATTAGCTATTTTCTCTTCCCAAAAACCAAATCGGTCTATTTTATTCAGGCTTAGAAAAGAAAATGGAACCAAGTTCCACCATCTCTGAGATTTGTTTGCTTTATGGGTGAAGGATGAATCTATATAAATACAGTTTTTAAAATACGAAATTCAGCCTTTGAGACAGGGAGTGGGCCCTCCTGAATATAGAAGCACCAGGGATGAACTCTTCTTAACCTCTGCAAACATCAAATGATGACCAAATAACCAGCCACATTAAGGAAGTAGGGAGCATATATTTGCTGAGAATCGTACCCATAGAGCTGTATTCTTTGAGCTTCTCCAGAACTGCAGCCGGGCTCATTCCTTGAGAGGGCAGGGCTTTCACATAATCTTTGTCCACTTTCAGGAATGACATATTCTTGCTAATATCTTCCTTGGTCTTGTTCAACTTATCTTGGATCTCCAAAGATAAGGAAGATAAAGTTAATAGGGAGCTAGAAGAATACAGCACGGAGAGTAGAAGAACCAGTTACAACACCAAACCAACTGCTCAACGCTGGGCACTGCACAAGTGCTTCAGAATAAGGATGGTATTTTTTCTTAAAAAGGTGTGGTGACATTTTGACCACTCAGCTATTTTCTGGCCTGGGCAATAGTCTCTTAAAAGTTTGAAAAGTCAGCTTTCTCTCTGAAGGTCAAAGATACACTCAATTCCCTACTCCACCCCCACCCTTTTCCTCTGCCACATTGACCTCACCAATGCTTTACTTGGTTTGCATTTGCTAAAATCAGCACTTCTCTGAGGGTGATATTTGGACCTTGTTCGTCCCTTGGCAGCAGCTACAGTGTGTGCACCGAAGAAACTAAGGTAGAACCAGGAACAGTAGCCAGAAAACAGGCCAAGCCACAGTAAAACAGATTCTGGTGCTTGAGCAAGGGATGAGCTCCTTCACCAAGGCACACCCAGAGCACAAAAGGAATCTGGAGGCCCTACACAAATCCCCACACAGAAGCACAAGACATGCTGGGAAGAGCCAGGGAGGCTGCCACCTGTCTCCTCAGGTTGACAGCTTTGCACTGCTTGACTCTTAAGTGCTAGGAGGAGCTGAAGTCCTTTCTGCTACATCATTTATCAGCTATGGTTATTTCGTTTCCATCCTCATCAGACATTTTCTTTCATTCATTCACTTATTTACTTAATAAATATTTGTTGAACTACTACTGTGGGCCAGAGATACACAGTGAACAAAACAAACTTAGGCCGGGGGCGGGGTGTGTGTGTGTGTGTCCTGTTCTCCTGAGCTTATTTTTAGCATCACAGTCAGAAACTAAAAGTCAGGTACTGAAAAGTGCCATGGATGATCAGAATCCAAGAGGGTCTTCTTAGACATGGCCCTCAATGAAACCACAGGGAAAGCCTCTCCTTTAAAACATGTCTGCAGGGCTTCCCTGGTGGCGCAGTGGTTGCGCGTCCGCCTGCCGATGCAGGGGAACCGGGTTCGCGCCCCGGTCTGAGAGGATCCCACATGCCGTGGAGCGGCTGGGCCCGTGGGCCATGGCCGCTGGGCCTGCGCGTCCGGAGCCTGTGCTCCGCAGCGGGAGAGGCCGCGACAGAGGGAGGCCCGCATACCACAAAAAAAATAAAATAAATAAAAGATTAAAACATGTCTGCAAAGTCTAACACGCAGGCATTGGCAGGAAGCAGAGTCCACACTCCTGGGCAATGCCAGGGCATGTGATGGACATGAAGATATTTTTTAAATGTAAATAAAGAATTATGCTGCATAAATGTAACCAGAACTATGAAAGCTGAGCTTCCATGCATAGATGATGCTGTTGTAATAAAACAGACAAAAGTGATAGAGAGGCATGTTAGAAAGCACAGCAAGCACATCCTCACCCCAATTCTTGCCTCAGAATCTCCACTGCATTTTAATTTCTTCACAGCATTTATTTCAAAGTGAAATTCTTATGTATTTGTTTACTTACTCATTTTCTGTCTTTCCTTAGTACTGAAATATAGATTCTATGGAGGAAGGACTTGGCCTTATTCACCACTGTGTCCGCAGCACCCAGAATAGTACCTGACCCTGAGCAGGTGCTCAGTGAGTGACAGAGGGACACACACACATTCACTCAAAACAAGTAACTTTCATCTCTGCGCCTCAAAATTTGCATTTAAAAATTGAAAGGTGATTATACAGTTTCTAAGTACCTTCCAATTCTGTTATCATATACATTTAATGGGTTCTGGAACCCCAGCATTTATTTGTCTCAAAATCTGAATCTGAAGGAGAAAAGTGTGATGAATAAAGGCAGAAAAAATACAGGGAATAATACGGGGAAAAGCTATTATCCTTTGTGATCAGTCCATCCTTTCTATCTTCCCTCTCCCCTACCCTTCATTTTCTAAGGACTAAAGTAGATGTAATTTTAGGGCTTAATATGATTAGAGGTCAAATAAAAGCACTCACTGTCCTTCTCCACCCCAGTTATTACTTCCACTTCCCCACAGGAAATGAACATGAAAATACAAAGTTCTGGGAGACTTAGCACAGTGGTCTGAATGGACTTCAGTCAAAGGCTAAAGATAACTGCCATCTTTTCTGGTTTGGCCAGGAAAGGGGAAAAGGAACTGAAAGCCAAAAGTGAAAAAAAGCTTGCAGCAACGTTGAGGGGCAGGGCAGGGAAGCAAGGAAGATGAAGCCATCTAGGATCATGTGCATTCCTTAGAGCCTGCAGTGGGGCCTGCCCTGTTTATTTTCACCTGTGATAAAGAATCTGTGGGAAGGGTACAGACGTGACTGTCTTATCCTGAGTGTGGATGAGGATAGAGAGGATCCAGTGAAAGGAACGTACTAGACTACAGATATGAACAAAGAGCAAGAGAATGATTCTGCTCTAAGTTTCTGAACCTGGGATCAGCAAACTACAGGCCAAATCAAACTATAGGCTAAATTTGGCCTGTGCCTGTTTTTGTAAAGAGAATCTCACTGGAACACAGCCAGGCTCATTCCTCTACCTGTCGTACTATCACTGCTTTCCCTCTGCAAGGGCAGGGGTGAGGAGCTGTGGCAGACACGGTATGGCCTGCAACGTCTAAAATGCTTCATACCTAGCCCTTTACAGGAAATGTTTGCCAACCCTGATCTAAACCATGTAAGCACTCAATCCCTGATAACTATCTAAATTCAGCCAAATATTGCTCCAAAGCTTCATGTCACTTCTGTCAGGTTGTCTAATTTCAAATTTCTCCTGAATAGCATCTTCCTCCTTCAGTCAGATACGTTGGAGAGAGGGCTGAGTCAGCCTTCTCATTCTTGGCACTTCTGCTATTTTGAGTCGGCCAGTCCTCTGCACTGCAGGGTGTTCAGCAGCATCTCTGGCCCCTATCCACTAGATGCCGACAGCACCCACCTCCTCTTGTGAGATCCAAAAACGTCTCCAGACATTGTCGAATGTTTCTTGGAGGTGGGGGACAAAACTCACTTGGCCCCCTTGAACTTCTAGTTTCAGTGACTATAAAGAAAGGGGTCTGATGACCATGGGGGTAGGAGGCGGTAGGGAAAATCTACAGGATTCTGCTTACCTTACGACCAATAATAGGCATCTTCCGGATAAGCTTAAAACATCTCTTTTTAAACCTTGACCATAAACCTAAAAGAAACAAATGGTTCTATTATCCAAATAAATTTCCACAGATTATATGACCTGACAGTCATAATGTATGAACTATTCAATATGTCCTCCGCAATCTCACCTGCCCTCAGATGGCAAAGGTAGTTTCTTTCCTTTTTTAAAAAAAACTTTTAATTTTTGAATAAGTAATATATTTACATGATTCAAAAAAAAATAAACACACACACTCTCATCTATCCCCCAGACCCTCATCCTACCCCCAGGTTAATATTACTACTAGTTTCTAGACACCCTTCTAGAATTTCTTTATGCATATACAAGTAAGAATAGAGGTATGCTCTTATTTGTCTCTTTTACACAAAAGGTAGCATACTCCAGCACTGTACTAGACCTTGTTCTTCTACTTAGCAATATTCTTTTAAAGATCTGTGCTTCCTCATTCATTTCTATACCTGTAGAGTATTCCATTAGGTGGATGTACCCTAATTTATTTAACCTGCCCTTTCCTGATGGAAACTTAGGTTGTTTCTAATATTTGCCATCACAAACCATGCTGAAATAGCTAACCTTGTAACACACACCATATGTGTACGTGACAGTATACCTACAGGATAAATTCCCAGAAAGAGAATTGCTGGGTCAAGTATATTGCAGAGCTCCTTACCTTCCCAAGGTTTCCGGATGCCCAACATTTCTCTCCCCTCCCTCAAAACAAATGCCCAACCCCTGCTTTTCTTCAGGATCTATGCTCGAGTCTCTCATTCAACACACATCCCAACAACATTTTCTGGACCTAAAAAGGCCTTCAAATATCATGGACGCCAATCAGACTCCATTCTGTTGGGCAGTACACAGGACAAATATGGAATTCTGATCCTGTCAATTACAATAGTTATAAATACATGGCATCTAAATAGACAGTCGTGCCTTTTAATGAATTCACGTTCAGTATATCTCAACTGACTCTGACAACAAGATTTTGAGGTTGGCAAAGAAGGCACTACCTACTATCCAAGGGCAGCTAAGGATCAAAGCATTAATAACTTGCTCAAGGCCACGGATCAAATCAGTGATGGGGCGGGGATTTAACTGAAGTCTTTGTTTTTCTAGTCCTAGACTCCCAGGCCTCTACACTGCTTCAAATGCACAACAGGAATTTTCAGTTATCCCAAGTGAGTTTCTAAGGAATCTACACGTAGGCTTTCTGCAAAGATACAAGGCATGAACTGAATGAACTTCACTGCTTTCCTAGGAGATCTGGGAAATTCCAATTTCCTTGGCCAGAAGGTGCTTTCAACAGCCAAAGAATGTGTCTGTACCTTCTCTGGGTATTTATTATATGATGCCTTGCATCTTTACTAGTTGTTTTTGCTTAGGTTGCATCCCTAAGTGCCTAGCACTGAGGTCAACACTCTGTAAATGTCTGGGACAAAACCCAGTATCTAAGACACAGACTGACTAAGACAAAGGGACTGAAACCACTGTTACTTTTTGTTTAAATTTTGGAGTATTTCCTTTCAGTCCTGAGATCTTACCGTATGTACAATATCATATCCTCTTCTCATTTACAGCATTTTCTACATTAAATATTCTTCCTAAACGTATTTTTCAGTGTTACCACAGTAGTCCATCAAATGAGCATAACTTAGTGTTGGATAGTTAAGCTGCTTGTTATTTGATTATTTCTAACAATGTTAAAGCTGTAAAGATTCAGAACCACTTCCTTATTTAATAGATGAAATAATTAATTAATGAGGTAGAAAGAGGTCTAAAAATCAGCAAGCTGAGTCAGGTGTCCAAAAGTACATTAATGTGACTAGGTGGAGAAGAAAAGAATAAACTAATTTTGTGAAATTTGTGAGATAATATGGTACAAGGTAAAAAGAAGAGAATACAGACCAGAGACGGAGAAATTGAGAATGAAAAGATTATGTGGTCAAGACCTAAAAAGATACTCTCAAAAGTAAAATTTCCCAGAGGTACAGGAAAAAAAAGTAACGAGAATGTTTTAAGGTAATACAATAAGAAATGCCAGTGTAAGAACGACAACGCATGGCTCTTTACAGTTTACAAATTCCTTTCACACCACTTATGCCACTCGATCCTCCCATCACTCTGAGACTGGGTAAAGCAGCATTATCATGCTCATTTTACTGTGAGGAAACAGGCCAACAGGCTTAAGGGTGTTGCCCAAGGTGCCATGGCTAGAAACCTCCTCCTACCACAGAACTCAGATTTCTGTTGAGGAACTGCAGATAGTCCCACAGTTTAAGTCAACATGAGTTAGTAAGGATGGAGCAGGATTAAAGGAGAGATCACACCTTAGAGGACTCCAGCCCTGCCCCGCCCCACCCTCCTGCCGCCTCCAGTTCTTATCTACCTCCAGTTCTTATCTACCCTCCAGTTCTTATCTACCCTCCAGTTCTTATCTACCCATGTCCATCCTGTGTTCCGCAATTACCCTCCCCCCTCAGAAGGGTACCCGGAATTTGAAGATCAGCAAAATTTATCACTAGGCGGACTTTAGACTCCTCTAAGGCAATATACTAAAAGTGACTGGATGTTCAGTAATACGTGGAATACTTCTACATGAGCAAGGTGCTGAAGAAATCGGCAGTTCTATCAAAATTACCTCCGATCTCTGGCGGGAAGACATTTCTATCTGTGTCTAAAATTCAAGTTGGAAGTTACAAAATAAAAAATGTGTTGTGTGTGTATATGTATTAAAGCAATATGAAATTGCCAATATTCAACAATTTTTTACCGACAAAAACTACATTTTATATGATTCAACCAGATTCAGATATAGAAAGAGACACAGATACATAAATGGTGGTTATCTCTAGGTAATAAGATTTGAATTTTTTTTCTTATGGTTTAGCTATATTGCCTAATTTTATACAATGAACATGTACTGCTTTTATAATAAGAAAAAATGTTATTAAAAATAAAACAACCATAATGGCTTGGAGTTCACAAAGATGTAGATGCCACATACCATTACACATACCACACTGCTCCTATTAATTTTCTCATGGTGTACTCAGAAGCCAGCACATTCTTTTTTGAACGCTAAAGTACCTGAGACCTCAGATGGCTTGCTTCAACTACTGGTTAAGCAAAATGCTCACGGGCACCGAGGGCTGCACAATGGAAAACAGAAGTAAATACCTAAAGCTAATACTAATCACAGCAAAGAAATATAAGCCTCAAGATCCCTGGCCTTAGTTTGGATTTACAAATGCACCATCTTAAAAGGAAAGGTACACAGAATGGTGGCTGCCAGGAGCTGGGGAGAGGGAGTAGTCGGAAGTTCGCGTTTAATGGGTACAGAGCTTACAATGATGAGAGAGTTCTAGAGAAGGATGGTAGTAATGGCTGCACAACAGTGTGAATGTACTTAATGTCACTGAACTGTCCACTCAAAAATGGGTAAAATGATCAATTTTATGTTATGTATATTCTATCACAATAAAAAAAAAAAACAGAAGTACATTTACTGCTACTCCTTAGAGGCCTCTGGAATCGGACAGGATGGTGGGCAGCACTGAATCAAATGCTTCCCAGGAAAGGAATAAGCCTGAGCAGAAGGGACGGGGGCTGCATCCGTTTCCAAACCATGGAGCACATGAAGCACAAGGGTTAGTCTGTCTAATTTGTCAGAGTTTATAAGAAAATCTTGCACGGACTAGGAGCAGAAATTGAGGACAGGGTTTTTAAAGCTGGAGTGAGCTAAAATTCAGACAGGGCAGTCACGTCTCATTTCCATTTTAATTAAGTGCAATGTTGACTCGGCAATGTTACTAGAACAGCTGGATGGCTGTCTGCATGGTAAAGAGAGGAAACAGAATCTGGCCTCTAAGTTGACTTTTCTGGGAGAAGAGGAAGAAAAGCAGAAACAGTATTCAGTTAAAGAGCCCCTTCAAACAGATGTTATCAGGGAAGCAAATAGTTACGGAAATTTTAAACAAATGAGAAATGGCCCTACTAAGGATGAGGAAGGGGTGCAGGGGAGTGTACAGAGCACCCACCACCTCTCCTACCATTTACTTACAAAACACAGCCTGCAGGGGAAAAGAATTTGTAAGGAGGTACCACACAACCAGGCGGTGGGAGGTTGGGAGGGGTGCAGGGAGTGTGGGCAGGATCTGAGGAAGGATGCAGGATGTTCAAACTGATCACCAATAGACTTCTCATCTTCCACACTCCCTGAGAAGCGGCCTCCTCTTCCCATGTCAGTCTGGCTCCCGGAGTCACCACCCAGGAAGCTCAAAGTATACTGTCCCCTGACAGCAGAGGTTCAACTCCAAGAGGACACGGACCCTGTATTACTTGTATAGGTATCCCTAGAGCCTGGCAGTGCCTGACACATAGCAGACATTCCAGTGGTCACTGCATGAGTGCTGTTCCAATGTCACATAATCTTTATTGAAACAATGGCCTAAAATGAAAGCAATAAACTCATGCTTGGGGAACTCCAGGTGACACAATTATGTTCTAGGCAAGAAGCTGAAAGTGAAGAGTTTAAGCCATACTCTGTGGATCCTTACCAGGACTAATCTCTCAGGGGGTTTAATGTAAACTGCAAATCCAGAAAAATCAACGTAACAGTTATAGTTGCATAAGTCCTATTAAAACTTTACCAGTCAGAAGGCAATGTCCTTTCTATTTAAACAGATTTTAAAAATCAGAACCAAACCAACCAGGCAAGAAATTAGTACAGTCCATTAGCCATCAGTTCCAAAACTACTGTAACTCCACTGTATCTTTACAGGGGGGACAGTATACTTACTCTCTGGCTGGAAGACAAACTCGTATACCCAGACTATCAGCAGAGTCCACACGACACTCCATGCAATTAGCTGCCAGGGCTCATACTTGGTGCAATGCCCGTTTACATAATTCTTGGCCTTTGTGGAATACACTTCCAAAATCTCGAAGTAGGGCTCAAAGGCCTTCTAGAAATACAAAAGAAAAAAGAAATATTACATTCAAAGAGAGAAAGGAAGTCTATTCTTAGTTTGCTCTTCAACTCATTTTTCAAGAGCAAGGCCACTCATGATCTGGCCCTACCCTAGCAATAATCTTATCATCCCGCTTCTGCTCTAGGAACTCCAGTGCACACTGCCCCTTAAGAGACAAGTGGACTTTGACACAGTTTTTGATCTTCTATCTGTAAAATAAAAGGTTAATTGGACTTCCCTGGTGGTGCAGTGGTTAAGAATCCACCTGCCAATGCAGGGGACACAGGTTCAAGCCCTGGTCCGGGAAGATCCCACATGCCACAGAGCAACTAAGCCCGTGAGCCACAACTACTGAGCCTGCATTCTAGAGCCCGCGAGCCACAACTACTGAGCCCATGCACCATAATTACTTAGCCTGCACTCTAGAGCCCAGGAGCCACAACTACTGAGCCCATGAGCCACAACTACTGAAGCCTGTGCACCTAGAGCCCATGCTCGTCAACAAGAGAAGCCACCGCAATGAGAAGCCCACGCACCGCAACGAACAGCAGCCCCAGCTTGCCACAACTAGAGAAAGCCCGCGTGCAGCAACGAAGACCCAACGCAGCCAAAAGTAAATAAATAAATAAAAGGTTAAGCTAGATCATCATTTCAGCTCTAAAGTTTCTACATGACTGCAGTATTCACTGTCCCACTCAACTAATCTTCTCAATATGAATGTCTTTCTCTTCTTCTCTACTTGTACCTTTCCCACCCTCTAACACAAAAGGCAGCAGACTGTTTCCGTAAAAGACCAGAGAGTAAGTATTTTAGGCACTGCAGGCCAAAAGTCTCTGTCACAACTACTCAACTCTGCTGCTGTAGCACAAACGCAGTCACAAAATAGTGGGTAAAGAAATGAACGTGGTGGTGTTCCAACAAAATTTAATTACAGATGCTAAAATGTGAATTTCATTTAATTTCACATATCACAAAATATTCTTTTTATAAAAACAATTTCAAGTTAAAATATCATTTTAGCTCATGGGCTATACAAAAACAGGCAGCAGGCCAGATGTGGCCCATAGGCCATAGCCTGCCAATCTCTGCTCTAAGGCCCTATTTGACGAAAACTCTTAAAGCCAGGAACCATATCTTATCATTATGTGTATCCCTCACAATACGTAGCACAAGCAAGAAAAAATCCTCTCCTGAAAAGTTACAAGAATACCCAACTCATGAGAATTAATCTCCCCCATTAAATTCTCGTCAAGCATTCATTTGTGCCTCTACACAGAGCTTATCACAATGTGCCTTGCAGTCTACTCATCTGTTTCTCATCTCCTTTACAACATGGTTAGGTCCCTGGAGACTGACCGGATCCCAGTCGTATTCACAAGCCACCGAGGGCCCTGTACAAAATAAGTTCAACTTCAGTTTGCCATTCACTCACTTATTCAACATTCATGAAGTTTCTCCAGTGTTTAAGGCATTAAGCTGGGGGAACATTAAGGTATATATCCTAAGTTCTTGCCCTTACTGAGCTTACAATCTAATGAGAGAGGTCCATACATACACATGCAGACACACATGGGCACACACATATATAAACAAGTAATTGGAACTCTTCAGGGTAAACACTATAAAAAGGATGTAAATGAAGTGCTAAGAGAGACCACTAAGGAAGGCCTATCTAACTCTACCAGAGGGGAGATAAGGAAGATATGACAGAGGATAAAATCTAACAATGATCAAAAAAAATCCTCTAGGCAGAAAAGTTAAAAGAAAAAAAAAGTCATACCAGGAAGACAGAGTAATAGCTGCAAATGCATAAAAAGAGTCTGAGAATGGCAAAAAGGTATGTGTAGTAAGAGCACAGGCTAGATAAGGGCAGAGACCATATCTGTCTTCCCCAGCACTAAATCCTCAACATATAGCATGGTGCCTGGCAAACAATTTGTACTGAACAAAAGCTTGGAGAGTGGCTTGACAGTGACCAAGTAAATGAGTGAACACATCAAGTTACAAGAGAACTGAGGCTGAGAGAAATACACTAGGTCCAGATATTAAATAGTCTTGGAAAAAAAAAGCACAGAGATTGGAAGTATAAATTGATAGGTACGTTTTGTAAAGTGATTTGTCAGTATCTATTAACATTTTAAATGTATATTCATTTTTACCCAGAAATTCTTTTTGGTATCTATATAACTGCACCTATGTACATGTTCAAGGACTTTCACTTCAGTATTCTTTGTAACAGCAAAAGAAAAAATATAAATAACATAACTGTCCATTGATAAATGGTTAAATAAACTATAATATATATTTTATGTCCCCATACTATGCAGCATTAAAAAGAAGACAGACTTATGGACTTCCCTGGTGGCGCAGTGGTTAAGAATCCTCCTGCCAGTGCAGGGGACACGGGTTCGAGCCCTGGTCTGGGAAGATCCCACATGCCGCAGAGCAACTAAGCCTGTGCGCCACAACTACTCAGCCTGCGCTCTAGAGCCCGTGAGCCATAACTACTGAAGCCCGCGCACCTAGAGCCCGTGCTCCGCAACAAGAGAAGCCACCGTGGTGAGAAGCCCGCGCACCACAACAAAGAGTAGCCCCCGTTCACCCCAACTAGAGAAAGCCTGCGCACAACAACAAAGACCCAACGCAGCCAAAAATAAAAAATACATACATAAATAAATAAATTTATATTTTTTAAAAGACAGATTTAAATGAACCACATGGAAAAATTTCCAGAACACGATGTTGAGTTAAAAAAAAAAAAAGAAAAAAGCAAATAGCAGAACAACAAAAACAAAACAAAAGGTATGGGTATTAATCAAGAGAGCAATTTTTTTTTTTTAAGATAACTTCATGGGAAAGGAATAGAAGGAGGACAGAAATCAGAGACAAAAATTTTAGTTAAGAGGACTGTTGAAATAGTCCATGGGAGAAATAAACTGGGTTTCACCTTAAGCAGTATGGTATCTGGGCCAAAACATGGTATGGATTTGAAAAACATTTTTAGAACAGTGTTTGATAACTTATTAAATATAGAAAGTATGGAGGGGGAAAAATACAGATAATTCCAGATTTTCAAGTTTGAGAGACTGGGTAAGTGGTGACAACGTTAACCATGGCAGACTAGAAGACGAAGGGAAGCTGAAGATGGTAGAGGAGATTCTGAGAACAAGATAATGCTGTAGGTTTATGTTCCTGTTGGATATCTACATGCAATGTTCGAGGAGCAGCATGAAAGCTCAGAAGGAGGATGGGTGCTCAACTAATGTTTGTTGAAAATATTTATACACTTAGCAATTAGGCTGCGGTATAAGGTAATTAGCATTAGACAAGTACTGGGTTCCCAGAGGGCTATCCATGGAAACACAGTTTATCTGCAACCCCCTCATAGTTCTTGGTGGCCATTCCCTAGAGCCCACTGTTGCTATCAACAATCTCAATCATACACAACAGTGGCAGTGCTGGTCGAGACCAGAGAAAGACCAGAGGAGTCTACCACCATTGAAGGTATGTCATAATTTCAACTATTATAGAGAATCTTCTAGTGTTAAAGCTGTGATCAAACCAAATGGTTGAATGGTGTGTATGAATGAGATGACAGAAGAACAATCATACAGATCAGCTTTTCCTCTGGTGACTCTAGTTCCTAGTTCACCCAGAAAATAGAGGTTACCAATTGCAAAAATGACTGTAGACATTATCACAGCACTGACTAAACAAAAAAGTAACATAACTAGTATTAGGGAAAGAGCAAAGAATCAGCACATGCAAACTACTTCCATTTTTAAAAAGCCTATTAAGATATGAAGGCGGGCTTCCCTGGTGGCGCAGTGGTTGAGAATCTGCCTGCTAATGCAGCGGACACGGGTTCGAGCCCTGGTCTGGTAAGATCCCACATGCCGCGGAGCAACTAGGCCCGTGAGCCACAATTACTGAGCCTGTGCGTCTGGAGCCTGTGCTCCGCAACAAGAGAGGACGCGATAGTGAGAGGCCCGCGCACCGCGATGAAGAGTGGCCCCCGCTTGCCACAACTAGAGAAAGCCCTCGCACAGAAACGAAGACCCAACACAGCCAAAAATAAATAAATAAACAAATGTGGGGTTTAAAAAAAAGATATGAAGGCATTCCTTGCTAACATTTACAAAATTATATTCAGCAAAAGTATATTTTCTTTGTAATTGCTATGAGAAGATAATGGGAGTCCTTGAATATATCTCCTTAAGAGGAGATATAGAGAAACACCTCTCAAGGAGATATATTTCTATATTCTCTTACTCCAGTGACAGAATGATACTGTACTTGGATGGGTCCTAGCAAGCTTTTTGAATGGGCAACCAGTTGGTCACAGAAATTATATCTCCTGGCCTCATTCCAAAGTCCTTCTAGGTTACTACAAACAACCTAGGCTCAGTCCCAACGAAGAAGCACTTCACAACACTGACAACTCGCTGCACAATAGGGCTCTGTGGGGTAACATGTGCTATCTCCTTGGAAAAAAGGATGAGGCAGTTCCTTGGGGCCTTGCAACCAGCACCAACCCCAGGCTGGGTTCTGATGCAATATTCCAGCCCTGGGGAAGTATACAATCTAAATGTTGAAGAGAACTTCAGAGATCAAGCCCACATTTTCATTTTACAGAGGCCCTGAAGCAGTACAGTGTACCTCAGCTCATGCAGACGGGCTTGTGTCAGAGTGGAGACTAGGAACCCATGCCTCCTGCCAGTATATAGTACTCTTTCAATTCTTCATTCTCAGTGTCACAGGCAGAGGATCACTAAACACATTACAATCCAGTGCTATCCCAAGGATTTTCTTTCCACAATTTATGTTCCTGGCAGAATATACCTTGGATATATGATAACATACAACAAACCAAAATTGTATTGCTAGGTCATGACTACAGAAAAAACATCTAGACAGAGATGGCATGAGAACTTAATATAATTATAATTACTATTTCCCACCACATCTTTCTTCTTATAGAAATATATTTTGTCTATATACACTTGCATACTTATTTATAATTACAATACTTAGGCTTCTATTTCAACTTAATCTCTACATTGTGTCTCTGGAAATACAAGAACCATAAATGATCATCTATGAAGGCCACTAGCTTATTGTGCAACACCAGGCAAATTATTTCACCCATCTGTGCCTTCATTTCTTTATCTAGAAGGGACACAGAATATTCACAAAATAAAATGTCTGTGTACTTGTGTGTCTGTGGGTATGTGTGGGTGTTTGTGGCTGTTTATCTCTAATCTTTGCTTAATACAAAAGTAGTTTTGGTAAAACTTCCACAAAAAAAGCATTCTTTCCTTCACACTTCGTTATAAAATTGGAAATGTATTCCCCTAGAGGAAAAAACAAAATACTTTGCCCAATCAATCTATATAAAATGATAGTAAAGAATACCATAAATCTTTTAAAAGTATAATATTAAAGGAAAAAAGATCAACTTTAGTGTGAAGATTTAAAATATTAACTACTTTGAAGAAGCTATTGTCAAATAAGGATGAATAAACTAACCAGACTTTCTTTTATTCATCCCACTTCAATCTAATGATTTAGGTTTTAGCAGATACCTAAAAGACATCAAAATAGTACTCAAGGGGGCTTCCCTGGTGGCGCAGTGGTTGAGAATCCGCCTGCCGATGCAGGGGACACGGGTTCGTGCCCAGGTCCGGGAAGATCCCACATGCCGCGGAGCGGCTGGGCCCGTGAGCCATGGCCGCTGAGCCTGCGCGTCCGGAGCCTGTGCTCCGCAACGGGAGAGGCCACAACAGTGAGAGGCCCGCGTACCGCAAAAAAAAAAAAAAAACAAAATAGTACTCAATAACCCTAATCATTATTAGATAAAAGGCAGCTGCTAGAGTGTATGGGAGCTTGGTAGCCTACTATTCTCATACTGAACCCTCTCACCCCCCAAATCACTTCAAGCGAGCAAGACACTTCCGTGAACATGATAGTAGCAGTCTACAAATTTGGTAAATTTGGGGCCTGCCACTTTTTTTTTTTTTTTAAAGCATATGGTTTGGTTTTTTTTGGCTGCGTTGGGTCTTCATTGCTGCGTGTGGGCTTTCTCTAGTTGTGGCAAGTCGGGGCTACTCTTTGTTGCGGTGCACAGGCTTCTCACTGTGGTGGCTTCTCTTGTTGCGGAGCACGGGCTCTAGGCAAACGGGCTTCAGTAGTTGTGGCACACGGGCTCAGTAGTTGTGGCTCACAGGCTCTACAGCACAGACTCCGTAGTTGTGGCCCATGGACTTAGTTGCTCCGTGGCATGTGGGATCTTCCCGGATGAGGGCTCCAACCCGTGTCCCCTGCATTGGCAGGTGGATTCTTAACCACTGCGCCACCAGGGAAGTCCCAGGGCATGTCACTTTTTAGACCAACGAGTTTCAAACTTTTCCAATACAGTCCCACAGAAATGTATTTTACAAAACAAACTAGCACACACAGCAACAGAAAGATATAAAACCAAAACAAAAATTTCCAAAATAATACTTAACACCTTATTACTTGTGATACACTTAGATTTCTTTTCTATTTCCTCCTTCATTTTTCAAAGGCTTGGCCCACTAAATTGATTCTGCATCCCTCTAAATGGATCATGACCTTCAGGTTTAAAACCAGTGTCTTAGAGTGGTTTCACTCCTGGCTTCCTTAAATTTAGAATGTGGTTCTGTAATGCGGTGAAGGGAGTTAACACTAAGGTTATTTTCCACTCAACACAATCTCAGTGCTTTTTATACTTAGGATTTATTCTCGTAACATTTTTGTGAGGCCAGGATCATGACGTGATGGAGTGACTCAGTCCAGGAAACTCAGAATTCTTCAATCACAAGTTACTTTCCTATCAGTACTAGCCCATGTCTCTCCCCAATGATACTAAACTCTTTCAGTCCTTAAATCACTTCAAGAGAACAAGATTCTGTAAGCAGACTTCCCATAATGGCACTATCCACACCCCCATTCACCCCAAAAAAACTTCTTTGAGAACTATTACTGTACTTAACCAACTGCCAATTAGGCAGTGATATTTTTCCCCCATTAAATGTCCTTAGAAGAAACATTCTAAAAATGACTATCACTGAAAGAAGACATTTCCAGACCCACACTGGATGGTGCTTCTTTCCTTAATAATAACAATCCTTTCACCATGATTTAATGGGGGCTAACCAGTAGAATGCATCAAAATCATCCAAGGAGCTTTCTTCAGAACACCCCACCCCAGAGGTTTAGTAAGTACAGAGTGGAGCCCAGAAATACATATTTTGGAAAACTTCCCGCAGGTGATTGTGACAGACATCTTTGCTTGGTTAAGAACCCTTTCTCTACACTACAACATGGCCCCTACTCTCCCCATCCCCTTCTTTGATAAAAGAATTACCCAATAATTGAGTTAACATATTACTAGATGGGGATAAAAAGACATCCACCAAGTTTTACTGTAAGTGTTAAAGTTGGAGCCCAGCCACATCAATCCACAGATCAACACATTACTCATGGCTAGTATTTATTCTTTGGTCAGATACTAATGAAAATCAAAATCTTCCATTCTGCAATGCTGCAGAGAAAAAAGGATTTTGTTTTCCTCTTCTTCCACTTTCTTCACCTCTAATACAAGTGCACAATTCAACACTCAATAGTTTTTCCAGAAGAGCCAGAAATCTGAGCTTTAAAGCAGGAATGGGCTGTTGAGGAAAAGAAAAACCTGTTTTACCCAGTTCATCCACTGCCTGAATGTCTTCAAATCAAATGGTACTCTAATGACTGAGACTCAGATAAAGGAGTGAAGTTAAAATACAGAAGAAAGCCTAAGAGTTAAGTATTTATTCTTACTCTACTTCTGCTCTAAAAATGGAAAAAAAAAATTAACTGAATCTGATTCTCTTTCATATTACATTCTGCAGAACTTCAAAGTGCAAAGTAAACAGGTAAGAAAAACACTATTGTCTTTAGAGCCTCAAAAGGCATTAACGTTTATCAGCAAAAACAGATCACAAGCTCAAAGGGAAAACTCCCTTGGGTCATTAAAGAAGTAAGAATTGAGCAATAAACCAAACAGCCATCCCAACCAATCAACGGTGACTGTGTGATATAGAAATGTTTAAAGGGACCGAGTCATCATTTCTTAGGAGGTAAAGAGCAAACCATATACTTCCCCCAAAATTCTACTATGTAAGTCAAAAGATCCAGTATCTGAGAAGCGCATCTCAAAAAAGCTTAACTGTCCACATTTCCCTTCCAGCCATGCCTCAAGAGGCAAATATACATGCTCAGTACTAGTTCACAAGCACTTACAAAGTCTAATTGCTTTACACTTAACACTGGAGTATTTGGGCAAAGCACCCCGTCACTGAGATAAAATCTTGGCCTCAGAAAGGAGAGACAGCCATGCAATGTTCTCAAGTCATCAGGAGTGCACTCACAGAAAATCCAAGCTCCTGGGTTCATAAAAGTGGGCCCCGAAGACTGTCAAATGGTTGCTGAAAACTTTTTATTCATTTACTTATGGTCAGGACCAGGCGTCAAGTGAAGACAGATGCTGATTCTGTCAACTAACAACTCTGAGCACCTCTCTTCTGATGTCTATCAAGAAAGGCACTACAGGGAGCTTAACCTAGCAGACAAGACTGAAATGCATAAAACTAAGTTGAACAAGCAGAGGAACAGGCTGAGGGATGTAGAGGTAAGGGCAATCATGGGTTTTCTTGGTAAATACATTCTCAGCCTGAGGGAAGTAGGGAAGATGTGGGGGGAAAAGTACTCTGCAAACCTGAACATGTCATGTTGCCAAATTTGCTATGAACTCCCAGAGTCTCTTAAAGTCAGTAGCTAAATGACTTACTGTACACGCGCACAGAAGTTACCTTTCAAAGTAAAAAAGAAGTTCATTATCCTCCGAAGACTGGAAATGAGAACCCCTTGGAGAATAAGCAAGGTCTAGTGGAAATAATCCTACGTTCTTCACACACAAAGGAGAAGTCTTGACTTCCCTGAGCATACCACAACTGGGGAAGAAGTTGTCTAGGCTTCTCCCTTCCTGTACTTCTTTTACTAATAGGATTATCTATCTACCTTTGTCAGAGTTAAGATAGCTAGACTTTTTTTTCTAGAAAAGCTAGACTATTCTAAACTAGTTACAGAAATGCCCTCCCTTCAATAGTCATGCTGATATTAGAGATGAGAAATACTGAATATATGCCCAAAAGTGTAACCTAAGTTAAGTTGCAAAGGCTACTTCTCTGGAGATTTCTAACAAATAATCCTGTTCAAAAGAATAAACCAGAGACCTATCCCTAGGTCTCTGACTGATACTCAACGGATACAAACATTTTTCTAAATCTAGTCACAAAGGAGATGCTTTTTAAAACTGAAGTAAAACTCTGAATTTAAAATTAACACTTGGAAGACTTTCAGACTTTTTGGATAATCTGTTGAAAGTGCAGGAGAAAATGTGTGTTTCCAGTGGAAAATCATACATTGTCTAGGACATCCCTCTGATTCTGATTATATGGCAGTTATTTTACAAGTCTGGAAGTTGTAGATAACTGATAGCAATGCAAACTGATCTTAATCTATAAACATATAAAGTCTGCCAGGTCCAGTAAAGGTTCAAATGACCTCCCTCTCCACTATGGAAGAAACTAGGTTTGCCTCCATTTGCCTACTCATTTTAATATTCCTGATCTATAAATGTGTCTGTTCTTTGGACCTCTCCTTTGAACACTGTAAGTAAAATACAGTGTGTATTCATTTCCTAACTGTATGAGTGTCATGATTTTACCTTTTTTGGGAAATTATCTTTTAGCAAAAGCTAGAACTCCCCCAACAAAAAATGCTTGGGAATATAAAATCTTGCAAATAAGTACAAAGGGTTCAGGACATCCAGAAGGCCAGTCATATATGGGATCCATATTCCTCAGATTAATAATGTCTTCCCTAAAATGAATCATAGAAGTAGCCTTAATATGACAAACTATCCTATTATATATAAAGCAAACAACATTTTTGAGAACAAAATAGAAACACATTATTTACAATTCTTCAGGAAAAGCCTCATGAGTATAATAAAAAGGAATGAAGTTCTGATCCATGCTACAACATGGATGAACCTTGACAACATCACGCTAAGTGAAAAAAGTCAATTATAAAACACCACATAGTATTTATATGATTCATTTATAGTAAATGTTCTGAATAAGGAAATCTATAGACAAAAAGTAGTTTGGTGGTTGCCTAGGACTAGGAGATGGGGAGGAAGTGACTACTAATGAGTAAGGGGTTTCTTCTGAAATTGTTCTAAAATTGTGGTGACAGCTGTACAAACTCTGTCAATACACTAAAAACCACTGGATTGTATACTTTACAGGAAAAAAAGCATTATGACTCAGCAATTCCATTTATGTTCACCAAATGTTCTCTTAGCTAAAACCAAACCACCTGAGATTGTTTGGATTCAAAGACTTTAAAAAAAAGTCTTTCTGAAAAAAAGTTTCCATATGGTCAAAGATAGCAGAAACTTTGCAATTCCAGTAACAGATTAAAGCTTTGGACTCCAAATGAAAGCAACCCTAAGTATCTTAAAAATAATGTAGAAATTTGTAGAGTAATTATGGATAAACTAGACAAAAAGGGTCATTATTGTCCAGAGGTATAGTTTTTAAGAGTCTATAAACAAAATTACTAACTGCTAAAATGACAAAACTTTTTTTAAAAACACTTTTTGTGTTTTTTCATGAACACATACTCCAGCCATCTGAAAAGGACAGACACCTCTGAGTACTGTCTTGAGCTGACACCTCATCACGACTCCTGTGAACTCTTTGAGAGTTGTGTTAATAGTGTTTTACAGGCCACTGTGGTGTCCTAGGTAGTCTGGATAGTGTTCAGAGGCTTCTACTCTAATTTTAGCTCTCACTTAGAAGCTGTGTGACCTTTGGCACTTATTGAACCTCTATGCAACTGGATTTTGCTCATCTGCAAACAAAACTAGATGCCATTGTTACAATTCAACAAAAAATTCTCAAGAAAAAAGCAATTCACAGGGTTGTTGTGAATATTAAATGCAGCAAGTTAATAAGCAAATGACTGCAGATAATAAACACTTCACAAATTATTTGATGAATCTGAATTCTCTGATAAACATTTTCCTTTTCTTTTTTTTTTTTTTTTTTGCGGTACGCGGGCCTCTCACTGCTGTGGCCTCTCCCATTGTGGAGCAAAGGCTCCGGACGCACAGGCTCAACAGCCATGGCTCACGGGCCCAGCCGTTCCGCGGCATGCGGAATCTTCCCGGACCGGGGCACGAACCCGTGTCCCCAGCATCGGCAGGCGGACTCTCAACCACTGCGCCACCAGGGAAGCCCTCCTTTCCTTTTCAATTAGCAGCAAGGAAAAGTGACCTTTGCAATGTTCCAGGCAAAGCCACAAAGGTAGAGCTGCAAGAGTCTCTAAGTAGTTTGATTTCCATGCCTATGCTGTATTTTCCTACAGATGATGGTAATAAATGCAGGTAAATAGTGAGCTGCTCCTCAATTTTGTAAGACAGATGTTAAATCAACTCAGCCTTCCACAATCTAATTCAATCAGAAGGTTGCAAGTGTCCCCTTACCTACTAACAAAACAGGATTAAACCAGTTACCTACTTATGTTTACAGATCATAAACCTGATTTCAGTCATCCAGATAGACTGTTGTTGATTGCTGCAATCATGACTCATGCGAAAGCATGAAACCTTAAGCTTATCAAAAAGGTCTGGGTAATATTCTAATCCTAGGCTTTCTTCCACCCTGGCTGCAATACAGCTCAACAAGGAGCCGGTACACCATGGCATTCTCATATTTGTCCTCAATTCCTCCCCATTAGAATTTGAAACAATTATCAATTTCCCTCAACTGTCTCAAAGACTCAGCACCATTAAGACTGGAACTCAAGGCAGGATTAACGTATTCCTTTTTAGACTCATATACCAAAATGCAATGCAAAGGAGTGAACTCAAATGCCTCTCAGGAAAAGTCTCCAAAAAGAAGGTCTTCCCACTACTGAGCACAAGGCGTAAATATACCACAACTACTTAGGTTCCAAAGGATTATGATTTCAGCCTTGGAATTAACTGCTACAAATGGTGTTTTACAAATCTAAACTCTGCTCTTAACAGAGCCCTTTTAATACTCAAAAAGAACCAAGGTGTTTTTTTTTCATCAAATGTTTATTAATAGTTATAGACTAGGTAAACGAGAACGCAAAGAAAAGGGCATTTCACATTTTAGAAGTACCTACACTACTTCAGGAAAGAGTTCTTAAAGCTCTCTCCACTGTACAGGTAACAAAAAGTTAAGACTTGTTGCCCAAAGCTAAATCCAAAAGTTATATACTAAGAAAACCCTACAGGAGTATAAACTGGTACAACCACTTTAGAAACCTGTTTGGCAGTATACCTCATGACCCAACAATTGTATTTACATTTACTAAAAGACATGTTCAAGAATGTAGCAATGTCATTCATAACAGCCAAAAACTATAAACATAAATGTTCATCAACCACAGAATGAATAAATTTTGATATTTTATACACCATAAAACTACAATAATTCTTAAAAATATTGCTACATCAGACCATGGCTGAAACTCACAGATACAATCAACATTCAGAACAAAAGACATTCACAAAAGAAAATATATTGTATACTTCCGTTTATATAAAACTGAAAAATAAGCAAAACTATCTACAGTGAGAAGAATGACAATCTTTGGTGGGTATCAACTGGGAGGGATATGAGGAGCTTGCTGGGATGCTGGACATTTTTCACATCTTGATCTGGGCAGTGAGTACGTGTATCCATATACAAATATTCATTGGCCTGTACAATTAAGATTTGTGCCCTTTACTATACACAAGTTATCCCTCCAAAAAGAAAACTCCACATTTTTTTTTTTAATTTAAAAGTGCTTTGTTCACTTCGTAGGATAACAGGACACATAAATAACAGTGTGCCAGGAGAACAGGCTAGGACGAGTGCTCTGCAGTTTCTGCCTATACAACAGGCAAGTCATTCATTCATCAAACACTTATAGTTTGCCTATTTCATGACAAAAAGCTCATATAGTTATGTTATATTAAGTCAAAAAGCATTATTAGATAAAAATCACAACTCACTAGATAAGATGTAACAATTTTAGATCTGGATGCACCTAGTAATAAAATATCAAGTTATGTACAACAAAATCTAATAGAACTACAAGAAGAAATAATGGAAACAGTCCAAATATCCATCATCAGTGGAATGGCTAAATAAATTGTAGTAATCATATAATGAAATGCTATACAACAATGAAAATGAATTAACTAAACTATAAACTACATGCAACAACATGGATGAATCTCGCAAATACTGGGCAATATAGGAAAATCACCAAAAATACATAAAAATCGTTCACTGCAATCCCCATCAAATTACCAATGGTATATTTTTCACAGAACTAGGACAAAAAATTTTAAATTTGTATGGAAACACAAAAGACCCCGAATATCCAAAACAATCTTGAGAAAGAAGAATGGAGCTGGAGGAATCACACTCCCTGACTTCAGACTATACTACAAAACTACAGTAATCAAAACAGTATGGTGCCGGCACAAAAATAGACATATAGATCAATGGAACAGGACAGAAAGACCAGAAGTAAACCCACACACTTATGGTGAATCTACGACAAAGGAGGGAAGAATATACAATGGAGAAAAGATAGTCTCTTCAACATGTGATGCTGGGAAAACTGAACAGCCACATGTAAAAAATTGAGATTAGAACATTCGTTAACACCATATATAAAAACAAACTCTAAAAGGATTAAAGACCTAAATGTAAGACCGGATATATAAAACTGCTAGAGGAAAACATAGGCAGAACACTTTCTGACATAAATCGCAGCATTATTTTTTTTGGACCTCTCTCCTAGAGAAATGGAAATAAAAACAAAAATAAACAAATGGGACCTAATTAAACTTAAAAGCTTTTGCACAGCAAAGGAAACCATAAACAAAATGAAAAGACAACCTATGGACTGGGAGAAAATATCTGCAAACAATGCTACCGACAAGGGATTAATTTCCAAAATACACAAACAGCTCGTGCAGCTTAATATCAGAAAAAGAACCAACCCAATCAAAAAATGGCAGAAGACCTAAACAGACATTTCTCCAGAAAAGACACACAGATGGCCAACAGGCACATGAAAAGATTCTCAATATCACTAATTATTAAAGAGATGAAAATCAAAACTACAATGAGGTATCACCTCTCACCAGTCAGAATGGCCATTATTAAAAAGTCTACAAATAATAAATGCTGGAGAGAGTGTAGAGAAAAGGGAACCCTCCTACACTATTGGTGGTAATGTAAACTGGTGCAGCCACTATGGAGAAGAGTATAGAAGTTCCTTAAAAAACTAAAAATAGAGTTACCATATGATCCTGCCATCCCACTCCTGGGCATACATCCCTAGAAAATTCTAATTTAAAAAGATACATGCACCCCATGTTCACAGCAGCACTATTTACAACAGCCAAGACATGGAAGCAACCTAACTGTCCAGCATCAGATGAATGGATAAAGAAGATGTGGTACATATATACAATGGACTACTACTCAGCCATAAAAAAGAATGCAATAATGCCATTTGCAGCAACATGGAGGGACCCAGAGATTGTCACATTAAGTGAAGAAGGAAAAGACAAATATCATATGAAATCACTTATAAGTGGAATCTAAAAAATCATACAAATGAACTTATCTACAAAACAGAAATAGACTCACAGACATAGAAAACAAACTAACAGTTACCAAAGGGGATAGTGGGGGGCGGGAGGGGGGATAAATTTGGAGTTTGGGATTAACATATACACACTACTATATATAAAATAAACAACAAGGACCTACTATATAGCACTATATTCAATATCTTGTAATAACCTATAATGGACAAGAATCTGAAAAAGAATATAGATAGATACATATATATCTATATATATAACCACATCACTTTGCTGTACACCAGAAGCAAACACAACATTGTAAATTAACTATACTTCAATTTTTTTAAAGGTTAAAAAAATACATATAAATCCATTTGTATCAAGTTGAAAAACAAACAAAATTAAAATTCAGGATGCAGAACTAGGTGGTAACACAATTTTTTTCTTAAACAGCAAGGGAATAACTATCCCGAAAATCAGGATAGTAGAGCGATATCAGTAGAGAAAAGGAAAGGAGATGTAACCAGGGTGGGGCACATGGGGTTGGTGGTGAACGCTCTATTTCTTAACCTGGGTGGTAGATATATAACTGTTTTCTTCATTATTATTCTTTAAAATGAGGACATGTGCTTTATACACTCTTCTCTTTGTATAATAAATGCAGGCAAGCTCTTTTCCTTCCCATTTCCTCTTCCTGCCGAATGAAACGCGAACCTGACAGCTCAAGCTCAAAGCAGCTATCCTGACCTGGAGAGGATGGACTGAGCGGTGGAACCTCCTCAAAGACCTAGGAATGGCGGTTATCAGTCACCAACTGTTGACTCTGGATTTCTCTTACTTTAGAAAAATTTATTTCTACTTTTTAGAAATCTCTATTTCTGTAGATTTTTCTCTTATATTCAGCCAAACCTAATCCTCACACATCCAGTGATTTGGACAAATAAAAATTTAAAGCTGTCCAACAATGGAAAGGACTTCCTGAGAAACTATAGCGCACCCACTCCTGGCCGGGCATTGTGGAAGGGATTCCCACATGGCAAGGGAAGTGGCACTGCAGGATTTCTAAAGGCCCTTCTGGCAATTAAGATTCTAAGGCTACTATGGGAACAAACTAGCTCTGAAGCTGTGGCACCTCTCTGTGTCTGAATCTATCCTTCTGTTATCAGCAAGAACATTCCTTTTCTATAACGTTTCTTCAAGACTGCTCCAACACTATCTTCTCACTTGTACCTTTCAAAACTAACTTGACCTTGACTTCAGCATACTCCTCTACCGAACCTTCCTCAACTCTGTTATGTGCTTCATGGGGCTGTCCTATAAATTAAATCACCCAGGTTCCTGTATCCTCTGGTTTCCAGTTGGGTTTGACCAATGAAAAGCTCCAGCAGACCAGAGGATGGGAGAATAAAACATGTGAGGTGTTTATTCTCCTTGATTCCCTTCCTGCTAGGCCACTGGTTGGAAGTGGTTGCTTTCCCACAGGTTACCTTCTCTTTCCGCTAAGCTCTCTCAAGTTCCAGAAATTACTCCCTCTCTTGCTCCATCAGGCTTAAGGGCGCTAACTGCTCTTAGCCCTGAAGTGTTTCACCAACCCTTGTTGGTGTTCCTTAACTCTGGGCAATCACACTGTTGGAGTGCACCAGGAGGTAACTGATAGACCCAACAAACTATTTTCAGCCTGCACTGTTCCATCATCCCCGATGGCTCCTATCTTCCCTTACCCCATAGCATGCTTTTTCTCTCAGTAATTGCATTCTGTATGCTTCCACATATGGACTGATTCACTACAAATCAGTTCCCTATGGAAGAGTCTTAATCCCAGGATGATTCCCATTTCTGCCACCAATGTGTACAAACTACATGTAATACTAGATCGGGCAATGCCTAATTAAGAGGTAAATGTTACTAAAAATTCCTGACACACAGACTGCAAAGCCAAGCCAAAGACTGAGATTTGGGGTTTATCTATTTATAACTTTCCTTTCCTTTAGACCAAAAGCTGGAGAAATTATCATACTTGTTATATTTTGCTTTATTTACAAGAATGGAACAAGGCCAAAAACAGTGCTCATCCTACAATGGCCACTCAAACTGTCAACAAAAATTGAAATGTCCTACCAGTTCCAATGAATCCTCCCTTTCTTATAGACAAGCCTACAAATAAGACATCAGATTCAAATAATAGAAATGAGCTTTTAGTGTCAATCTTTCAGTTTATTGCTTAAATCCCATTTGAGAGTCATAAAGAAAGCATCCCTGAAAAAGATTCAAGGGTCAAAGATGAAGCTCTAATATCTGGAAAGATGTGATTTTTGCACCTGAAAAACAAAACTGAGACAGGCTTACCGTTTCCAAATCAAGAGTGCTGCAGAAATGTTGCAAAAGACAGCATTTCTTAGGACTTTTACTGTGCTTCAGAATATCATGCTGTACACTCTCCAATATATATTCCAAAGTAGCAGAGCTTGATCCATGGGCAAAACAACCCAAGTATCACTGTAACAGACCCATTAAACTCTAAGAAAAGACCTACTGCCCCATCCACATGAATGCCAGGGCTGCACAGATATTGTTACTTATGTTAAGGAACCTAGACCAGGGTTTCTCAACCTGGGCGCTTCTGACATTTCGGGCCAGGTAATTCTCAGTTGTGAGGGACTACACTGCAGAGTAGGGCAATCAGTTGCATCTCTGACCTCCAGCACTCCTCCAGTATGACAATCAAAAGTGTCTCTACACATTGCCAAATGTCCACGGGATGGGGGTTGGGGCAAAAACTGCCCCTGGCTGAGAACCTCGACCCTAGATCAACTTTTATCACTCACACCCCACCCAGCACTACCACAGTGCATAGGGTAACTCTGAGTCATCCATCTGGATGGGTCTATGAAGTAGACTTAGCTTTATACAGTACCTTTTTGGTTGTTGTTAAAGCTAGGAGTATTTGGCAACTCGCAAAGCGATACAGACCCCTAGCACCAGGAAGGAGGAGAAGATGGTTGAAAAGAATGGTTGCTAAAGTGGAGAAAGATTGCTAAAAAATTTCCAGACTTGAATTCCCTCTGAAAGCATCACAATTCTCCCATGAATGAATACACTCACTCATTTTATTCTCTCTGAGATGTAAGTGGAAAGTATCACAGTCCGTGGCATAAATGAACAAATGGAAAAAGGCAGGCAAAACCCCTTAATCAAATGAGGACAAAATCAAAGGCAGGAAAGCACTGAGGGCTGACAGCCCAAGAACCTTCGTCTGGAATCCAAAGTTTGTCATATATGGACTCCAGTCCATCTTCAAGTTTTATTGCCATAGCATACTGTCCACAAAAGTGGCTTTCTACCCTATCAGACCCAATGCCCCCTTCTGTAACAAATATTTTGTAATGTTCTTTATTCTGAAATGAAATTCAAAGATTATAACATTATACCCATAGACATAACTTTTAAAATTTCAATATAGCACCCCAACTGCAATGTAAGGGAAGAGAAACAAGAAGCTTTGTATAATAAAACGTATGTTCAGACAAGACAAGACTGCAAGACAAAAGCATCCTCACCACTCTTCCAAAGTGTCCCCTAGAGGGCAGAGCTATCCCATTCCTGATCCACACAAACCTGCTCTCAACAGTCACACAGTTCAGCAGCCTCCATCCCTTTCGAGGAATATGACACAGAGGCAGCATCACAAAATAGATAAGAAAGAGGGCTTTGGGGCTTCCCTGGTGGCGCAGTGGTTAAGAATCCGCCTGCCAATGCAGGGGACACAGGTTCGAGCCCTGGTCCGGGAAGATCCCACATGCCACAGAGCAACTAGGCCTGTGCGCCACAACTACTAAGCCTGCGCTCTACAGACCATGAGCCACAACTACTGAGCCCATGAGCCACAACTACTCAGCCCGTGTGCCACAACTACCGAAGCCCGAGCGCCTAGAGTCCGTGCTCCGCAACAAGAGAAGCCACTGCAATGAGAAGCCCGCACACTGCAACGAAGAGTAGCCCCCACTCGCTGCAACTAGAGAAAGCCCACGCGCAGCAACGAAGACCCAACGCAGCCAAAAAAAAATAGAGGGCTTTGAAGTCAAACCAGCTGTGGCTAAAACACAGCTCCGCCATTTCACTGCTGTGGCACCCTCTCTAAGTCTAGTTTCTCACCTATAAAAGGAGAATGCCAGGATATTTTTCAGAGTTTTTGGGAAAATTAAATGAGTATGTAGAATATCTATTTCTGCACCTAACACATAACATGTGCTCAATAAATGTTAGCTATCAGACTTAAATTATTATTCCTGAATCCACCTCGTATTATGTCTTAGCTTATGCCCATCTTACTCTCCCAGGAGAAAGTATGGATGACTGGATATTCATTTAGCAGAGATAGTCTAAAAAGGATTCAGGTACAATATAAGAAAGAAGTTGCATCATATGACTTGTAAGGTTGTTTCTAATTCTGAGATTCTACCATATGCTGCCCTACACTGAGGTTATCTTCTATTAACTGGGGTCCTTTTTTCCCAGTTAGAGGACCAAGAACATGTCTAATGCATCACACCGTACAAAGCAACTACAGAGAAACACCTTGAACTCAGATCATGACAGTTTAGTGTCCCCCTTGAAAGCCCAGCCCTGGTCATTGGTTCTTTACCATTTAGCACAGGACAGTCAAAGAAAGAAGGACAACTTTTCCAGAGAGAGCACCTCAGGCAACATGTACAGTGTCTTCAGAGAGTGATGATTCAAGGGCCAGCTGTTATCTATATGAATTAATTCCTTACACCAAGGAGCAAAGCAACACCCCTAAACATCTAGATTTTCAAATAAGGAAGTGAAAACTAGTGGTAACAGCTAGAGAAATACTTCAAACTGATTCCAAAGTTAATATTCTGAATAAAAGCACTCACTGCTCAGGCTGTTAAAGGGAGCCCACAGGCCCAAGAAGTAATAAGCACATGGCTGGGCATGGAGTTATATCCTACTGACATACAGGAATCTTAATTTACATATACATACTGCTTTATAAAACAGAAAACAGAAATTGCCAATTATTGCAAATCATTCTGCAAGGTGCTAACAGTGGTTATTTCTGAGTAGTGGAATTATTGGGGGTTGCTTCCTTTTGCTTATTAATAGTTTCCAATTCTTCTAACATATTGCTCTCGTTATGAGAATTCAAAATTACACAACACAATTTATTATCTACTGACAATCCATGATATCTGGGGCCAAAAAAACTATTTCAGGTGAACTCTTCATCTGAACCTGTGGATAAACCAAGTATTTATCTATGTCTCTAA
>NC_041233.1:22635905-22666679 GCF_002837175.3 Physeter macrocephalus | reverse complement strand
CTCCCGGCTGGGATCAATTACTCCAGCCCCGGGCAACCACTAATCTATCTTCTGTCTCTATAGATTGCCCTATTCTAGAGTTTCAAATGAATGGAATTGTATATGTGGCCTTTTGTGACTGGCTTCTTTCACTTAGCGTAATGTTTTCAAGATTCACCTATGCTGTAGTATTTTTCAGCATTTCTTTCTTTTTTATGGCTAAATAACATTCCATTGTATGGATACACCACATTTGTTTATCCATTCATCTGCTGATGGGCATTTGGGTTGTTTCCACTTCTTGGCTGCTGTAAGTAATGCTGCAGTGAACATTTGTGTAAAGGTTTTTATGTAGACTTATGTTTTCATTTCTCTTGAGTTTATACCAAGTGGAATTGCTGGCTCATATGGAAACTCTGTTTAATATTTTGTGGAACTGCCAGACTGTTTTCCTAAGTAGCTGCATCATTTTATATTCCCACCAGCAGTGTATGAGGGTTCCAATTTCTCCACATCCCTGTCAACACTTGTTAGTGTCTGACTTTTTGATTCTAGGCATCCTTGTGGGTATGAGGGGTATCTCATTGTGGTTTTGATTTGCATTTCCTTAATGAATAATGATGTTGCGCACCTTTTCATGTGCTTATTGGCCATTTGTAGATCTTCCTTGGAGAAATGTCTACTCAGATTCTTTCCC
Organism: Physeter macrocephalus; assembly: GCF_002837175.3. NCBI lineage: Eukaryota > Metazoa > Chordata > Mammalia > Artiodactyla > Physeteridae > Physeter > Physeter macrocephalus. Next base: position 22,666,003 of record NC_041233.1, on the reverse strand, counting down.
CATTTTTAAATTGGGTTGTCTTCTTATTGAGCAGTAAGGGTTCTTTACCTATATTAGATGCAAGTCCCTCACTAGGAGAGCAGAGGCTGGTTTCATATCTTTTTGCACCACCACCCCCAAGCCCAGCACGCAGTAGATGCTTCGTAAAGACCTACCGAGAGAGGGAACGATGGTCTCGGGCTATGGGGGCGTGTGGGGTGGCACTGGCCCCCTCACGTTCGTCGTGAATCAGAGGCAATGGCCCAGGATGATCCCTCAGAGGGTCTGGTCCCTGCAGGTTATGTTGAGTGTGTCTTTCAGTTGAACTGACTTAACAGAACCACTGGGGAGGTGGAAGGACTTGAAAAAAACCTCATCCCTGGGCCCACCCCTCCCCTTGATTTTTGGCTTGAGTAACTGGGAAAAAGATAGTGTCATTTGCTGAGATGGGGGAGGCAAGCGGAGGAGGAGTAGGTCTGCTTTAAAGTTTGCGGCGCCCAGCGGAAGCCCGGGGTCTCTATCAAGGAGACTGTTGGACAGTCTTACATGGAATTTCGGGAGGGGTCAGAGCTGAAGATGTAATTTTGGAGTTACCTGCAAATACATAATCCCCATAGGATCAGGAGAAATCCCCAGGGAGCATGTGTGTGTGGCTGGAGGAGCTGAGTGAGACCAGGACAAAGAAGTGATTTCTGGCTCTGGCCACAGGAGGTCACAGGTGACTGTGATGAGAGCAGTTTCCAGGAAGTGGTGGTTCTAGAAGCCCCTGTGGTGTGGATAGAGGCGAGGCATGGAGGTGCAGGCGGTGAGTGTGGACAACTCTTTCTGCTGTGGAGGGAAGCAGAGACCCTGGCAGTAGCTGGACAGGGCTGGGAGGCAATTTCACATATGGGAGATCCTCAAGTGCACTTATCAATACATGTCAATGAGACTGAATCAGGAGAGAGGGAGGGCCTGGTGATGCCAGAAAGAGGGATGCTAATTGCAGGAGTTAAGTCTTGAGGCGGTGAGAAGGGGGTGGTCCTGAGCACAGGGCACGGCTATGGGAGCTCATGTGGTGGTGGGAGAGCCTGCCTGACGGTGTCTGTTTTCTCCTTGAAAACAGGAGAGGGTGGGGGCAGAACCACTGTTAGATGTCCAAGCCAATGGGAAAACGGGAACACAGGTGTAACAGAGCAGTGCTGCAGAATCCCCTGCCTGCATCGTGCTCACGTGAGAGCTCTGGACACTGATTCCAAGGGAGACCAGTGGGCACCGTGTGCGTTTTCTCCATCAGCGTGCAGACGTGGAGTGGGTGGCGGCTTGGGTTGAACCAGGGCAGAGGCTTCGCCGGGAGAGCAGGACGGAGGGAAAAGCAGGAGAGAGTTATGGGTGTTTGCACACGAACTATTATGTGTCTGGATCGGGAAGTCCAAGGTGGTGAGAGGAGAAGTGAGGACTTGGAGAGGGGATTGACAGTGGTGGAGTGGTGGGGCCATGTGTTGGAGGTCTTGATGAAGTTTAGTTGTAGCTGGAGCCAGCGTGCTAGAGTTAGGTGAGCAGGATGGTGGGGGGAGAGAAGGAGACACCCGCAGTCAAGGTTTCTGAGGTTGTAGCAGGTGATGTGATCTCGGGAGCAGCCTGGCTGGCAGTGGCTGGGGATAGAAGTAGGTGGCTCTGTTGGGGGCGAGCCTAGTGGAAGCCACTTCTGATTCTCATGCCATTCCCAGTGTGTGCATCACCCAGCCTCCACTTGCTGGGTTTACTTTTGTTTCCTCTAGTGGAACAGTTTCAATCTGAATTTGCTGGAAGCCTAGAACCTGAGACAGCACAGCTGGCAGTAAAACCCTCGTAATGGAATTTACAGAACAAGTTCAGGCCCGAGAATGCACCCTCCTTGGGAGGTGGTGGGATGGTAGGGTTGGGGGTGGTCTGCTCTGCTTCTTTCCCTGCTGGGGAGGCCCCACATAGGCCGGCCTTGGAAGGAGAAGGAAGGGGAGACCTGGCCCACACCTCAGCTGGCTCCACTGCAGCCGCCATCTTGAAATAGGCCCTCCTTCTGGGCATTTGACAAAGGTTGGCCAATCTGAGGGGGCAGCAAGGGGGCTCGGGATTCCCCTTTCTCAGACCCAGGCTGGGTCCTTGCTCATTGTCTCTGCACCTGACTCAGCACAGATGGACCCCTGTCCTTGTCCAAGTCTGGACTTCTGCACTGTCCAAGGTGTCCTCTGGGATCTCGATCTCTGGCCTCCCTGGAGATCTGTTTGTTGGCTCATTTTACCTGTGCCTCCCAGTTTACATGCAAGTACATGCAATTTTAGAATAAACATGTTTATATATACATATTCCCACATACATACGAATTTCAAAATAGTATGACTTCAGTTATCTGCTGAAATATTTGGGACCTCACCCTGATGATAGACAGCTGCTGGTAACCAACTGAACTCTTCAATTATGACCCACGGCAGGACACAGGTGATTTCTAAGGCAGCAGTCACCTACCCTGTCTTCACCTGTCTCCTTCAGGTGCCCTGGAATTACACTCTGGATTTGGGGGTTTTTCCTGAGGGGAAGCTGGACTGGAAAACCTTAGTTAGCATGGCCTGAAGGCCTCTGGATGAAGACGCAGAAGAAGCTGTCACCTTTGCAACCAAAACAGTGTCACAGCCATGTTGGAAAATTCAAACAGGCCCCTCCCTCAGCCACACACCTTCCAGGAAAGAGTCCTCAGGAGCAGCCGTATTAAAGGGTCTAGAGCAGGGCTGAGGGGGCCAGGCTTGCCCACTGGTGGGTTTCCATTTGGAGAAATTGCCTGAAGGCCTATATAGTATGTGGCTCAATTGGATATAAACAGCTATTTGTTGTTGTTTTTATTGCACGAAGGATCTTTCTGGAATATATTTCCTACTTATTTACTGTTTCCAGAAGAATAAGTTATGGGTGAAAACAGATACAGCTGACATTTATTTTCCATTCCACCAGAACTTATTTTCTCCCCCTTTCTTGATTTCTTATACAGAAATTTGATTTGATTTTAGTGCTTAAAATTAGCCACCACTTGTCAGAAATATAAACATCTCATAAATTGAGAGATGGGAGTAATTTGGTGAGGAGGCAGAGAGCCAGAAGGTTCCCGTTGCCAGCCTGTCTGCTCTGAGCGGTGCCTGGTTTCCTGGCCAGGGCAGCGCTGGAGGGGAGCGTGGGCCAAACCTCTCTTGGTGCAGACAGGGAAACGGAGGGCCGTCGGGGAGGAACTGGCCCAGGCCGCCTCCTGATCTGGTGGCCGGGCCTGCCTTGGCATCCCTTCTCCAGGAGGAGGGTCTCGGAGGCCAAGAGGGAGCCCAGACGTGGCCCAGAACTGCCAAGGCCTGGACATGATGCCCTAAATAGATGAGGATGATCACTAGGGAGGTTCTCATCTGGATGCCAGTGGGGAGGGGGGTGGAGGTGGGGCTGGTGGGATCTGCAGTTACAAAGAGGTTTGAAACTTATTTCCTAGTTTTGAAACTTATTTCCTAGCCCTTGCATATGACAGGGCTTGGGTCTTTGCCCTAAACAGTTCACTGGGTGGAAAAATAGGGGTTCTTTTAACTCTTCCCTGGGGAGAGGGCTGAGGGTACGGGGGCTAGACCAGTCCCAGGAATCCCAGGGCTTCCATGTCTGGTAGAGGAGAGCTGGTGTGTGCGGTGAGAATCCTTTCAGGTGTGTGCGTGGAGGGTGGTCACCAGGCAGTGGGAGGGGTCTGCTCCTCCTAAGGCTGTGTGCTGAAGTTTCTCCTCATCCTCACGTCAGTGGTGGGAAGTGGACTGGCTTCCATCGAACGTTTTCGTCCAGAGGTGGGAAATGAATACCCTGCTTGCTCTGCAAGGCCAGACCAGAGGCCCAGGGGACTTGCAGTCGGGACTACGAAAGAATGCTCCAAGTGGGCCCCCAGGGCAGGAGCAGGGCCCGAGTGGCCTGAGGTAATAGAGCCTAGTGTTTAAGAGCCACGCAGAGCTGGGCGGCTGTTCTAGTGCTGTCCCTTACTTGCTGGGTGACTCTGGGCAAGTTACTTAACCATTCTGAACCTCTGTTTCCTCATCCATGAGATGAGTCTAATATTAGTGCCTATCTCATAGGGTTGTCGTAAAGATGAATTAAGATGTGTAAATGTAAGTGGCAGGTACTGTTATTAATAGCAGTGGTAATAAGACTGTTCATAAAGGGCGGAATGTAGAGAAGTGTGTTTCAACTCAGTAAGCCATTATGAGTGTCCCCACACAGGATAGGTTATATCTTGAGAGAGGGAGCTCCCTGTCGCTGGAGGCATCCAAGCAAATGTCAGAGGTCCCCTGACTGGGGATGTTGTCAGGGTATTGAAGCCTCAGACTGGGGCAGGCATGGCCATCTTGAAAGGGAGTGGGGGGGCTGGAAGGCAGTACCTTGCAGCCCAGCCCTATGCTGTGCACATCATTCTGGAACCTGCATCCCTCATATGAGGCACTGAGGTCTGGCGGCCACAGGGACCCAGTTGGTGATGAGGCAGGGAATGCCAGATTCTGAAGAATCCTCCTGTGTAGTGGGTTAACCAAGTCCCAGAACGGGGGAGGCTGTGATCAAGTGACCCAGTGTCGGGGGCGGGGGGGCGGTAGCTGAATGGAGTCTCCTGCCCCCCGGTCTGGAGAATTCTCCTCTGCCAGGCTGTTTGCAGAGCTGTGATGGGCAGAGAGAAACAGAGCAGCTACAGCCCTCAGTGAGCCTGGGTTTGTGTGAGTTTGGCCTGGATGAAGCACAGGTTGTCTGACTTGTGCTGTGAGGGTCTCTTGCTTTGCTTGGTCCAGGGGGGCTTCGGTGGGGTGGCAACAGTGCCCTTGGGTATCAGGGGTACAGAAGTTGGGATGGGATGGATGGGCGTGGGGCTTGGCAGAGAGTCTCTCTTGGCAGCAGAGCTGCAGTAGCTTTGGGGGGAATGCCCTGGGCCCTCCCATCCTGCAGCCCTGTGTACCCTGGAAGACGGCTTCCTTCGGGGGGCTCTGCGGGTCCGCAGCAGCGGAGGCCCTTCGACTTGGCCATCACTTACGCAGGTTTGGCTCAGCCTCTGCCCACGAGCCTGAGTGCCTCCCCAGCCCCACCCTGCCCTTCCTGCTTCCACATCTGTGCCTGGGTCCCCTACCTGCCGTGCCCTTTCCAGCTCACGTAGGTTTCTTTTGGTGCCCTGTCAGTTTCTCCCTTCTTCCGATGCACTGATTACCCTTCCGCTGGCTGTGGAGGTTGAGCGGAGATTGCCAGTCCCAGGGTGACCATGTGACTCAGGCCGGACCAACCAATCTCCCTTGGGCTGTTCCAGATGGGACTGTGCAAGGAAAGCCTGCTTGTCTGTGGTGTCAGAGCAGAGATGTGCCTCTAAGAACATAGCCTTGTCCGGGAGAATGAAGCTGATGCAGAGCGGCCCATGAGGAGGGTGGAGAGGGAGCCGAGGGCACTGGGCCCCTCCCTTCCAGTGCCTGCACCTGCCATGGTTTGTCCAGGGGCCAAAACGCTCCGCTTTGGTCCAAGGGGGTTCAAGTTGAATTTCTGCCCCTTACAACCGAGAGCCTGATGGATACCTGTCCCTCAGGTATATCCGCCAGTGCGCCAAGCCCAACAATTTGGTCACCCTCTGCTCCTCTGTGGGCCCCTCCATCCAGAAAATGAGCAACTCACAGCCAAAGCCTGGGCCTTATTTATCTGTTTCTCCCTGCCCTGGGCACATGGCAGGTGCAAAAGTGAAAAAAAGGGAAAGCGCTTTAAATGAAAGGATGTGTGCTTAATATAGAGGTTGACATTGTCATTTTAGTAAGCAGACCAGAGCTTTTGCAGACAATTGAGTGTCACCTGATAAAATGGTTACCTTGGGAAGCCCCAAACTTACTCGGGTAATGCTGGCTATTTTCCCTTGAACGTTTTTTTGCCTCCTGATTGGAGCAGAGGCCATCTTGGATTTGATCCAAAACGGTGTTTGCAGTTTGATGGAGAGACATAGCAGGAAGGGACAGGAAGAAGATGGGCTGCTGCTGGGAGTTCAGTGTTGTGTGCTCAAGAAGCCTTGAAGGGGGTTCCCTAAGAAGCCAGCTCAAAACAGGCTGAGGTGGGACAATTGGTGGAATTTTGTTGCGCACAGTAGTGGCTGCTTTAAAAAGAGGCAACTCCTATTCACATGGGAAGGTTTATAAAAATGGTTCCTTCATTCCCTGCTTTGTGTTCACAGCTGTGTTCCCAGTGTCTGGCCCAGGGCTGGTATGTAGTAGGCACTCCACAGGTATTTGTCAAAGGAGTGAAGGAATTCAGCAAGTATATATTTTTTAAGGATTGCCTCCTATTTTCCAGGCACCATGATGTGTGTCTCTTACTGCTTTATAGAGCTGATGTGTGGGTGGTAGGTAGGGGACCTGTACCACGTCTATTCACACACATCCAGGTTATATGTTTCATTGGCCCCTGTGAATATTGCCTTCATTGGGACCTAATAACATGTTGGCTGGGCTTGGCCAAGGTTATATTTTTATGTTTTTATTTCCAAGGCCAACACTTGATTTTTTTTTTAAGGGCCTGTTTCGATGCAGGCGAAAAATTAGAGTAAAAACAGCACACGCACTCCTGGGGCACTGTCCTGGCTTGTTTATCATCAGCAAACATGAGCTGCCCTGCCTGGTGTGTATGCACACGTGCTTTAAATCTGAAATAACAGTGCTTTGTACTGGAGTTGGGGTCCAGTGCCCACCTTAGGTAGGGATAGTTAACCTTTACTGATAGGACTTTCCCTTCTTGTCTGTCTGTAGATAAAGGCAAATCCGCAGGATAGTGATAGCACTTTGGGGTGCTTTGGTGTGTGTGCCTAGTCCTAGTGACAGTGACCTGCCATTTTAAGCACTGGAACCCTTTGTTTAAATGAAATGTTACGTGGAACCCCATGAGTGTACAACACAGTGGAAGTGGATCTGCTCTGCTTGCAATGGGCATGGGAGCCCTTGCTTGGCCCCCTGACACCCCCTCCCATGTCCCTGCTGGCATCCCAGGGCCCCCCAAGCCCCTAGAGGAAGAGTCTGTACTCGTGTAGTCACACTCGTTTGCAGTCACACACGCTCACCCCTTCTGCTGTGTGTTCACATCTCTTCTCTCTCCCCCTCTTTCCTCCTGCTTGCTGTGCCCCTGGTTCAGGCGGGCCTCATCCGCACAGACAGCACTGACTACTTCATTGAGCCCCTGGAGCGGGGGCAGCAGGAGACGGAGGCCAGCGGGAGGATGCACGTGGTGTACCGCCGGGAAGTCGTCCAGCAGGCGTGGACAGAACCTCTCGGGGACCTTCACAATGAAGGTAGGCTGTGGGCGGGGCCCCCAGCTCTACGTCCGTCCACACCTCGGGGGTGTTTTTAGGTAACTTCTGGCCTGAACTTCTCAACTCCTGGCCTCAGTCTTCTCAGCTGTGTAATGGGACTGGGCCATGTAGACCTACTGCACCAGCAGAGAAATGCCACTGGGTTTTAGGGGCTACCACAACAGGCTGGAGTTGGGGGCCAGAAAGGTACTTGAGCCCCCTGAACTGTAGTCCTTGGGACTCCAGAGTCTCTGAGGGGCTCAGTGTTGCTTTGCAAGGCTGTTTCTCTGCCAAGGCAGAAGGTGGAATGGCTGCAGTTAGCTCTTCCCCCTGAAAATCATCTCAGCCCCTGGGAGCCACGGGAAGGAGGTTCTTAGGGCACTTGTAGGGAGACTGCCTGGGGTCAGGCCACCAGGGTCGGCTCTGTGTCCAACAGACCATTTAAAAATCCTACCTCCGCCACTGTCTACTGTGTGACCCCAGCAAGTTGCTTAACATCTCTGAGCCTCTTTTTCTAATCTGTAAAGTGGGGGCGATCATTGTTACCTCTAAGGCTGTGTGCATTATAGTGTGTATAGAAATCCCCGCATGGAGCTTAGCACGTAGTAGGTGTTTGATGAATGGTTGCTCTTATCATGGTCTTGTTGTTAAGGTAACTGCTGCCACGTTAGGGTGAGAGCCCTGAGACGGGCGTTTCTGTACCCCAGTGACCAGCACCGGGGCCTGCACCCCGGCCTGCACACCTACTCAGGACGCGTGGTTGAGTGAATGAAGGAGTGGATGTGACCTGTGCTGGTCCTGGGCCCGTGCCGACTTCATAGGCTGACTGAGCTTTGTCTCGAAGCCCCTTTGGCCACTAGGACATGAGACCCTGGGTGGAATCTGGCCATGAGTGACCACACCCTCCTGCCTGGGCCCTGGCAGGGTTGGGCCCAGTGTGAAGGAACAACTGGAAACCAGTTGTCCCCACATAGAATCCCTCCTCTGAAGCCCCAGCTGCTCTCCCGCTGTTGCTCATAGTGATGCTGCACTTATGTTGCGATGGTGGAGGGCTCTGCAGGCCTGGCGGCGGGGGTGGGGGGAGCTGAGGACTGGGCGGAGCCTCGGGGGGCTGGGGAGGGTTTCAGGAGCAGGTGGTGACCATTCCCACCGCCAGGGCTGGGAGGAATGACAAGTCTCCCTCGGGCTCCATTTTATCTGAGGCCAGTTCTGAATCAAAAGACCATAAATCCTCCCTTCTGGGGAGAGACCTTGGGGAAGTCCTACTCCAGGGCTGTGAGCCTGGAACCAACCACACAGTCCACCACCACGGTCGTTGGCTGGGAGGCCGAGACGCTGAGCTCAGGGTGGGGTTCAGGCCCCGAATGCTGCTTTGACTCCCTTTCATCAGGCTGCCCGACTGAACCTCCTGTGGGCCTGTGGGTGGTGTCATGCCCTTGGCCCATGTGGGTCCTTCCTTAGAAAGACAAGGGTGATAGGGGACTTTCTTGAAAACCTGTGACTCACTGACTCTGTTAATTTAAAGCCAGCATTGCATCTGAGCCCAGTTTGTGAAGTGTTCCTGGATGCGGCTGTCTCCATTTAACATCTCGGTTAAGGTGAAAGGTTTGACCTTGGAGGCTGTGCCCTGGACGTTCCCATTCTCCCAGTGCTGTCCTTTCCTCAGTCCTGCTCTGTAGCCGCCTTCCCACCATCCAGGTCCCTGGGACCTGGATGCCAACAGGCCATATGCGCCTGTTGCCAGAGTTCTGGCTCCTTGGCTGGGGGCCGGGGCGGCCAGACGCCAGGGCAGCTCATCCCCTGGCCAGGCTGGGGCTTAAGGCTGCTGCTGCTTTTTTTTAATGGAGAGAAAAATCCATTTTAACATATTCAATTCAGTTTGGGTTTTTTTTTTTTTTTTTTTTACTATATTCACAATTTTGTGGGACCATCACCATTATCTAATTCTAGAACACTTCCATCACTCCCATAAAAAACCTGATACCCATGAATTAGCTGTCACTCCCCTTTTCCTCTCCTCAACCCCCTTGGCAACCACCAGTCAATCTTCTCTCTCTAGAGGTTTGTCTCTTCTGGAATCCCCTATATATGGAATCATGCAGTCTGTGGCCTTTGTGACTGGCTTTCTTTCACTTAGCATGTAGGGTTCATGTGTGCTGGAGCATGTATCAGTACTTTACTCCTTTTTATGGCAGGGTAATAGTCCATCCTGTGGAGAGACTACATTTTGTTTATCTGTTCTTCTGTTGGTGGACATTTGGGTTGTTTCCATTTTTTGGCTATTATGATAATGCTGCTATGAACATTCTTGTACAAGGTTTTGTGTGAACATATGTTTTCAATTCTTTTGCATATATACCTAAGAGTGGATTGCTAGGTCCTATGACTACACTGTGTTTAACTTTTGGGGGAACTGCCAAACTGTTTTTCAAAACAGCTGCACCATTTTACATTCTCATGGGGCTTCTTGGGTGGGCTCATTGAAAGTTCCCAGTGACCTGCTGCCCTCACCCCTCCTCGCTTTGAGGATTCCCAATATCTGGCCCGAAGGATGAGAGACACATAAAAGAGGGTGTGAGTAGAACATCTCCAAGGTCTATAGCTGATGTCAGCAGGCCCTCCCCAATGCCCGTTACTGTTTATGTTGAGAGAGAAACCTGGGTAGACCCGGTTAGGGTGTGATAATGGGGAGTGGCAGGTCTGGGTTTACATTCTGGCCTTTTGCCATGAACTTGCTGTATGACCTGAGATGAGTCAGGTAACCTCTCTGAGCCTCCCTTTGACAGGCCTGGCAGGGAGAGCTGTGAGGGGTCAAGTTCCCCGTTTCACTTGCAATGCTGAAACCTCCGGGCACTGCTCATGTGTTGGGAGTGGCTGTTATGATTCTACTCACTCCATGGAGAGAGCCCTTGCCCCTCCTCCTCCCCTCCTGGGGGTCTTCTCCCCTCCCAGGAATTTGTCTCTGGGCTGCTGCACTCACTGTTGGACTCAGACATCAGGGCCACCAGGAGCTCTGGTGCAGTGTCATCTGCAGAGAGAGAGGCATTGGCCTCAGGGGCAGTGAGGGTGGACACCAGCCTGAGCCCTGCTCACCAGGCTGTGCATTGTTCAGAGGGCCGGCTGCCCATTTCTGGTTTCTCCACTAGGCCAGTGGCCATACATTTTCCCAACTCTTTTTTTTCCCATAAATTTATTTATTTATTTATTTTTGGCTGCGTTTGGGTCTTTGTTGCTGGGCGTGGGCTTTCTCTAGTTGCAGCGAGCAGAGGCTACTCTTTGTTGTGGTGCGCTGGCTTCTCATTGTGGTGGCTTCTCTTGTTGCGGAGCACGGGCTCTAGGCATGTGGGCTTCAGTAGTTGTGGTGCACAGGCTTAGTTGCTCCGCGGCATGTGGCATCTTCCCTGGCCAGGGCTCGAACCCATGTCCCCTGCATTGGCAGGCGGATTCTTAACCACTGTGCCACCAGGGAAGCCCGGCATGTGGACTCTTAGTTGTGGCATGCAGACTCTTAGTTGTGGCATGCATGTAGGATCTAGTTCCCCAACCAGGGATTGAACCCGGGCCCCCTGTATTGGGAGCGCAGAGTCTTACCCACTGGACCACCAAGGAAGTCCCCATTTTCCCAACTTAAATCTAGTGCTTTCCTTCCTTTGCACGATAGCACTACTAACCAAAGGGAAAACAGAAACAGTAACATGGAGCCCTGTGGTTCCCTATTGCCCTGTGCTCAGATTTCAGTCCCTGAAGTACCCATGTGCATGGAGGCTTAGAGGCAGAACTTGGGTGTCCGTTGATTCATTCCTGAGGGTCACGCACACTGTGGGCTGCGTCTCCTTATACTCACAGTGGATCCTGCAGGTGCAGATCCCTCTGCTTGGGGCCCTGTGTTCCCCATGCTCCAGCAGGTTGTCTCCTGCTCCCCGCCAGCCAGTTCAGATATGCCCTTCTCCAGAAGCCTTCCCCAGCTCCCCTGTCCCGGTGTGGGTCTCGGTGTGGAAGCCTGCCCTAGCCAGTCCTACTATAGCCCTTGACGTTACTTTATTGATACCATCTGGTTTCTTATCTGTCACCTGCACTAGGCAGGGGGACTCAAGGACAGGGCCCTGCCTTCATCACCCACCCACCCTCAACCCTTCTAGGAAGTCTGGGGACCCTCCTGCAGCCACACCTCTGGATACATGCTGGGATTGTAGTGGTGGTATCTTTACAGCCTCAGCCCCTGGCCCAGTCTTGGGGGTGGGGGGGCGGTTCTCAAATAACAGTGGATAAATGAATAGTCTTAGAAATCAGTGCACAAGTATCAGAGCTTCAGGGTAGGATGGCAGGAAAGTCATTAAGTTCAGTTGAAGTTTTCTTGAGGGACCCCAGCTTCCTGTCCTGCTTTCATAGCTTTCCCTATGGTGTCCTCATGCACCCTCACTCCACTGCCCCAACAGATGTTGCTCCAGTCCTTATTCAGGCTATGGTGTAAACGACTGATAACTGCTTGAGGTGTTACCTTTCTAAGTAGCAGTATGTTTCAAAGCAAGGCCTTTGGATTCAGACAGACATGGACACACTACTTTGAACCTTAGTTTGCCTGTATAATGGGGTCGATAACCTGACAGAGTTGTTGTAAGGACTGGATTGGATTGCATTAGATTAAGGGTCAGAAACTAAGATCCATGGGCCAAATGTGGCCTACCACTTCTTTTTGTAAATAAAGTTTTATCGGGACCTAGATAGACTCATTTGTTTACGTATTGTCTGTAGCTGCTTTTATGCTCCAACAGTCGAATTGGAGAGCTGAGACGGAGACCAGAAGGCCCACAAAACCTAAAATATTTACTATCTGATCCTTTACAGAAAAAGTTCGACAGCTCCTAGATAACATCATACAAGTTAATAAATGCTGGTTAAAGAAATAAATATTTTGCTTTTATCCAAAAGGCCAAAGCTGTGATGGTGAAATTTGGAGTTGCTGGCAGTGATTGGGAGGGATTTGAGGGGCACAGGGCATGCTCCAGGGGTCCCTAAAATACCCCACATAGGCCACGGTAACATCACAATTTTTTTCCTTTATTAAGATGTTTACACCCAGTGCCACCTTTGATTTTTACAGCAAGGCTGGTGGGGCAAGAGATCAAGGATTATGCCTCCCCATGTCACAGCAGGGGAGGGGAGCCTGGAGCAGCGGCGGGGCTTGGGCTAGGATGCACAGGGAGATGGGACCGCGTACGAACTGGAACCCGGGCCAGTTCTCGCCTCTCTGCTCTTCATTGCCTTAGATACTCTCCGTGTCCTCACGCCAGGGAAAGGGCTCATGCCCACCAGTTACCTGGTATGGCACAAACCCTCCTGCTGCCTTGGCTTTCAGAGGCAGGGAAAGGGGAACACGTGACGGGGGTGGAGTCACGGTGACAGTCCCTTATGTGGGTTTGACCTCGGTCTCTTCCCGTCCTGGTTCCAGCTTTTGGCCTGGGTGACCTTCCCAACCTGCTGGGCCTGGTAGGGGACCGGCTGGGAGAAGCAGAGCGGAAGCGGCGACATGCCAAGCCGGGCAGCTACAGCATGGAGGTGCTGCTGGCGGTGGACGACTCGGTGGTGCGCTTCCACGGAAAGGAACACGTGCAGAACTACGTCCTCACCCTCATGAACATCGTGAGTGTCCCCGAGTCCCGGGGCTGGGGGCAGGGGCTGGGGTGGGGGCCACCGGCGCTGGTCCGATGGACACTTTCTCCTGGGTCTGGTGTTTTCTGGGTAGACTCGGGGAAGTCACTGCCTGCTCCTTAGTCCAGCTGGACGGCGATTTCCATGGTGAGATGGGCCTGAGCAGGCATGACGTCCATCCCAGGCCTCAGCCTGGTCTCAGCTGTGCATGCCTGTGCTGAGGTGCCTACAGGCAAACCAGAGCCCATGGCCAGTGGCTTCTGGGCTTGGACACATTCAGAGCCTGGGTCAGGAATGGCCGGGGTCCTCCCTTGCCTTAGAGTTGAAGGGACTTCCCTGAGGTTCATCATCTGGAGAAAATGCCCAATCCCAGGCTGGGGAGACTGGCTAGTGAGCTGTCCGTCTGCTAGGGGGATCCCAGGCCCCCAGGGTGGGCCTTGGGTGTTCACAGAGATCAGATGGGCAGGGAAAATGAGGGTCCTGGGCAAATTTTGAGACTGTGAAGCAGACTGTCCAAAGTGGGTGGTCACTGCTCAGCTGCCACTGGAGGCTCTCATGCTGAGATGCAGGGCTCTTGTCACAGAAAGGCCAGTTTTTTAAAGAAAAGTTAGAAATGCAGACAGTTTTGTTTTGTTAAAATTTTTATATATGGAAAATTTAAATTGAGGTATCTAAGTGAAACACCCAATTTTTTAAAATGCTAAAATAAAAAAACCCACTGTGAATGCTGAATAAAACCTATTTACACACCACATTTGGCCTGTGGGCCACAGTTGGGCACTTCTGACCTAAAGGGGCAGAGACGAGGGAGACCAGGGGAAAGGAGGGTGAAAGCGTCAGGGGTGGGCTTGCACTGTTTCTCTTCCGGCAAGAAGCCTTTGTCAGAGGCGCCTGCGGCTGTGGCTCTGGGAGGATGGGGACCGGTCTAGGCACAAGTGGGACCTACGGTGGAAACTGCTCAGGCCTCGGCCGGATGCTGGGGAGACCAGGCAGGACCTCAGGCCCTCCTTTATGAAGCCAGGTGGAGGGGTGACGTGGGGGTCAGGCCCCAGCTCAGAATACTAGGGTGCTGTGGAGTTCAGGCAGGAGGAGGCAAGCACCCCATCAACAGGAGACAACAGGGCAGGGCCTTCAGCTTGGAGTCTGCAGGAGACCCAGCTCGACGGCTCATCGTAAACATTCATCCGGAGCATAAGAGCTGAGAAGGAAGATATATATACATGGTGGGACCTCTTTATTTTTTATTTTATTTAAAAAAATTTTTTATTGGAGTATAGTTGATTTACAATGTTGTGTTAGTTTCAGGTGTATAGCAAAGTGAATCAGTTATACGTGTACAAATATCCACTCTTTTTTAGATTCTTTTCCCACATAGGCCATCACAGAGTATTGAGCAGAGTTCCCTGTGCTATACAGTAGGTCCTTATTAGTTATCTATTTTATATATAGTAGTGTGTATATGTCAATCCCATTCTCCCAATTTATCCCTCCCTCCCGCTTCCCCCCTGGTAACCATAAGTTTGTTTTCTACATCTGTGACTCAATTTCTGTTTTGTAAACAAGTTCATTTGTACCAGGTGGGGCCTCTTTAGAAAGCCAAAGTTTCCAGCCCCTGCATGGGCCTCCACTGGCCTTAAGATTAGGGTCCTCTGACCTGAGGCCTGTAAGAAAGTTGACTGGCTGCATTCTCATGCAGACCAAAAGGTGACGGCAGGCGGGCCAGGGCTGCGATAGGATCAACTTACACTCCGTCTAACATGCAAGGTTCTTGGAGGCTGTGACGGACGTGCAGCCAATCACAATGATCACAGTACTGCGTGGGGAGGAACGTTAGTGGATTGGCCAAGAGCGTGGGCTTTGAAATCAACCAGTCTGGCTCTGCTCCTTCCTGTCTTTTGACCTTGGGGGCAAGTCAAAACCCCAAAATACCAACCCTCTCGAGTGTCCCTTTTTTGGGTGCTTCAGGTCTTATTTGTGGCTTGTGGATTCTTTCATTGCGACGCATGGACTTCTGTCTAGTTGTGGCGCGTGGGCTCTAGAGCACATGGGCTCTGTAGTTGCGGCACGCGGGCTCTCTAGTTGATGCGCACGGGCTTAGTTTCCCTGCGGCATGTGGGATCTTAGTTCCCCGATCAGGGGTCGAACCTGCGTCCCCTTCATTGGAAGGTGGATTCTTTACCACTGGACCACCAGGGAAGTCCCTCCCCACTTTTAAAACAGCATTACCTGGGGACTTCCCTGGTGGTCCAGTGTTTGGGACTTCACTTTCCAGTGCAGGTGGTGTGGGTTCGATCCCTGGTCGGGGAGCTAATATCCCACATGACTCGTGGCCAAAAAACCAAAACGTAAAACAGAAGCAATATTGTAACAAACTCAATAAAGACTTTAAAAATGGTCCACGTTAAAAACAAAAACAAAAATAAAAAACCAAGAAAACAAAATAAAACAAAAAAACCCCAGCACTACCAATACTTACTACGCAAGGGTTTGGGGAGATTAAATGAGGCACATAGCATATAGCATGGTACCTCGCGTGGCATAAGCTCCCAGTAAGTGGTTGGTGATAATAATATGGCTTTCATGAGGGAAGTGATAACACATTTCTGGGAACTAAACAGTTGATGAGCAGAAGTGTCAACTCCAGGGTCATGCCAATCCCCCTGGCAACATTTGTAGGAAAATAATCCAGCCACATGGGAGGCAAGGTGGCTCTTAGGAGGGCATGCAGCCAGCCCCTTGTAAGCTGTGTGACCTTAGGCAAGGGACCTGTATTCTTCGGAATGTGTAGCTTGTAAGTGATGGAAAACGAATTCAAACTAGGTTAAGAAAAACAGGGCTAAAAGAAACAGGCCAGGTTGTGGAAGGGACAGGATGGAGCTGGTTTTAAGTGTAATTGGTACTAGAGGCTTACATGGACTCTGTTTTTAGGTTCCCTTCTCTCTGTGTGACATCCTAATTCTCTTTGACCAACATCTCTACAAGACAGATTCTGGCTATTAGCATCATGAAGCTCTTTTTTTTTTTCTGTTTTTTTATTAAAGTATAGTTGATTTACAATGTTGTGTTAATTTCTGCTGTACAGCAAAGTGATTCAGTTATACATATATGTACATTCTTTTCTTAAATATTCTTTTCCATTGTGATTTATCATAGGATATTGAATATAGTTCTCTGTGCTAGACAGTAGGACCTTGTTGTTTATCCATTCTATTACATCTGCTCACTCCAACCTCCCACTCCATCCCTCCCCCAGCCCCCTCCCCCTTGGCAACCACCAGTCTGTTCTCTATGTCCGTGATTCTGTTTCTGTTTCATAGATAGGTTCATTTGTGCCATATATTACATTCCACATAGAAGTGATATCATATGGTATTTGTCTTTCTCTTTCTGACTTATTTCACTTAGTATGATCATCTCTAGTTGTATCCATGTTGCTGCAAATGGCATTATTTTGTTCTTTTCTATGGCTGAGTAGTATTCCATTGTATATGTGTACCACATCTTCTTTATCCATTCATCTATCCATGGAAATTTAGGTTGTTTCCATGTCTTGGCTATTGTGAACAGTGATGATATAAACATAGGGGTACCTGTATCTTTTTGAATTAGAGTTTTGTCTGGATATATGCTCAGGAGGGGGATTGCTGGATCATATGGTAGCACTATTTTTAGTTTTCTGAGGAACCTCCGTACTGTTTTCCACAGTGGCTGCACCAGCTTACATTCCCATGAACAGTGTAGGAGGGTTCCCTTTTCTCCACACCCTCTCCAGCATTTATTGTTTTGTAGACTTTTAAAAAAATTTATTAATTTAATTTAATTTAATTTATTTTTGGCTGCGTTGGGTCTTCATTGCTGCACTCAGGCTTTCTCTAGTTGCGGCAAGCTGGGGCTACTCTTCGTTGCCATGCACGGGCTTCTCATTTAGGTGGCTCCTCCTGTTGCGGAGCACGGGCTCTAGGCACACGGGCTTCAGTAGTTGTGGCCCGCGGGCTTTAGAGCGCAGGCTCAGTAGTTGTGGCGCACAGGCCTAGCTGCTCTGCAGCATGTGGGATCTTCCCGGGCCAGAGATTGAACCCATGTCCCCTGCGTTGGCAGGTAGAGTCCTAACCACTGCGCCACCAGGAAAGCCCTGTAGACTTTTTAATCATGGCCATTCTGACCATTGTAAGGTGGTGCCTCATGGTAGTTTTGATTTACATTTCTCTAATAATTAGTGATGTTGAGCATCTTTTCACTGAAGCTGACTCTTATTGCCATAGCTCCCTGGCCAGAGACAAAAGAAGTTTCCCCTCAAGTTCCCAGGCAAAAGTTCCTGGGGCTGGACTCTGACTGGTCTAAGTTTGGGTCACATGACCACACTTTGGACCAATCACTATATGCTGGAGAAGGAGATAGAGTTTTCCAAAGGAGGAGAGGGACTAGACATAGGCATGGCCACTGGAGAAATTGTTCTGAGCTTACCAGACACCCCAATCTGTGTCTGTTATACTATTTAATCCCTGAGAGCCTCCGTTTTTCAAAATAGTGTCTGCTCTTGGGTTAAATATGTGTGAAGTATTTAGCACACACCTGGCACATAGAGAGTACTCAAGCAATGTGTTCTGCATTCTTACAGCTGTATTGTCTTTGTGTGTGTGTGTATATGTGGTTCTTTGTCAAAGTCTCTGAAGGTGGGGTCCTTGAGGGTGAGAACTTTGATTTAGGCTTTTTTGAAACCCGACAGCACACAGCTTAAGTGTCTAGTACAACACCTGATAGGTGATCGGTAAATGTGGAGGTGAATGGTGTCTATGGGAGAAGGAGGGAGCCAGCATGGGAAAAGGGGAAAACAGCAGATTTCTGTCTACAATGCTAGCATTAAGAAAAGGGCAGGGGTAGAAATCAGCTCCAACTACAGGAGCCCCAGGGAGGGGAGGGGTGCCAGAAAGTCTGCCCCTTGCCACCTCTTTGTTTGGATACTAATTCTTTTATCCCTGAAGTAGCATGTGGTTTGCCACTCAAAAAGCAAAAGCTACCATGTGCAGCCATTTGAGAAAGAGAGGGAGGGCGGGAGGGAGGGAGGGAGGGTGACTCTGCCTATGAACACACCCACCTCACTGGAGCACTTGACCGCCCACCCGGACTCTATAAATTGCTAGCCCAACCTAAGAGCACACAGCTGAGTACTAATCCCATTAATAGCAGAGCCAGGTTGGCCCCTGGAGCCAGCAGGTGGAGAACAGGAGGGAGAGCATGACGGGGGGCAGGGGAGACCTTAGGAAGCGCTCGGTGCTGGGACACTCGGTCCTGGATCCTGAAGACCCCAGGAGTGTGAGCTGGGCTCTATTCACAGCCCCAGAGTTTGCTAAGAGATAATTCTCAGAAAAAGGTTAAAGTCATGACTCTTCACACAGAAATAAAAGCAGGTGTTGTGTTAAAGATTTTACTCTACTCACTGATCAGTGAGGGAACCAGACAGATGTTACAAGCCATTCAAAAGAGAACCCTAAGAACAGAGGCATTTATAGATCAGGAATTTTGAAAGGAAAACGTGCAAATAGAGACAAAATTGGCTTTTTCACAGGGTGGAAGGGAAGACAATTTACATGTCTGTAGACAAGAGTTTTGCGTTGCTATCAGTTACCTAACACTGCTCTCAGTTGTAAAGTAGCTTCTGTAGCATCAGATTCAGATAAGGCCAATAGGTGTGCTGTGGACAGTGCGCAGTTTTCATGGAAGTACACATTTTTACTCCCTGAGTTTGCGGCCTGGACTGGGTCGCAGGTAGAGAGCCCTTTCCATGGATGGCAGGGAGTCTGCTGGCGCATCTGACTTATGGGCTGCATCCTCCCTCCTGGAGCTAGAGAAGTGGCAGATTCCCTCAGGACACAAGGGCACACCCTGGATTCTGGCTGTGTGAGAGGATTAAGCAACTAAATAGTGGGACCGTCTCCCCCATACCTCCCCAAGAGCTGACCTGCCAACGCCCCTCCCTTTCTGGATTCTGGTTGGGGAGAAGGGTGTGGAGAGAAGGCCTAGAGTTAGGAGTGCTTGAGAGTGGGTAGTCTGAGGAAGACCCTAGAGCTCTCTTTTCTTGGGCCACATGCTCCATTCTGTCTCGCACCTCTCAGAGAAAGCTTCCTGTCTGGACCCCTGCGTTAAGGATTGTGTTGCTCAGCTTCTCTTTAAATGTCTCTTGGTTGGACTGAAGTGTGAGCACGGCAGCAGGTTCTGGAAGGGTAGAACAGACTTGCTGGAGCCCCACTCCCCAGCTAGCCTCAACCCCAGTCTGGCCTGTCATTCATTCATTTGTTCAGAGCCAGGTGCTACGCTGCCTCTGTGGGCCTCCCCTATGCTAGGCATTCGGCAAGATGAGGGTGGGTGTGATCTGGGCTCTTATGGTCATAAGTGACAGAGACCCAGCTCACACTAGCTTAAGCCAAAGAAGGGATTTATGGGACAGGGCAGCTCCAGGGACTCAGGCCTCAGGTCCATTAGGATGCTCTCTCCTCCCTCTCCTCCCTGCTTGTCTGCTTGATGATATAAGCCAACAGGAGCCAGGCTTTCTCTCCATGGCAGGAAACAGGACCACCGGCAACCGCAGATTCCCACACTTCCTGCTCTTAGGACCCAAAGGCAAAGGGATCCTTTCTGCCCTCCTAGGGAGGATTAGCCTGGGTTGGGTCACGTGGTCATCCTGGACTAATTGCTTGATTGGAGCGTTGGCTTGGGCCCCCAGGTGGAGTCTACTGCTGCGAATGCAGTCAGGTGGAGCAGTATCTGTTCCTAGAAATCAAGCAGGGAAGCATGCAGAGAGAAGAATAACTTCCACAGTGGAGGACTCAGAAAGAGTGGAAAATGTATGTAGTCCCTTCCCTCAGAGCACATAAACTGTTGTATGTCCACAAACAATTGCAAATTAGGGACTTCCCTAGTGGTCCAGTGGTTAGGGCTCCACACTTCCACTGCGGGGGGCCCAGGTTCGATCCCTGGTCGGGGAACTAAGATCCTGCATGCTGCACGGCACGGTCAAAAAAAATAAATTAAAAATAAAAATAAATAAATAAGACACCGTAGTGAAAGCCTTCATTTATTCATTAAAAATACATTTAAAAAACAATTGCAAATTACATAATTTTAGAAGTCATTAGAATCATTTTTGAGTAACCACCGGGAGCCAGGCTCTTTATAAACGTGGCCTCGTTTACTCAGGTCTCCCAATAACCCTGTGAGAGGTCTGAGTATCCCTGATGTCCTTACACAGAAACCGAGGCGCAGAGAGCTGGCTATAACTTTTTGGTCTCCCATCTGGTCGTGTACGGGGCTGAGATCTGAGTGACACTCTGTCGACTTCAGAGCCACCCTCTTCCTATGGCCTCTGCAGAGGTCTGTAGCCTCAGCCAAGTGGTGCTGTCCATGGCTGGTGACCCAGATGTCAGGGAAGAAACAACTTTTCCTCTGCTGTCTTAGGTTTAGTACCTGGAGACATGCAATTTAAACTGACAAAAGACAGATTAGCAAGAGAAAAAGAAAGTTTGTTTACGTATGCAATGTGCATGTCTGTGCAAGTGCTCAGTGATGAGTAACTCACAAAAGGGTGGTTAGAATTTGGGGCTTATATGCCTAACTTAATAAATGGATGAGAGGGGAGAAAAGGCTCTATGGGAAGGGCAAATAGGTTTCTTTAGGAAAGATAAATGGGCTTTAGGAGAACAACTGGGAAATAAGAAAGTTTGTGATAATATATGTTTAGGCAGGTGCAAGTGGGCTTTCTGCCTTTTTTTTTTTTTTTGTGGTATGCGGGCCTCCCTCTGTTGTGGTCTCTCCCGTTGCGGAGCACAGGCTCCGGACGCGCAGGCTCAGCGGCCATGGCTCACGGGCCCAGCCGCTCCGCGGCACGTGGGATCCTCCCAGACCGGGGCGCGAACCCGGTTCCCCTGCACCGGCAGGCGGACGCGCAACCACTGCGCCACCAGGGAAGCCCCCCTTTTTTTTTTTTTTGATGACCATGAAATTCCCCTGGGGAGGGGATTTATAGTAGCTCATTTTCCCAGAAGTTGCTGCTTTGTCAGAGGAGGGAATTTCTGAGATGGTTTCTTTCTGCATCTGTTGAATCTCAAATGTCTTCAACTTAAAATAATATTTATACCAACTCTGCAGTTCTGAGTGGGTCCCCACACAGGCCAGGAGTGGGACCCCGGGAGTGACCCCAGGAAGTGAGTGATTATATGTGTGTGTGTCCTGGAGGGACCACGGCCCCTGGCCCTGTGTCAGTCCCTGAGGTCCCCGCTTAGGGTAGAAACCCACATGCTGTGGGTTCTGCGCCACTCTGTGCCCTTGGCAAGGCCCCTGCGGGACACACACCACTGAAGACCGTGCCAGGAGGGCCTGCTTTGGAGGCCTATTTCCATAGTCTTGGTTCTACCTTCCTTCTTACAACCTACCAGAAAGTAGGTGAGGAGGAGAGTAAATGTCTTCTCAGAGGTTCTGGAGGGCTGTTTGAGGCTGGTTCCTTGCTCACTGCTGCCTTGCCCTTGTGGGTGTGGGAACAGAGGTGTGCAGCTGAGACAGAGCTTCCCTCGAGGGCTTGTTCCTCTGCGGAAGAGAGGCTCAGAGCACTGAGATGGGCCACGCCTAAGGAGCTGCTGCCTTGCAAAGCTGCGGCTGCCCCAGGGGGAAAGTGAGGGTTTGGGGTTCTGACTTTCCCAGGTGCAGTGGACAGCCAGCCAGAGTTCCTCCTGTGGCAGTGAGTGGAGGGGCTGCCCACAACCTCTCCCTCCCAGGGGACCAGCAGCACATCCTGTCCATTGTGTGGGAACTTGTATTTGGCTGGAATGCTTGAAGCGCTAATTCCCTTAGGGATTTCATGAAACCGGTAAAAAGGGTGTCCCTTTGCTCTTCCCTCGCAGCACCTGCCTGCCTGTGACCGTTTCTGATCCCGGTTTCCGGGGCCAGGGCTGGCCTGGTGGGATCAGAGAGAGATCTGGTTCCCAGGATGGATGGTCTCATTGTGCTAACCCAGGGAGGAGGGGACAAAGCCCTTAGTGGAACTCGGAATGATCTGATCAGGCCATCAGGCCCCAGTCACTGCAGCTCTCAGGGGCATCTTGCCTCTCACTTTACTTTTGCATTAACCTGGGCATGTGCTATAAATATTCATGCAGCTCCAGATGGTGGGCAAGGACTCCTCAGCACTCCCTCACATGCTGCTGGGCCCTGGATGGACTTGGCTTTCCAAGCTGTTCCTCGCTTTACCCATCTGTAGTGGGTCTCTTTCCTTAAGACTTCTTCAAATCTCAGGGCAAGGGAACCATTAAAAAAAAATTTTTATTGGAGTATAGTTGATTTACAATGTTGTGTTAGTTCCAGGTGTACAGCAAAGTGAATCAGTTATACATATACATATATTCATTCTTTTTCAGACTCTTTTCCCATATAGGTTATTACAGAATATTGAGTAGACTTCCCTGTGCTATACAGTAGGTCCTTGCTGGTTATCTATTTTACATATAGTAGTGTGTGTATGTTAATCCCAAGCTCCTAATTTATCCCTCCCCTCCACATTTCCCCTTTGGTAACCATAAGTTTGTTTTTGAAATCTGTGAGTCTGTTTCTGTTTTATAAATAAGTTCATATACATCATTTTTTAAAACTAGATTCCACATGAGTGATATCATATGATATTTGTCTTTCTCTGTCTGACTTCACTTAGTATGATAATCTCTGGGTCCATCCATGTTGCTGCAAATAGCATTTTTTCATTCTTTTTTATGGTTGAGTAATATTTCATTGTATATATGTACCAAATCTTCTGTATCCATTTCTCTGTCAATGGACATTTAGGTTGCTTCCATGACCTGGCTATTGTACATAGTTCTGCAATGAACATTGGGGTGCATGTATCTTTTGAATTATGGTTTTCTTCAGACACATGCCCAGGAGTGGGATTGCTGGGTCATATGGTAGTTCTGTTTTTAGTTTTTTAAGGAACCTCCATACTGTTCTCCATAGTAGTTGTACCACTTTACATTCCCACCAACAGTATAAGAGGGTTCCCTTTTCTCCACACCCTCTCCATCATTTATTGTTTGTAGACTTTTTGATGATAGCCATTCTGACCTATGTAAGGTGATACCTCATTGTAGTTTTGATTTGCATTTCTCTGATAATTAGTGATGTTGAGCATCTTTTCTTGTGCTTTTTGGCCATCTGTATGTCTTCTTTGGAGAAATGTCTATTTACTTATTTATTTTTTATTTTTATTTTTTTTGCCACACTGCATGGCTTTCAAGACCTTAGCTCCCTGACCAGGGATTGAACCTGTAGCCCCTGCAGTGGAAGTACGGAGTCCTAACCACTGAACCACCAGGGAGTTCCAAGGAATGTCTATTTAGATCTTCTGTCCTTTTTTTTTTTTTTTTTTTGTGCGGTACGCAGGCCTCTCACTGTTGTGGCCGCTCCCGTTGTGGAGCACAGGCTCCAGACGCGCAGGCTCAGCGACCATGGCTCACGGGCCCAGCCGCTCCGCGGCATGTGGGATCTTCCCGGACCGGGGCACGAACCTGTGTCCCCTGCATCGGCAGGTGGACTCTCAACCACTGCGCTACCAGGGAAGCCCTTCTGCCCATTTTTTGATTGGGTTGTTTGTTTTTTTCTGACATAGAGCTGCATGAGCTGTTTGTATATTTTGAAGATTAATCCCTTGTCGGTCGCTTTGTTTGCAAATATTTGCTCCCATTCTGTGGGTTGTCTTTTTGTTTAGTTTATGGTTTCCTTGCTGTGCAAAAGCTTTTAAGTTAAATTAGGTCCCATTTGTTTATTTTTATTTTTATTTTCATTACTCTAGGAGGTGGATCAAAAAAGATATTGCTGTGATTTATGTCAAAGAGTGTTCTGCCTGTTTTCCTCTAAGAGTTTTATAGTGTCTGGCCTTACATTTAGGTCATTGATCCATTTTGAGTTTATTTTTGTGTATGGTGTTAGAGAATGTTCTTTTTAAAAAAAATTTAATTAATTAATTTATTTATTTTTGGCTATGTGGGTCCTCATTGCTGTGTGCAGGCCCCCTCCACTTGTGGTGAGTGGGGGCCACTCCTTGTCACGGTGCGCGGGCTTCTCATTGTGGTGGCCTCTCCTGTTGTGGAGCATGGGCTCCAGGAGTGTGGGCTTCAATAGTTGTGGCTTGTGGGCTCCAGAGCGCAGGCCCAGCAGCTGTGGCACACGGGCTCAGCTGCTCTGCGGCATGTGGGATCCTCCCGGACCAGGGATCGAACCTGTGTCCCCTGCATTGGCAGGTGGACTCCAAACTACTGCACCACCAGGGAAACCCAGAGAATGTTCTAATTTCATTCTTTTATATGTATCTGTCCAGTTTTCCCAGCACCATTTATTGAAGAGACTGTCTTTTCTCCATTGTATATTCTTGCCTCCTTTGTCATAGATTAATTGACCTTAGGTGTGTGTGCTTATTTCTGGGTTTTCTATCCTGTTCCATTGATCTATATTTCTGTTTTTGCATCAGTACCATACTGTTTTGATGACTGTAGCTTTGTAGTATAGTCTGAAG
Source organism: Physeter macrocephalus (assembly GCF_002837175.3). Classification (NCBI taxonomy): domain Eukaryota; kingdom Metazoa; phylum Chordata; class Mammalia; order Artiodactyla; family Physeteridae; genus Physeter; species Physeter macrocephalus. The sequence goes on along the minus strand of NC_041233.1, from coordinate 22,641,512 downwards.
TCAGGGAGCCAGATTCCTCCAGCTCCCTTTTTCTTTCTCAGGATTGCTTTGGCCAAGGGAAACATTTGAAACATAAGGGGCAATTTTCAGCATTTAGTGAGTGCCTGGTGAGTACCTAGTATGACAGACAGACTCCTGTTCTAGGGGACCTTTGAGGGCAGTGCTGAAGGAGGCGGTATCCCTGTGGACTCGGGGAGAGAGGAGAGCTTTCTGGAGGAGGTTGGTGCTGAGCTAACCTTGGTGGGGAGGGGTCTGGCAAGGTGAAGAGCATACAGGCCAAGCGTGGGGGCAGCCAGGCAGCACTGCCCTGGTGTGCAAGAGAGGTGACAGAGGCCTGCAGAGAACTCTCGGTAGTATAGCTGTGGCAGGATGGTCCATCAGGCAGTAGCATGGGCTCTTGAGTGGAGAGAATGCATGAAGAACATTGCCTGATGGTGGCACCCAGGTGGATTGAGGGAGGGAGAGGGTGGACGCCAGAGGCCAGCTGAGGCTGTGATGGGGCAGCAGAAAGACCCAGGATGCGGGGACTCCGAGCTATCCTGAATATCTCAAATATCACAGTGTCATTCCAGTACCTACCGCATGTCAGGCACAGAGCTGAGGACTTTACAGGCAGGCTCCTTGAATCCTCACTGCTGCCTTATGCAGGCAACGTTCTGCGGCTCTGAGAAGCTAAGTGGCTCGCTCAGAATCTACACAGCTAACAAGTGGCAGAGCTGCGATTCGAACTCATACCTGTCTGATTCCAAAGTTTGTACTTTCCTTCCACTACTGCTGTGGCAGAACTTGATGGGGGAGAAGGAGGGTTGCTGGACTCCCGGCCCGGGAGGTGGGAAGAATGTTGCCCCTTTGCAGAAGGAGCCTCTTCCTGAGATGGGTCTCCCTAGCAGAGTCAGGATCCTGAAGCTTCACCCTGGGGCACGTTTCCTGCTCTTGGCTCCTGGCTGTGGCCAGGCCTGCTGGTGCCGGCAGGAGCCCTCTCCTTGCCTGGGGTGACTCACCGAATCTTCTCTGGGATGAAGAATCCCTTTGATGTGAGGATATGGGTATCCTCCTCAGGCCTGGAGCCAGGGCAGAGGGAGGTGAGAAGAGCAAAGAGGCCCTTTCATTGGTCCTCACCAAGCCAGCCTGCAGCCGGACCCCTCTTGGCATCCCACCTGTCTGGGTGGTAGACCCTTTGCCCACCCTGCTCCTTACCTGCCCCACTCGGCTGACACTACGAAGGTGTTGAGCACCTCTTAGATGGCCTGCTAGGAAAAGCTTGGCTCCCCTTCTAGATCCAGGAGGTTTGGCTGTCAGACCTGGACCTTGGTGGCCTCAGCCTGGGAGCATGGCTTTCTTTTGTCACTAAACGTGTTAGATATTCATCATAACAACGGGTTTGGAACACCACGAAAACTGCTTTCCTGCTGACAGAGTGTTGCTTTGCCAGACCTCTTCCTTTCGGGGATGTGTGAGCAGTTCAGCATCCCTGCTCACTGGAAGGATGCAAATCCCCCTCCTCCCTCTCCTTTTGGTCCTTTCTCTTTTTTTGTCTCTCCCCTAGAAACTTTCCACTGCTTTCATGACACTCAGAGACCACCCCCAAAAAGGAAAAGCAAAAATGCATTTACTTTAAGATAGTGTTTCTTAACTGGGGGCAATTTTGCTCCCCAGGGGACACTTGGGAAGGTTTGGAGATATATCTTGGTTGTCACAGCTGGAGGGGCTGGGGTGCTTCTGGCATCTAATGGGAGGGGCTCAGGGATGCTGCCAAACACCTTCCAGGGCACAGGACGCCCCCACGAGAGAGAATCGTCAGTGTCAAAGTGTCCCTCGTGACCACGTGTGACCCCCGCCCTAAGGTATAAGCTCCTGAGTTACCTGGCAGTCCAGTGGTTAGGACTCAGTGCTTTCACTGCCAAGGGCCCGGGTTCAATCCCTGGTCGGGGCGCTAAGATCCCGTAAGCCACGTGGCACGGGCCAAACAAAAAAAAAAGGTATAAGCTCCTGTTGCCCCACGCAGGCGAGCCCACCGGGAAGAGAACTGGCCCAGTGCTGGGATTCCCGGCAGGAATTCCTGGCAGGAGAGCTGTGATAACAAGCAGCACCCTTCGGGGGTGAAGAGAGCCTGACGGCTCACCAAGGGCTTCCATATCCGGCTTCTCCCTCGCAGGTCTGGAGGTCAGACTCCTGACTGCTTCTAGGGTGATCTCATGGGTCGCTCCTCAGCCGCCGAAGTGGGAGGTATAAGTTTTAAACTAACTAGCCGTTGCTCTTGGTTGAGCGCAGGCCGTGTACCAGGCCCTGTTCTAAACGCTTGACCTCTGCCTCACCTGCTGTCCCCAGGCCTCCACAGGCTCAGAGGAGGGTCGGCGCAGGGTGAGATCACGTGCAGAGCACGGCTCTTTCCAGGCCTGCTCACTGCCTCTCTTCACACACCAGCAGGCTGACCTGGGCTGTAACTGCTCCTGCATTTTGGAAATAGGTCGCGGGGGATAAATGCTGAGTGTTGTGGACTCATGAAAGGGACTCTGTTGGGCTGGGAGGCCTGGCCCTGAGCACTCTGGAACCAGGCTGCACGAACAGCCCGGGTGTGAGGTGGGCTGAGCGGCCGGGCCCAGGAGGACGGCATGGGCCAGCCTGCAGGCTCTGGGAGCCCCAGGGGCAGCCACACCTGAAGAGGTGTGCTGGTTAGAGGCCACTTAAAGTGCCGGCCTGTAGCCCACGCCAGCCCGTGACTGAACTCGGAGCAGTCGAAGGAGATAGGATAACTAACTCCAGGGGATGTAGTAGCTGAGCCTGTGGCAGCTGAGAAAGGAACCGGGAGACTCAGCACCCTCCTCGCACCACCCAGAGAGCAGCCTCATATTTAAGATCTCACTGGTGACCTCAAAGGCAGGGCCTGCCAACGTGGCATATAAGTCAGCATGGCTCCCTGGTGAGGCCTCAGTGTCCCAGCCCAGGGCACAGCAGGGCCCAGCTCTGGCTCCTGCGTGGGTCAGCGCCCGAGGGCCTGGGGAGAGCAGGGACCCCAGGCTGTAGGCAGCAGTATATTGCTGACATACATCCGCACGTGTGCATGCAAGCACGTGTACGGTACATGTGTTTACACACATGCATATACATATGCCCACATCTATCCGTGTGCCATGGATACATGCACATGTGCACACACAGATGAGTTCAGACGTATGTGAACACATATTTACCACATTTCATGAAATCTAAGACCCCATCAGTCGTCAGATGCTCCGTTATTTCGTGGACTTGAGAAAGAGAAAAAATGCTACCGATTAAATTCTGATATGGTGTTTTCTTATCACTTATATTTGTATTTGTACTTATTGGAAGAGCTCTTTAGCCTTGTATAGGCTTAGATTTTGATCATATATTGCTCTTGTATGTACACAGATGTGACAAAGTGGGGAACTAAGGTATTCCCATAACTTCCTCACATTCAGAGTATTACTTGTCCAATCACTTTCAGCATAGAGTCATCAAAATCTGTGCTTTTCCACACAGTATTGTCCCCTGTGCCATCAGGAGCCTGGGTGATGATGCAGGAACGCTCTCTCTTCCTCTGGGATGTCATCCAATCCACGGACACCCATTCTGCAAGCTTCCATGCGGTGCCTTCTTGATCCTTCCTGAAGGTGGCAGTGGAGGTTTTTAGACACCCATGATTCACATTCCTTCCTCAGATAGTCCCTAAACGGTTCATTGCCTGAAATGTTGAGGGATTGCGGTATCCTGTGAAGCCACCAGGAATAACAAGAGGGTCTTGCTTGCACAGGCAGTGGCAACACACCTGAACTGCCACCTGGCCTCCTGCAATCATAAACAAGGGGAAGGAGGAGCGTCCTGGCCTCATGAGATGCAGGGTGCATTGGAGCGCCTGGTCTGCAGAGTCGCTGTGCGCCGTGTTGCTAGAAGGGTCAGGGATTGGGGACAGTAGGACTGACCCCAGAGCCCAGTATTGAGAAAGGGCCGGAGAAGTCATTTTAACCATTCCCCGACCTTCAAGCAATGCTGCCCGCATTCTGTTCAGGTTCAGAGGCACTCAGTGATCAGGGAAGGCACATGAGTGGAGGCTGCACTTGAACGCCAACTGTGGTTGCTGTCCCTAGACGAGCGCTTCCATCACTTTGGGCCAGCTTTTCTGGCCATGAAAACAGAGATCACATACCATGCTCCTTGGAGCTTCTTAGAGGAGTGGCTGACTGTAGAGCTGGGGCAGGGAATGCCCAAGACGAGCGTCTTGTAATGTCAGAAAGTAAGGAAGTGCCCCCCCAAGACCCCCAACCCAAAAACGATGGGAGTGTGTTAAAAGGACAGGAGCCAACTGAAAGAGCTAAAGCTGGGACAATCTGAGCAATAAAATAAATAATGAGGTATTGGATTATAAGCCAGAGTACAAAATAAATATCCACGAGTCCATACTGATAAATGAATGATTGAATACATAAATAAATGGGGAAGAAGAAACAAATCTCTGCAGAAGAATTTCAAATAAATGACGTAGGTCCTTTGCCCTCAAGGAGGTGGATTTTAACTCCCCACTCCTGAAGTGGGGGGCTGTGCGTAGTGACATCCTTCTAAAGAGCAGAGCATGGAAGCCGGGGCCGGGTGGCGGGGGGAGGTAGTAACTTTACAGTGGAGGAAACTGGCAGGCAGCCTGTCTTGCAGGTGATCAAGGTCAGCATCACCAGTGATGTTATGTTGGTAGCACGCACTCCTTTTATTTTTGTTTTCTCTGGCCACGCCGCATGGCATGCGAAATCTTAGTTTCCTGACCAGGGGTCGAACCCGCACCCCCTGCAGTGGAAGTGTGGAGTCTTAACCACTGGACTGCCAGGGAAGTCCCATAGCACGTACTCTTGACATGATGTGATGAGGGCGCTCACCTCTGTGTTCTTCCTCCCTAAACCCATAACCTCAGTCTAACCATGAGGAAAACATCAGACATACCCAAATTGAAGGACGGCCTGCAAAATACTTAACCAGTATTCCTCAAAACTGTTTAGGTCATCAAAACCCAGGAAAGTCTGAGGGCCATCAGAGAGGATAAACAGCCTGGAGCAGTCGAAGGAGATAGGATAACTAAATGTAATTTGCTGACCCAGATGCGATCTCATAGCCAAAAAATGGGACAATACCCCTACATTAGGGAAATTTGAAAAAACATGGACTTTAGTTAAGTACTAATGTGTCCGTATTGGTTCATGCATTGTGACAAATGTACCATGGTAATGGCAGATATTAATAACAGGGAACTCTGTACTGTCCTTGCTGCTTTTCTAAAAATCTAAAGCTAAAATTGAAAGTATATTGATTAAAAAGGAAAGAAGGGCAATGACCTCCTTGCGAGCAGGTTGCTAGGAGGATTCTGTGAGGTGATGCTGGGAGGTGTGGGCTGTGCCAGCCCTTAGGTGGCAGTGAGTACCCTCTCCTGTTCGAGTGAGGGGCGGGCTTAAGACCCAAGGGGCGGGCTTTCTCCGCACTGCCCCACCCTGTGGAGCCCTGCTGAGCCCGGCTGCCAAGCAGTAGGTGGACATTCTGCTCCGTAGCCCCTCAGAAGCAACATTCCCTAGGGAGTGAGGGAACTTGGAGTTGGTGGGGGACCAG
>NC_041233.1:22619480-22634429 GCF_002837175.3 Physeter macrocephalus | reverse complement strand
CAGACACATGCCCAGGAGTGGGATTGCTGGGTCATATGGTAGTTCTGTTTTTAGTTTTTTAAGGAACCTCCATACTGTTCTCCATAGTAGTTGTACCACTTTACATTCCCACCAACAGTATAAGAGGGTTCCCTTTTCTCCACACCCTCTCCATCATTTATTGTTTGTAGACTTTTTGATGATAGCCATTCTGACCTATGTAAGGTGATACCTCATTGTAGTTTTGATTTGCATTTCTCTGATAATTAGTGATGTTGAGCATCTTTTCTTGTGCTTTTTGGCCATCTGTATGTCTTCTTTGGAGAAATGTCTATTTACTTATTTATTTTTTATTTTTATTTTTTTTGCCACACTGCATGGCTTTCAAGACCTTAGCTCCCTGACCAGGGATTGAACCTGTAGCCCCTGCAGTGGAAGTACGGAGTCCTAACCACTGAACCACCAGGGAGTTCCAAGGAATGTCTATTTAGATCTTCTGTCCTTTTTTTTTTTTTTTTTTGTGCGGTACGCAGGCCCATTTGTTTATTTTTATTTTTATTTTCATTACTCTAGGAGGTGGATCAAAAAAGATATTGCTGTGATTTATGTCAAAGAGTGTTCTGCCTGTTTTCCTCTAAGAGTTTTATAGTGTCTGGCCTTACATTTAGGTCATTGATCCATTTTGAGTTTATTTTTGTGTATGGTGTTAGAGAATGTTCTTTTTAAAAAAAATTTAATTAATTAATTTATTTATTTTTGGCTATGTGGGTCCTCATTGCTGTGTGCAGGCCCCCTCCACTTGTGGTGAGTGGGGGCCACTCCTTGTCACGGTGCGCGGGCTTCTCATTGTGGTGGCCTCTCCTGTTGTGGAGCATGGGCTCCAGGAGTGTGGGCTTCAATAGTTGTGGCTTGTGGGCTCCAGAGCGCAGGCCCAGCAGCTGTGGCACACGGGCTCAGCTGCTCTGCGGCATGTGGGATCCTCCCGGACCAGGGATCGAACCTGTGTCCCCTGCATTGGCAGGTGGACTCCAAACTACTGCACCACCAGGGAAACCCAGAGAATGTTCTAATTTCATTCTTTTATATGTATCTGTCCAGTTTTCCCAGCACCATTTATTGAAGAGACTGTCTTTTCTCCATTGTATATTCTTGCCTCCTTTGTCATAGAGTAATTGACCTTAGGTGTGTGTGCTTATTTCTGGGTTTTCTATCCTGTTCCATTGATCTATATTTCTGTTTTTGCATCAGTACCATACTGTTTTGATGACTGTAGCTTTGTAGTATAGTCTGAAGTCAGGGAGCCAGATTCCTCCAGCTCCCTTTTTCTTTCTCAGGATTGCTTTGGCCAAGGGAAACATTTGAAACATAAGGGGCAATTTTCAGCATTTAGTGAGTGCCTGGTGAGTACCTAGTATGACAGACAGACTCCTGTTCTAGGGGACCTTTGAGGGCAGTGCTGAAGGAGGCGGTATCCCTGTGGACTCGGGGAGAGAGGAGAGCTTTCTGGAGGAGGTTGGTGCTGAGCTAACCTTGGTGGGGAGGGGTCTGGCAAGGTGAAGAGCATACAGGCCAAGCGTGGGGGCAGCCAGGCAGCACTGCCCTGGTGTGCAAGAGAGGTGACAGAGGCCTGCAGAGAACTCTCGGTAGTATAGCTGTGGCAGGATGGTCCATCAGGCAGTAGCATGGGCTCTTGAGTGGAGAGAATGCATGAAGAACATTGCCTGATGGTGGCACCCAGGTGGATTGAGGGAGGGAGAGGGTGGACGCCAGAGGCCAGCTGAGGCTGTGATGGGGCAGCAGAAAGACCCAGGATGCGGGGACTCCGAGCTATCCTGAATATCTCAAATATCACAGTGTCATTCCAGTACCTACCGCATGTCAGGCACAGAGCTGAGGACTTTACAGGCAGGCTCCTTGAATCCTCACTGCTGCCTTATGCAGGCAACGTTCTGCGGCTCTGAGAAGCTAAGTGGCTCGCTCAGAATCTACACAGCTAACAAGTGGCAGAGCTGCGATTCGAACTCATACCTGTCTGATTCCAAAGTTTGTACTTTCCTTCCACTACTGCTGTGGCAGAACTTGATGGGGGAGAAGGAGGGTTGCTGGACTCCCGGCCCGGGAGGTGGGAAGAATGTTGCCCCTTTGCAGAAGGAGCCTCTTCCTGAGATGGGTCTCCCTAGCAGAGTCAGGATCCTGAAGCTTCACCCTGGGGCACGTTTCCTGCTCTTGGCTCCTGGCTGTGGCCAGGCCTGCTGGTGCCGGCAGGAGCCCTCTCCTTGCCTGGGGTGACTCACCGAATCTTCTCTGGGATGAAGAATCCCTTTGATGTGAGGATATGGGGATCCTCCTCAGGCCTGGAGCCAGGGCAGAGGGAGGTGAGAAGAGCAAAGAGGCCCTTTCATTGGTCCTCACCAAGCCAGCCTGCAGCCGGACCCCTCTTGGCATCCCACCTGTCTGGGTGGTAGACCCTTTGCCCACCCTGCTCCTTACCTGCCCCACTCGGCTGACACTACGAAGGTGTTGAGCACCTCTTAGATGGCCTGCTAGGAAAAGCTTGGCTCCCCTTCTAGATCCAGGAGGTTTGGCTGTCAGACCTGGACCTTGGTGGCCTCAGCCTGGGAGCATGGCTTTCTTTTGTCACTAAACGTGTTAGATATTCATCATAACAACGGGTTTGGAACACCACGAAAACTGCTTTCCTGCTGACAGAGTGTTGCTTTGCCAGACCTCTTCCTTTCGGGGATGTGTGAGCAGTTCAGCATCCCTGCTCACTGGAAGGATGCAAATCCCCCTCCTCCCTCTCCTTTTGGTCCTTTCTCTTTTTTTGTCTCTCCCCTAGAAACTTTCCACTGCTTTCATGACACTCAGAGACCACCCCCAAAAAGGAAAAGCAAAAATGCATTTACTTTAAGATAGTGTTTCTTAACTGGGGGCAATTTTGCTCCCCAGGGGACACTTGGGAAGGTTTGGAGATATATCTTGGTTGTCACAGCTGGAGGGGCTGGGGTGCTTCTGGCATCTAATGGGAGGGGCTCAGGGATGCTGCCAAACACCTTCCAGGGCACAGGACGCCCCCACGAGAGAGAATCGTCAGTGTCAAAGTGTCCCTCGTGACCACGTGTGACCCCCGCCCTAAGGTATAAGCTCCTGAGTTACCTGGCAGTCCAGTGGTTAGGACTCAGTGCTTTCACTGCCAAGGGCCCGGGTTCAATCCCTGGTCGGGGCGCTAAGATCCCGTAAGCCACGTGGCACGGGCCAAACAAAAAAAAAAGGTATAAGCTCCTGTTGCCCCACGCAGGCGAGCCCACCGGGAAGAGAACTGGCCCAGTGCTGGGATTCCCGGCAGGAATTCCTGGCAGGAGAGCTGTGATAACAAGCAGCACCCTTCGGGGGTGAAGAGAGCCTGACGGCTCACCAAGGGCTTCCATATCCGGCTTCTCCCTCGCAGGTCTGGAGGTCAGACTCCTGACTGCTTCTAGGGTGATCTCATGGGTCGCTCCTCAGCCGCCGAAGTGGGAGGTATAAGTTTTAAACTAACTAGCCGTTGCTCTTGGTTGAGCGCAGGCCGTGTACCAGGCCCTGTTCTAAACGCTTGACCTCTGCCTCACCTGCTGTCCCCAGGCCTCCACAGGCTCAGAGGAGGGTCGGCGCAGGGTGAGATCACGTGCAGAGCACGGCTCTTTCCAGGCCTGCTCACTGCCTCTCTTCACACACCAGCAGGCTGACCTGGGCTGTAACTGCTCCTGCATTTTGGAAATAGGTCGCGGGGGATAAATGCTGAGTGTTGTGGACTCATGAAAGGGACTCTGTTGGGCTGGGAGGCCTGGCCCTGAGCACTCTGGAACCAGGCTGCACGAACAGCCCGGGTGTGAGGTGGGCTGAGCGGCCGGGCCCAGGAGGACGGCATGGGCCAGCCTGCAGGCTCTGGGAGCCCCAGGGGCAGCCACACCTGAAGAGGTGTGCTGGTTAGAGGCCACTTAAAGTGCCGGCCTGTAGCCCACGCCAGCCCGTGACTGAACTCGGAGCAGTCGAAGGAGATAGGATAACTAACTCCAGGGGATGTAGTAGCTGAGCCTGTGGCAGCTGAGAAAGGAACCGGGAGACTCAGCACCCTCCTCGCACCACCCAGAGAGCAGCCTCATATTTAAGATCTCACTGGTGACCTCAAAGGCAGGGCCTGCCAACGTGGCATATAAGTCAGCATGGCTCCCTGGTGAGGCCTCAGTGTCCCAGCCCAGGGCACAGCAGGGCCCAGCTCTGGCTCCTGCGTGGGTCAGCGCCCGAGGGCCTGGGGAGAGCAGGGACCCCAGGCTGTAGGCAGCAGTATATTGCTGACATACATCCGCACGTGTGCATGCAAGCACGTGTACGGTACATGTGTTTACACACATGCATATACATATGCCCACATCTATCCGTGTGCCATGGATACATGCACATGTGCACACACAGATGAGTTCAGACGTATGTGAACACATATTTACCACATTTCATGAAATCTAAGACCCCATCAGTCGTCAGATGCTCCGTTATTTCGTGGACTTGAGAAAGAGAAAAAATGCTACCGATTAAATTCTGATATGGTGTTTTCTTATCACTTATATTTGTATTTGTACTTATTGGAAGAGCTCTTTAGCCTTGTATAGGCTTAGATTTTGATCATATATTGCTCTTGTATGTACACAGATGTGACAAAGTGGGGAACTAAGGTATTCCCATAACTTCCTCACATTCAGAGTATTACTTGTCCAATCACTTTCAGCATAGAGTCATCAAAATCTGTGCTTTTCCACACAGTATTGTCCCCTGTGCCATCAGGAGCCTGGGTGATGATGCAGGAACGCTCTCTCTTCCTCTGGGATGTCATCCAATCCACGGACACCCATTCTGCAAGCTTCCATGCGGTGCCTTCTTGATCCTTCCTGAAGGTGGCAGTGGAGGTTTTTAGACACCCATGATTCACATTCCTTCCTCAGATAGTCCCTAAACGGTTCATTGCCTGAAATGTTGAGGGATTGCGGTATCCTGTGAAGCCACCAGGAATAACAAGAGGGTCTTGCTTGCACAGGCAGTGGCAACACACCTGAACTGCCACCTGGCCTCCTGCAATCATAAACAAGGGGAAGGAGGAGCGTCCTGGCCTCATGAGATGCAGGGTGCATTGGAGCGCCTGGTCTGCAGAGTCGCTGTGCGCCGTGTTGCTAGAAGGGTCAGGGATTGGGGACAGTAGGACTGACCCCAGAGCCCAGTATTGAGAAAGGGCCGGAGAAGTCATTTTAACCATTCCCCGACCTTCAAGCAATGCTGCCCGCATTCTGTTCAGGTTCAGAGGCACTCAGTGATCAGGGAAGGCACATGAGTGGAGGCTGCACTTGAACGCCAACTGTGGTTGCTGTCCCTAGACGAGCGCTTCCATCACTTTGGGCCAGCTTTTCTGGCCATGAAAACAGAGATCACATACCATGCTCCTTGGAGCTTCTTAGAGGAGTGGCTGACTGTAGAGCTGGGGCAGGGAATGCCCAAGACGAGCGTCTTGTAATGTCAGAAAGTAAGGAAGTGCCCCCCCAAGACCCCCAACCCAAAAACGATGGGAGTGTGTTAAAAGGACAGGAGCCAACTGAAAGAGCTAAAGCTGGGACAATCTGAGCAATAAAATAAATAATGAGGTATTGGATTATAAGCCAGAGTACAAAATAAATATCCACGAGTCCATACTGATAAATGAATGATTGAATACATAAATAAATGGGGAAGAAGAAACAAATCTCTGCAGAAGAATTTCAAATAAATGACGTAGGTCCTTTGCCCTCAAGGAGGTGGATTTTAACTCCCCACTCCTGAAGTGGGGGGCTGTGCGTAGTGACATCCTTCTAAAGAGCAGAGCATGGAAGCCGGGGCCGGGTGGCGGGGGGAGGTAGTAACTTTACAGTGGAGGAAACTGGCAGGCAGCCTGTCTTGCAGGTGATCAAGGTCAGCATCACCAGTGATGTTATGTTGGTAGCACGCACTCCTTTTATTTTTGTTTTCTCTGGCCACGCCGCATGGCATGCGAAATCTTAGTTTCCTGACCAGGGGTCGAACCCGCACCCCCTGCAGTGGAAGTGTGGAGTCTTAACCACTGGACTGCCAGGGAAGTCCCATAGCACGTACTCTTGACATGATGTGATGAGGGCGCTCACCTCTGTGTTCTTCCTCCCTAAACCCATAACCTCAGTCTAACCATGAGGAAAACATCAGACATACCCAAATTGAAGGACGGCCTGCAAAATACTTAACCAGTATTCCTCAAAACTGTTTAGGTCATCAAAACCCAGGAAAGTCTGAGGGCCATCAGAGAGGATAAACAGCCTGGAGCAGTCGAAGGAGATAGGATAACTAAATGTAATTTGCTGACCCAGATGCGATCTCATAGCCAAAAAATGGGACAATACCCCTACATTAGGGAAATTTGAAAAAACATGGACTTTAGTTAAGTACTAATGTGTCCGTATTGGTTCATGCATTGTGACAAATGTACCATGGTAATGGCAGATATTAATAACAGGGAACTCTGTACTGTCCTTGCTGCTTTTCTAAAAATCTAAAGCTAAAATTGAAAGTATATTGATTAAAAAGGAAAGAAGGGCAATGACCTCCTTGCGAGCAGGTTGCTAGGAGGATTCTGTGAGGTGATGCTGGGAGGTGTGGGCTGTGCCAGCCCTTAGGTGGCAGTGAGTACCCTCTCCTGTTCGAGTGAGGGGCGGGCTTAAGACCCAAGGGGCGGGCTTTCTCCGCACTGCCCCACCCTGTGGAGCCCTGCTGAGCCCGGCTGCCAAGCAGTAGGTGGACATTCTGCTCCGTAGCCCCTCAGAAGCAACATTCCCTAGGGAGTGAGGGAACTTGGAGTTGGTGGGGGACCAGTCTCTACTGGAAGCAAGAAGGAGAAGCCCATCTTGGCTTGGTCCAGAAGGGAAGGCTGCCGGCTGCCCTCGCATGGGCTCCCCGGGGCCTAGCTCTCCCCCGCCAGCCATGGGCTGAAGCCTGGACATTGCTGCTGCAGGTGCCCAGAGTCTGACCCTCCCTTTGGGCAGGAGAACAGATTCAGAGCTCCCACCCCAGTAGACCCCCCTTCCCTTCTTCCTGCTCCCTGGGCTTGACCACAAGGCCCCCGGGAGGCCTGGCCACACAGGGTTACAGGAGAAGAGGGAAAGGGTTCTTATAACAATCCCTGACTGGCCGAGTTGCTGTTTACTGGACATGGAATCCCACTCCCCTCATCTTCTCTTCCAGGCCAGAGAAAGCCCACCCCAGCCAGCCTGCCACAGAAGCTGGTTCTGGAGAGCAGCTGTGTGTAGTGGCTAAGACTCACAGAGATCTGAGTTCAAATCCCAGCCCTCCCACTTTCTAGCTGGGTAGCCTTGGGCAAGTTACTTAACCTCTCTGAGCCTCGGATTTCTCACATATGAAACAGGAATAGTTCCTCCCTCCATAAGATTGCGTGAGGTTGCATCAAAGCCCTCAGCACAGTGCCTGGTACATTGTACGTGTTCAGTGACTAGCAGTCACCCTCCAACCCTAGTGCTCTCTAGCCATCCTCTCGCTTCTGCTGTTTCGTCTCCCCTTGGCCAGAGGGAGTCCTGACCTGTGCTTGTTTTTCTGGTAAACAGCCAAGAGCCATCCCAGGCCAATATGTTTTGTGGAACTCTAACCTGGGTCGGGGGGTCTTGGTCTTGAACTTGGCTGGGGTCGGGGGAGTAGGGAGACCAGACACAGTGTTCTTTTCTGCCCCGTGGGTGTGTCTTGCAGCAATCATGCTTTTGCCCACAACCATGGGAAGCAATTCTTGATCTCCCCGGAGCTGGCGAGCTGGCCTCACCTCTGGCATTTGGGAGACAGCCGTGGCAGGCAGAGGTTGACAGAGCCAGGTCTTGAGTGCACAGCCAGGCTGGAGCCTGTCAGGGAGCAGCTCTGTGTTTATTCCAGAGGGCTGGGGTCCTGGGTCTCTGAGGCAGCCTCATCTCCTTGCTGGGACACCAGTTCAGGGCTGTGGGTGGAACCCATGTGCCCACAGCCTCTGTGGTTCTGCTGGACACGGCAGCCCTGTCCAGCCCCCTCCTTGGCCTGTGCAGAGTGTCAGGGTAGCTCCAGCTGAATCAAAGCCACTGAGGTCCCCACTCAAGGGCTAATAGGGGTGTGTACAGATGAGCCAGGGCCCCAGAGACAGACCAGACTCCTGGAGTGGCAGGGCCAACCTTACTTTTGGGGGGGCAGAATATGGGAGAAAATCGAACTGCTTCATTTTCATTATCCTTATTTAATATAAGAAGAGACCAGACTGTCTCATTGTGGAACCCTGCTCCTATCACAGCCTTAAAACTATTCATGCATTCTCGTATTTAGGCTGCCTTCCATCTTCCTTACCTGCAGATCCTTTAGTGGGTCCGTGTGCCAGTCTCAGTTTTCTTTCACTCGATAATGTCTTTATTTCATTATGGTTCTTAAAAGATGGTTTGCTGGGTCCAGAATTCTAGGTTGATGGTTTCTTTGTCATGGTGCTTTGATGGTGTTACTTCAGGGTCTCCCTTGTTACTGTTGAAAACCTACTCCCAACGCAATGGTCCTTCCTTGGTGAGTGATCTGTCTTCTGTCTTGCTGCCTGTAAGACGTTCTCTTTGACTGATGTGAGCTTAGAGAGGAGTCCCTGGGAGTCAGTGGTGACCATCTGTCTCCAGGAATGGAGCCGATGTGCTCAATGAAACTTCAAGAGGGAGACTTGAGGCCAGTGGGGGAGGTGGACAGGAAGGCCGAATGGGGCTCATGGCACAGAGAGCTTTCTAATGGCCGAGAGTGCCCTGTTGCTGGAGGTGTGCGGGCATGGGCTGGGAAGAAACTCCCCGTCACATGGGGATTGGCCTCAGGTACCTTGATTGCCAGTGACCTTGGGGCTCTCTTGGTGCCTCTTCATGGTTCCCGCGTTCCTCTCTCCTGCATCAAGCCTCTGCCCATCTCCAAAGGGTCAATGACCTTCTCAGTCAAGGATCATTCTGGCTCCTCCAGTAAGAGCTGCCTGACCCTCCTTCCCACAAGCACCCTCTTCCTCTCCCCTGACCCTTGGGTTGGGGCACGAGGGGTCTGCGCCACAGAGATTGATACACCAGTGACCGGAAGCCTTTGGTGTCCAGATTATTTCAGAGCGCTGAGTGGTCTCTCCAGATGTTATGTCCCTTTCTGCTTGCTGAGTATTTGCGTTTAGGCTAGTTACCTGGGAGTGGGAGTTGGTGTCAGGAGGCCCCACTCAACCCCCTTACCTGTATTGGACACTCAGGCTCTGATTCTTCCTCCTGCTCAGAGAGCAGCAACCCCCTTTCCAGTTCTGTGAGGACCTCCCAGTGTCCCGGCCTGGAGATGCAGGGTGGAGCAGGGGTCACTGCAGCCCTTGAAGAGTGGGTTTGGCCTGCGGAGTGTGGGACAGAAATGAGTAATGTGGCAGGATTTTGGCACCAATCTGCCTGGTCCACTTTGGAGAGAGAGGAGTGCAGGAAGGCAATGGCCTGGGTACTCTAGATGGCCAGAGGCCCTGCAGATGCCCCGCCCATGTACCCAGTGACCACTCCCTTCCCCTGCCCTGGGGTCACTGGTGGGTTTACACATGTATACGAGGTGTACAGATATGGCTGTGTGGAGCATGCATTGCTTGTGACCCCATCCTTGGTCTGCACTCTTACAGGGCACCATCAGGGAGGTCTGAGACACTGGCCACACCCATGTGTAGAAGGAAGGCCATGTACTGGTGTTGGAGGGGCTGAGATGTTGGGCTTATTTGAGTCATCCTACTGCAGATCGAGTGTCGTTTCAGTGGGTCAGCAAAGAGTACTCAGGTTGGAATTCTGTGAGGGAGAAAATGTGTGCGTGTTCTCCTAGGATGAGTCGGGGCAGGCGGGTGGAGAAGGACATCATCTATTTATGCATTTGGCCACTTTGCTCCCATGATGTCTTTGCTCCTGCAGGACAGGGGAGGAGGGTGGAGGGAGGTGCTCCCACCCATCGGACTTTCCACCGTTATGTGTGATGGGGTTTGTGGGGCCTGCTGTCCCGCAGCAGGCACTGGTCTCTGGTCTCAGTTGGGGTCAGACATGGGTGCCAGGCAGGCTCTTGCGGGAAGCCTGGCGCTGGCTGCTCTGGAGTCTGCATGCTCACGGGTTGGGGCAGCTGCCAGGTGTGGGAGAGTAGGCTGGGGCTCTGTTCTTGTGTCCCAGGAGGGGTGCGTCAGCACAGGAGCAGACCTCTGGTCCACCTGCTGGCCTTCCCCTTCCCATGGGACTCTCATATGTAGGGTTGGCCACACTGTCCCTCTCCATTGGGTAGACAGCAGTCCCTTTGTGGGTTGTAGGCTGGTTCCTTTGCTCATGAGCTGAAGGGCGTGGAGAGGTGGAATGGTGAGAACAGGGTCATGCATGAATCTCCATCCCCGCTCCCGGGAAGCCGTGCGGGCAGGAGTCACAGGCTGGTTCCACTTCTGCCTCCATCACTGACCGTGCCCGTGGGCCTCTCTGCCTGTGGGGCTCACTCATAATCCCCAGATGTTGAGTTGGCATGAGAATCCATGTGCCAGCCCCACGACAGCCATTATGATCCCCAGTCTACAGAAACAGAGGTTCTAAGGAGTTACCTGATGTGCCCCAAGCCACCCAGCTCCTAAGAGGCAATGCTGGGGTTTGAACCCAGGGCTCTGGCTCCTGGCAGCTACACTGCTGTGTACTGACACTGACTTGCTGACCACGTCATTTCTCCTCCTGGACAAGTCACTTCTCCTAGGGGAGTAGTTACATAAGTGATGCCCCATCACGTGTAGACATTAGAGGTGATGCTTTTAAATCCACAGCACGATGTTTCAGGAAATAAGAAAAATACAAACAGTATATTCAGCATGATTCCAATTTTGTAAAATCACACACACACACGCACACGGCAGGAAGCTTTGTTAACCATGGTTATTATATATCTGGCTAATATATAATAGGAGACAACTTTTTTTCTTTTCATAACTTGGGAGCTTTTTTTTTTTTTTTGGTGGTATGCGGGCCTCCCTCTGCTGTGGCCTCTCCCGTTGTGGAGCACAGGCTCCGGACGCGCAGGCTCAGCGGCCATGGCTCACGGGCCCAGCCGCTCCGCGGCATGTGGGATCCCCCCAGACCGGGGCGCGAACCCGGTTCCCCTGCATTGGCAGGCAGACGCGCAACCACTGCGCCACCAGTGAAGCCCCAAGGGAGCTTTTTTTTTAAATTGAAGTACCGTTGATTTACAATGTTGTGTTAATTTCTGCTGTTCAGCAAAGTGATTCAGTTATACATATATACATTCATTTTTAATATTCTTTCCCATTATGGTTTATCATAGGATACTCAGTATAGTTCTCTGTGCCATGCAGTAGGACCTTGTTGTTTATCCATTCCATATATAATAGCTTACATCTGCTAACACCAACCTCCCAGTTCATCCCTCCCCCAACACCCTCCCCCTTGGCAACTACAAGTCTGTTCTCTGTATCTGTGAGTCTGTTTCTGTTTTGTAGATAGGTTCATCTGTGTTGTATTTTAGATTCCATATATAAGTGATATCATATGATATTTGTCTTTCTCTTTCAGATGTACCTCACTTAGGATGGTAATCTCTAGTTGCATTCATGTTGCTGCAAATGGTGTTATTTTGTTCTTTTTTATAGCTGAGTAGTATTCCATTGTATGTATGTACCACATCTTCTTTATCCATTCATGTGTCGATGGACATTTAGTTGTTTCCACATCTTGGCTATTGTGAATAGTGCCTCTGTGAACATAGGGGTGCATGTATCTTTTTGGATTAGAGTTTTGTCTGGATATATGCCAAGGTGTGAGATTGCTGGATCATATGTAATTCTATTTTTAGTTTTCTGAGGAACCTCCATACTGTTTTCCACAGTGGCTGCACCAACTTACATTCCCACCAACAGTGTAGGAGGGTTCCCTTTTCTCCACACCCTCTCCAACATTTATTGTTTCTAGACTTTTTAATGATGGCCATTCTGACTGGTGTGAAGTGGTACCTCATTGTAGTTCTGAATTGCATTTCTCTAATAATTAGCTCTGTTGAGCATGTTTTCATGTGCCTATTGGCTATTTGTATTTCTTCTTTGGAGAAATGTCTATTTAGGTCTTCTGCCCATATTTCTATTGGGTTGTTTGTTTTTTTGTTGTTGAGTTTTATGAGCTGTTTGTATATTTTGGAAATTAAGCCCAGTTGGTCATATTGTTTGCAAATATTTGCAAATTGAAAAGACAATTTGTAGGTTGTCTTTTCGTCTTTTTTTTTTTTTTTTTTTTTTTTGCATGGTACACGGGCCTCTCACTGTTGTGGCCTCTCCCGTTGCGGAGCACAGCCTCCGGATTTACAGGCCCAGCGGCCATGGCTCATGGGCCCAGCCACTCCGTGGCATGTGGGATCTTCCCAGACCAGGGCACGAACCCGCGTCCCCTGCATTGGCAGGTGGACTCTCAACCACTGTGCCACCAGGGAAGCCCTTTTCGTTTTTTTATGGTTTCCTTTGCTATGCAAAAGCTTGTAAGTTTGATTAGGTCCCATTTGTTTATTTTTGTTTTTATTTGCATTGCCTGGGGAGACTGACCTAAGGAAACATTGCTGTGATTTATGTTAGAGAATGTTTTGCCTAGGATCTCTTCTAGGAGTTTTATGGCGTCATGTCTTATGTTTAAATCTTTAAGCCATTTTGAGTTTATTTTTGTGTATGGTGTGAGGGTGTGTTCTAACTTCATTGATTTACATGCAGCTGTCCAGCTTTCCCAACTCCACTTGCTGAAGAGACTCTTTTTCCTGTTGTATATTCTTGCCTCCTTTGTTGAAGATTAATTGACCATAGGTGTATGGGTTTATTTCTGGGTTCTCTGTTCTGTTCCACTGATCCACATGTCTGTTTTTGTGCCAATACCATGCTGTTTTGATTACTGTAGCTTTGTAGTATCGTCTGGAGTCTGGGAGGGTTATGCCTTCTGCTTTGTTCTTTTTCTTCAGGATTGCTTTGGCAATTTTGGGTCTTTTATGGTTACATATAAGTTTTAGGGTTATTTGTTTTAGTTCTGTGAAAAATGTCATGTGTAATTTGATAGGGATTGCATTAAAAATCTGTAGATTGCTTTGGGTAGTATGACCATTTTAACAATATTAATTCTTCCTATACAAGAGCATGGATGTCCTTCCGTTTCTTTGAATCATCTTCAGTTTCCTTTATTAATGATTTATAGTTGTCAGCATATAGGTCTTTCACCTCCTTGGTCAGGTTTACTCCTAAGTATTTTATTTTGGGGGTTGTGATTTTGAAAGGTATTGTTTTTTTTACATTCCTTTTCTGATATTTCATTGTTAGTGTAAAGAAATGGAACCAATTTCTGTATGTTAATCTTGTATCCTGCTACCTTGGTGAATTCATTTATCAGTTCTAGTAGTTTTTGTGTGAAGTCTTTAGGGTTTCTATATATAGAATCACGTCATCTGCCTATAATGACAATTTTACCTCTTCCCTTCCAATTTGGATACCTTTTATTTCTTTTTCTTGTGTGATTGCTGTGGCTAGGATTTCCAATACTATGTTGAATAGAAGTGGTGAGGGTGGGCATCCTTGTCTTGTTCCAGATTTTAGTGGGAGGGCTATCAGCTTGTCATCATTGAGTATTATATTGGCTGTGGGTTTGTTACAAAGAGGTTTTATTATGTTGAGATATGTTCCCTCTGTAACTACTTTGGTAAGAATTTTTATCACAAATGGATGTTGAATTTTGTCAAATGCTTTTTCTGCATCTATTGAGATGATCATGTGGTTTTTGTCTTTTGTTTATGTGACATGTCACATTGACTGATTTGCATATGTTGAACCATCCTAGTGAACTTGGGATGAATCACACTTGGTCATGGTGTGTGATTATTTTTATGTGTTGTTGGATTCGGTTTGCTAATATTTTGTTGAAACTTTCTGCATCTATATTCACCAACGATATTGGCCTGTAATTTTCTTTTTTGGTGGTGTCTTTGTCTGGTTTTGGTATCAGGGTGATGGTGGCTTCATAGAATGTCTTTGGGAGTGTTCCCTCCTCTTCAATTTTTTGGAAGTTTGAGAAGGATCAGTATAAATTCTTTTTTGTATGTTTGGTAGAATTCGCCTATGAGGCCATCTAGTCCTGGACTTTTATTTGTAGGGAGTTTTTAAATTACAGATTCTATTTCAGCTCTAGTGATTGGTCTGTTCAAATTATCTGTTTCTTCTTGCTTCTGTTTTGGTGAGCTGTATGTTTCTAGATCCTTGTCCATTTCTTCTAGGTTGTCAAATTTGTTGGCATATAAATTTTTGTAGTATTCCCTTATGGTTTTTTGTATTTCTGTGGTATTCATTGTTATGTCTCTTTTTTCATTTCTTATTTTATTTATTTGGGTTCTCTCTCTTTTCTTCTTGGTGAACCTGGCCAGAGGTTTGTCAGTCTTCTTTACCCTTTCAAAGGACCAGCTCTTGGCTTTATTGATTTTTTTCTATTAAAAAAAATTTATTTATTTATTTATTTATTTATTTATTTATTTGCTTGTGCTGGGTCTTAGTTGCGGCAGGTGGGTTCCTTAGTTGTGGCTCGCAGGCTCCTTAGTTGCGGCTCATGGGCTCCTTAGTTGCGGCATGCATGTGGGATCTAGTTTCCTGACCAGGGATCGAACCTGGGCCCCCTGCATTGGGAGCGTGGAGTCTTAACCACTGCGCCACCAGGGACGTCCCTCTATTGTTTTTTATATCTGTTTTATTTGTTTCCCCTCTGATCTTTATTATTTCCTTCCTTCTGCTGACTTTAGGTTTTGTTTGTTCTTCTCTTTCTAATTCTTTTTTTTAAAAATCAATTTATTTATTTTTGGCTGAGTTGGGTCTTTGTTGCTGTGCGTGGGCTTTCTCTAGTTGTGGTGAGG
>NC_041233.1:22617523-22618686 GCF_002837175.3 Physeter macrocephalus | reverse complement strand
TTTTTTTTTTTTTTTTTTTAATCCAGTCTGCCACTCTGTGTCTTTCGATTGGAGCATTTAGTCCATTGACATTTAAGGTACTTATTAATAGATATGTATTTATTGCCATTTTAACCTTGTTTTCCTGTTGATTTTATATTTCTTCTCTGTCCCTTTCTTTTTCTTTTTCTTTTTGTTGTTTGATGATTTTCTTTTGTGTTATGCTTATGTTCTCTTCTTTTTGGTTTTTGTGAATCTATTGTATGTTTTTGATTTGTGGTTACCCTGTTTTTCAAGTATGTTGATCCCATCCTGTTTCTACTTGCCTTAGACTGGTAATCATATAGACTCAAACACATTCTAGGAAATGAAAAAAAAATCTACATTTTCTTACTCTCCTCCCCTACTTTTTATGATTTTGATGTCCTTTTACATCTTTGTGTTCATCCTTTTGCTGTTCATTGTGGTTATCATCACTTTCACAGAAATTTTTTGATTTTTTTTTTTAATCTGTGTACTGGCTTATTTAGGTGATTTGCTTTCCAATTGTGATTTTTCTCTTTCTTATATATTCTTATTTCTTTTCTATTTAGAGATGACCTTTCAGTATTTCCTTCAGGATAGCTTTTGTATTTCTGTATTCTTTTAGTTTTTGCTTGTCTGAGCAATACTTTATCTCTCCTTCTATTCTAAATGATAATCTTGCTGGTTAGAGTATCCTAGGTTGCAGATATTTCCCCTTCAGGACTTTGAATATATCTTGCCACTCTTTTCTGGCCTGCAATGGTTCTGTAGAGAAATCAGCTGCTACCCTTATGGGGGTTCCCTTGTAATTAACTCTTTGTTTTTCTCTTGCTGCCTTTAGAGCCCTCTCTTTGACTTTTGTCATTTTTATTATAATATGTCTTGGTGTATGTGTGTTTGGGTTTATCTTGTTTGGGACCCTCTGTGCTTCCTGTACCTGGATATCTGTTTCCTTCTTTAAGTTTGGGAAGTTTTCAGCCATAATTTCTTCAAATACATTTTCGATCCCCTTTTGTCTTTCTTCCCCTTCTGGAATCCCTATTATGCATAGATTGGCACACTTTATATTATCCCATAGGCACACTTTGTATTATCCCTTTATATTATCCCATAGGCACACTTTATATCATCCTATTGGCACACTTTATATTATCCCATAG
>NC_041233.1:22586873-22612948 GCF_002837175.3 Physeter macrocephalus | reverse complement strand
AAATCAATTTATTTATTTTTGGCTGAGTTGGGTCTTTGTTGCTGTGCGTGGGCTTTCTCTAGTTGCGGTGAGCGGGGGCTACTCTTCGTTGTGGTGTGCAGGCTTCTCATTACGGTGGCTTCTCTTGCTGTGGAGAAGCACATGGGCTCTAGGTGTGTGGGCTTCAGTAGTTGTGGCTCGTGGGCTCTAGAGCGCAGGCTCAGTAGTTGTGGTGCCTGGGCTTATTTGCTCTGTGGCATGTGGGATCTTCCCAGACTAGGGCTCGAACCCATGTCCCCTGCATTGGCAGGCAGATTCTTAACTACTGCGCCACTAGGGAAGCCCTCGTTCTAATTCTTTTAAGTGGTAGTTTAGGTTGTTTATTTGAGATTTTTCTTGTTTTTTGAGGAAGGCCTGTATCGCTATGAAATTCCCTCTAAGAACTACTTTTGCAGCATCCCATAGATTTTGTATGGTTGTGTTTTCATTGTCATTTGTCTCAAGGTGTTTTTTAATTTCCTCTTTGATTTCATCGTTGACCCATTCGTTTTTTAGTAGCATGTTGTTTAGTTTCCATGTAATTGTTTTTTTCTCATTTCTTTTTTTGTGGTTGATTTCTAGTTTCATGCTGTTGTCGTCAGAAAAGATGCTTGAGATAATTTCCATATTCTTAAATTTGTTGAGGCTTGTTTTATGCCCTAGTATATGGTCAATGTAGAGAATGTTTCATGTGCATTTGAAAAGAATGTGTATTCTGGTTATTTTGGATGTAATGTCCCGAAAATATCAATTAAGTCTTAACTGTTCTGTTGTATTATTTAGGATCTCTGTTGCCTTATAGATTGTCTAGAAGATCTGTCCATTGATGTGAGTGTGGTGTTAAAGTCTCCTATTATTGTACTCTTGTCAGTTTCTCCCTTTATGTCTATTAGTATTTGTTTTATTTATTTGGGTGCTTCTACATTAGGTGCATTAATGCTGACAGGGGTAAAATCCTCTTCTTGTATTGATCCTTTTATCATTATATAGTGTCCTTCTTCACCTTTCTTTATGGCCTGTGTTTAAAATAGACAAAAAAAAAATAGACAATAAAAGTCTGTTTTGTCTGATATGAGTACTGTGACCCCCACTTTCTTTTCATTTCTGTTTGCATGAAATATCTTTTTCCATCCCCTCACTTTCAATCTATGTGTGTCCTTTGCCCTAAAGTGGGTCTTTTGTAGGTAACATATTGTAGGCTCTTGCTTTTTTTTTTTTTTTTTTTTTTAATCCAGTCTGCCACTCTGTGTCTTTCGATTGGAGCATTTAGTCCATTGACATTTAAGGTACTTATTAATAGATATGTATTTATTGCCATTTTAACCTTGTTTTCCTGTTGATTTTATATTTCTTCTCTGTCCCTTTCTTTTTCTTTTTCTTTTTGTTGTTTGATGATTTTCTTTTGTGTTATGCTTATGTTCTCTTCTTTTTGGTTTTTGTGAATCTATTGTATGTTTTTGATTTGTGGTTACCCTGTTTTTCAAGTATGTTGATCCCATCCTGTTTCTACTTGCCTTAGACTGGTAATCATATAGACTCAAACACATTCTAGGAAATGAAAAAAAAATCTACATTTTCTTACTCTCCTCCCCTACTTTTTATGATTTTGATGTCCTTTTACATCTTTGTGTTCATCCTTTTGCTGTTCATTGTGGTTATCATCACTTTCACAGAAATTTTTTGATTTTTTTTTTTAATCTGTGTACTGGCTTATTTAGGTGATTTGCTTTCCAATTGTGATTTTTCTCTTTCTTATATATTCTTATTTCTTTTCTATTTAGAGATGACCTTTCAGTATTTCCTTCAGGATAGCTTTTGTATTTCTGTATTCTTTTAGTTTTTGCTTGTCTGAGCAATACTTTATCTCTCCTTCTATTCTAAATGATAATCTTGCTGGTTAGAGTATCCTAGGTTGCAGATATTTCCCCTTCAGGACTTTGAATATATCTTGCCACTCTTTTCTGGCCTGCAATGGTTCTGTAGAGAAATCAGCTGCTACCCTTATGGGGGTTCCCTTGTAATTAACTCTTTGTTTTTCTCTTGCTGCCTTTAGAGCCCTCTCTTTGACTTTTGTCATTTTTATTATAATATGTCTTGGTGTATGTGTGTTTGGGTTTATCTTGTTTGGGACCCTCTGTGCTTCCTGTACCTGGATATCTGTTTCCTTCTTTAAGTTTGGGAAGTTTTCAGCCATAATTTCTTCAAATACATTTTCGATCCCCTTTTGTCTTTCTTCCCCTTCTGGAATCCCTATTATGCATAGATTGGCACACTTTATATTATCCCATAGGCACACTTTGTATTATCCCTTTATATTATCCCATAGGCACACTTTATATCATCCTATTGGCACACTTTATATTATCCCATAGATAGATTGGCACACTTTATGTTATCCCATAATATATTATCCCATATAATATATTATCTTATATTGCTTTCATTTTTTTCTTCATTTGACTTTCTGTCTGCTTTCCTGATTGGGTGATTTCCATTGTTCTGTCTTCCAGGGCACTTATTCATTCTTCTGCATAATTTATTCTGCTATTCATTGCCTTTAGTTGCCTTTTCGTCTCAGCAAATGAGTTTTCTAATTTTTCTTGGGTCCCCTTTATAGTTTCTAATTCCTTTTTACAGTGCTCTGCATTTCTGTCGATGGCCTTTCTTAATTCCTTCAGTATTTTCATTATCTCCTTTTTGAAATCGGTGTCTATTAGAGTGAAGAGGTCTGTTTCATTGTTTGTTCTTTCAGGGGAATTCCCTTGGTCTTTCAACTGGGAGTGGTTCCTCTGCTTCTTCATTTTACTTATATTTCTCTTAATTCTGTGAGTTTAGGAGAAACAATTATCTAGTGTGGTCTTGGAGGGCTATTTATATGTGGGAGTGTCCCTGTGTAGCTTGTGTGGGTTTAATATTTTTGGTGCGAGGGCTGTTTTTAGTATGGATGCATGTCGCCTCTTTCCTCAGCGTGTGCTGGCCGTTATCCCCTTGATATAGGGTGTGCTGATGCAGCGGCTGGTGCCTGGTCATGGGGTTATTGGCAGCGGTGGCAGCTCACGTGCACCCTTGGAGCACGCCGTGGGAGCAGAGGCAGCTCGCCACCGCTCCTGGAGCCCGTGTAGGCAGTGTCCTGCTGCCTGAGAGCTCACACAGGGAAAACGCCTGGAATAGCACGTCCTGCCCCTGCCCGCACACACCGCCCACACTGTGGCGCTTGGCCTCTAAGGCTGCCCAGGCTTCCTCTGTGTACACCCCCAGTTGTGGTCGCACCAGCCTCCAGCCCCTCAGGGTGTTCCCACGCAGCCCACCCCAGTCCTCTCCCCGGTCTGATATCTGAAGCCCAAGCTTCCACACCCAGGCCCCGTCCACACTGGTGGCCACGTGTCTCAGGCTGGGCAGTGCAGAGTGATGGCACTGACCGTCTGTGCAGGTTTCTTTCCATTCTAGCTGCTGCAGACCCTTTGCTGAGTTCTCCGAGGCTCCGAAGCCCCCCTCTGTCCCTGCTGATCTCCCCACCAGTGAGGGGACTCCCCAGGGTGCAGGATCATCTCCTCTTTGACAGCTCCCTCCTAGGGGCACAGGTCCTGTTCTGATTCCTTTTTCACGTTCCTTTTTTTTTTTTTTTTTTTTTCCTTTTTTCTTTTGTCCTACCCAGTTGCATGGAGATTTTCTTGCCCTTTCAGAGCTCTGAGCTCTTCTGCCGGCGTTCAGTAGATATTCTATGAGAATCATTCCACATGTAGATGTATTTTTTTTTTTTTTTTTTTTTTTTTTTTTGTGGTATGGGGGCCTCCCCCTGCTGTGGCCCCTCCCGGCGGACCTACAAAACGTGCAGATAGTAGGATTATCAGAAACAATACAAAATAATTATGCTCCATATGTTTTATTTTTTATTTATTTATTTTTTTTGTGGTACGCGGGCCTCCCTCTGTTGTGGCCTCTCCCGTTGCGGAGCACAGGCTCCGGACGCGCAGGCTCAGCGGCCATGGCTCACGGGCCCAGCCGCTCCACGGCATGTGGGATCCTCCCAGACCGGGGCGTGAACCCGGTTCCCCTGCATCGGCAGGCGGACGCGCAACCACTGCGCCACCAGGGAAGCCCGTAGATGTATTTTTGATGTATTTGTGGGAGGAGGTGAGCTTCACTTCTTACTATTCCGCCATCTTGATCGCCTCTGACTTTTTTCTTTTACTTTTTTGGGGTATTTTTCAGAGTTTTTAGAGTGAAATATTTTATATCCAGGAATAAAAGTTATTTAAAACAAAAAAGATGGGCTTGTTCAGTGAGACCACTCAGGAGATAGGCATCTTCAAGAGCCGGTGAACTGCCTGTCCTTGGGGGTGGGCAGGCAGAGACGGTGTCCATCTGTTATGGACACAGTTCCGGGACTTCCTGAACAGGGGAGTGGCTGGGGGCTGCGTTCTTCGATGAACTGTGCCATGACTGCCCCAAAGATCCCTGAGCCTGTGGGAGAAGGGAATAATCCAATGCACTGCTCCTCTTCTCAAACTTGACCGTGCCTGAGAATCACAGGGGATCTTGTTCTAACTCAAGACTCTGACTCAGGAGGTGGGCCCAAGACTCTGCATTTTTAACGAGCTCCAGGTGATGGTGCTGCTGCTGGTCCAAGGCCCTAGAGCCCTTTCTTTCTGGATTTGCCCTGGAGGAGTTCCCAGTCACTGCAGAGCAGACTGATGATTCCAGAGGCAATTGGAAAGGTACACAGGGCTGTGAGGATGAGTGACCTGAGCTGGGTGACATTTCTGGAAGGACTCTTCAGAGACAGAAAAAGACAAGATTCCATCCGAGTTGATGGGTTTGAGACCAGGTCCCCTCATGCTTTGGCTTTGTGGAAAGAGCTCAGTGTTGGACTTTGGTGGGCCAGGATTTGAAAACCAGTTGTGCAGCTTGTTGGCTGTGTGGCCTTGGGCAGGTCATCTTGCCTCCATCTGCCTCAGTTTCTTCATCTGAGGATAGGAATGCCTGCCAGATAAGGCCATGGTAAGGATGAAGTAGGATAACGTGTTCAGATACCTGGCATGCAGTGGGCCTTTAATGAACTCTTGCTTCCCCTAACACCACACGCTCATCTCTTCTTGAAGGTGGATGAGATTTACCACGATGAGTCCCTGGGGGTCCACATAAACATCGCCCTTGTCCGCTTGATCATGGTTGGCTACCGACAGGTAAACCCCCATGTCAACAGGCAGTGTTTGAGGGAGAAGGGGTGGGGGGCCAGAGCATCAGACCAGCTAAGGTATCGGGGAGGGATAACAGCATCTAGGAAACATTTTGTTTCCAAAATTAGAACCCCAAAACCATTAGAATTGAGGTTTCAGTGGCAGAGGCATCTGGGGTTGGTAAGCGGGGACTTATGAATTCCCTCCAATCAGGTAAAAATGGACAGTCCTTAACCCCTACAGCTGGAGGTCCTGCTCCATGAATCGGTGGGGAAAGTGGGGCTTGCGGAGGGACCAGTGACCGAGACAAGTCCTGCTAGGGTTGTGGCCGGGGGTTCTGGGCTCTGTTGCTTGTTTTCCCCCATACGGGAGTAAAAACAGAACTCTCCTCTAGGGGCTGTTGTGGAGATTAATGATAATGAATGCATAGAGGAGTTGCTCAGTACAGCACCTGCCTGTGGGTTACTTGAGGAATTAGCAGTAATGTGAGTTCTCAGCAGACAGGTGCCCCAGTACAGGGCTTGGCACAGGAACTTTCCCTAAAACGGAACGGGGCTGTGTGCCAGTGGCAGCCGGAGCCGGGACAGCGGTGACCTTGGGGTAGGCCCTGCTGTCCTGCGGGCCTGGGTGTCCCCTGCTGCTGGGAGCACAGCGCAGCGTGCCTGCTGCAGTCCGTGGGCTCTGACAGGCACTCTGCTCTCTGGCCCCCCAGTCCCTGAGCCTGATCGAGCGCGGGAACCCTTCTCGCAGCCTGGAGCAGGTGTGTCGCTGGGCGCACTCTCAGCAGCGCCAGGACCCCGGCCACGCGGAGCACCACGACCACGTCGTCTTCCTCACCCGGCAGGACTTTGGGCCCTCAGGTACGCAAGGTACTGTATTTGCCGTGGCCAGGTGTGTGCAGCTGCAGGGCGGAGGCCAAGGCTGTCTCTGGGGCCAGGTCTTCTGGCAACAAAAAGATCCTTGGGACTTTGGAGACAGGACCTGGCCGGACAGGTAGGCGAGCTTTGGAATGGTTTCTCGGGGGCCAGGGGAAGTGAAGGGGCCCCGCTCTGGTCCCTGCTGCCTTGGTTGAGCCTGCAGGTCGCTGTGAGTCAGGCCCTAAGCCCTGTGATCACCATCCTGGAGCCTGGCTGCTCGAAGACCTCAGTGATCTTCAAGATGCTTCTGCCCACATTGTATCCTTCTGTCCTCACTGCAGGCCGTGGGGCACCTAGGGCGGGGTTGGTGTGGACTTCAGAAAGGACGGCCCTGCTCTACCCACATATCCATGCCTCTCCAGCCTAGTGATCCCAACTCATTCATCTCCTGAGATTCTCCCAACTGTGGAATGGGAGAAATAGTACTCTTTGCCTCCCTCCATTCCTGGGCTGCTAAAAGGGCTGAAGGATGCAACCAATGTCTGTGACAGAGGATGGCTGAAAGCGCTCTGCAGACATAGGAAGCTTTGATCACCCCCAGGTTTCTGTATGGGGAAACCGAGGCACAGAGTGGCAACGGGGCTTGCCTAGGCCTCACAGCGGAGAGGAGACAAAGCTGAAACTCAGACTGGATCTCCAGGCTCCAAGTTGAGGGCTTTGTAGTGTTTTCTGGTTTGATGCTAGAGGAGAGTCAGCCTCTACCAAAAGGGCTGCTTGTCTGAATCCCTGAAGCCCCAAAGGCAGGCTTGTACGCACATAAACAGATTTACACACGTACACGCATACAGACACACGCGTGTACAGACACATGCATACTCATGCACAGACACACATGTGAAGACACACAGACACGTGCATACGGACACACATACATATGTGTACTTGCATGCCCTGTAGAGCACATCCAGACCTCCAGGACAATCGGGACCCAAGAAGCCTTCTCACAACAGCTTCTCATTACACCCCCAAAAGCATCTCAAATAAGAGAGGATTTCAGCAATTCCAAAGACAGGGAATAGCTATCTGGTCATGGTTGGCTGAAAGCCTGAGGCAGGGAGCGCTCTCTACCATCTCCCCCTCCTCAGATGTCTTCCCCAGCCCAGGCTGCCCTCCCAGCTGATTACGGGCCCTGGGGAAGCAGCCCCCGCAGATCACGGGCCTCGTACACAAAGCTGCTTACTCAGTGCCACGTGCTGGTCCCCTGCACTGCCCGCGGCTCCTGAGGCCTGCGCGGCTGTGTCTGCACCTTCCCGTGTCCTCCCCTCCCCCTGCCTGCCCCCCACCTCGCCAGAGTCTCTCACCTGTCCTCCAGGCCTAGCTCTAGGCCCCTGTAAGTCATGCCCCGGTCCCGCTCAACCCCTTCGGTCAGAGCCCTTCCCCCCAGCCACCCCGCACACCCCTCTGTGCTCCTTGAACTCCGGTCCTGCAGGCCCACACCTAGGCTGACCTCGTGACCCCTAGTCTCCCTGCTAAGTCATCTGCCCCTCCGGTGTGTGGGTGTGCTGGGGGGCTGCGGGCTCGCGCCTGTTTTCCCCGTAGTCTCTAACACGGTGCCACCTGCTACCCTGCGTAGACACATTTGGAGATTGTTTGTTGACTCACCAGCGGACTGACTGACTGGAGGGATGGGGCTCGGAAGCTGGCTGTATGCAGTCTCGGGGCCGACAGGCACAGAGAGCTGCAGGCCAGGAGGGAGAGCGGCAAGCCTTCGGATGTGGGGGCAGCTTGGCCCAGGAGCTGTACTGCGGGTGCATACACACGGGGGGCGCGTTGCAAGGATCCTTCTTCCTCCAGGGACCCTCCGGCGGTGACCAGGTCCGGACGTCCCTGCGGTGGCTGGCTCGGCACAGACCTCGTCGAGTCCTACCTCACCTGCATGTGACCTCTCTCTCTGCCCTCTCTCCCTCTCCCTGGCAGGGTACGCGCCTGTTACTGGCATGTGCCACCCCCTGAGAAGCTGTGCCCTTAACCACGAAGATGGCTTCTCCTCGGCCTTCGTGGTGGCCCACGAGACCGGCCACGTGTAAGTGGCACCGAGGGGCGAGCTGTGCCTTGAGCTCTGCGTGTGTGGGAGGCTTCGCCCCAGTTGAGACTCCCTTCCCAGTGTCCAGGGAGATGCCAGAGGAGCTGCCCCGACGGGGAGGGAGCCCTGGGGCCCAGACAGCAATTCCGGGCCTGCCTTGGGCCCAGCCCCAAATCCAGGGCCTTGGGAGACCAGATGTGGCCCTGCCTCTGGCAGGTCAGTAGCAGTGTCACCTTATAGGCACTGCTCTGCTCTCTGGGTGGCCTCTATCCCTCCATCTCAGCCACACCTCAAGGCCCTCCCAGTGCTCCGCGATGGAGCCCTGGCCTGAGTCCATCAAAAACAGGGGCACTTAGACCCAGGCCTCGGGCCAAGTGGGTGGCGGGCTTGTGTGATCCTCGGGCCCGGATTTGGTTTAGAGCATGTTCATTCATTCATTCAACCAGTATTTCTTGAGCACCTGCGGTGTGCCAGGCCCTGTTCTAGAAATAGGGCTGCAGTGGAGAACAGGACAGAAAAGCACGCAAGAAGCTATGTGCTGGGAGAAAACAAATAATCCACCATCCAGTGTCTGGTGGTGACATATACCTGTCACAGTCACGTCTCCTGGCCTTGTCTGTCCACAAGGGCAGAGCTACGGGACCCGCCCCCAGCTTGCCCGCCCCCAGCCCACACGCAGAGTGAGGGCTGTTTTCTGCAGCTGGAAGGACATGGGAAGAAGAGCAGTGGGCCAGTCCCGAGGGCGAGCCTGCCCTCCGTGGTTGGCCACACCCCTCTCTGCATCTGCCTGCCCCTGCGATTTCATCCCAGACCTGCCCCTCACTGCGGGGGTAGCACCTCCTCTCTGGGGCCTCCGTTTCCTCATCTGCAACACGGAGGCTGACACCAGGGAAACCTCTGAGGGCCCTTCCTGCCCTGGCAGCCAATGCTTCCACATATTCTGGAGCCAGTAGTTTGTCTTCCTGTATGTGGGTGGCAGGGCGTGTCCACTCTTCACTCACAGAGCCCCTCCCTATGGAGAGACAAGGTCAAGCTTAGAGGCCCATGTGTCTGTCTAGTGGTCAAGGCCAGATGCAGACGCCTGGGAGTGTTTAAGAATTTAGAACCTTTGGGCTTTGGTGTTAAATACTAACTATAAAGAGCAAACTTTTACATTTAAACTATCATCACGGCAGGTAGGTACCACACACAAAGCTCTGTGCTGGGTACCGCGGGGTCTAGGAGAAGCTAAAGAGGCTGGCACCCAGGGAAGGTGCGGTAAGGGAGGTCGAACTGAACAGAATGAAACTGGTCCTTGCACGTGAGACCTTGGGTCTGAAGGGAAGACAGTGCATGGCGTGTGAGTTGTTAACGGTGGAACAGGCGTTCCCTGCTGTGGGAGGGCAGCCCACGGGGAGGGCGGCCAGGAGAGGTGTCCTGGGGCCAGAGTGGGGCTGGAGCTGACCTCGGAAACGGTGAGGACCTGGGTAGGGTCTGAGGAGGGGGCAGGAGGGCAGAATGAGTCCAGCCCCATTGGGGGGGCCAGGCGGGGTCTCAGCTTCCATCCAGTGGGGTGGCCCTCTCCACTGCATGGTGGGGAAACTGAGGCCAAAAGTCACAGTCTGAAGCCTGGTCAGGGCAGGGTCTCAGGCCCACCTGCTCATCTTCCCAGGGGTGGGCTCCCTGGGCATGACTGAGGGCTCCCCTCTGTCCTCCCCCACCCTCTAGGCTCGGCATGGAGCACGATGGTCAGGGGAACGGCTGCGCGGATGAGACCAGCCTGGGCAGCGTCATGGCGCCCCTGGTGCAGGCTGCCTTCCACCGCTTCCACTGGTCCCACTGCAGCAAGCTGGAACTCAGCCGCTACCTCCCGTAGGTCACCTCCACCCTCTGGGCCGGGATGGGGAGCAAGCGGCCTGCCACTCCGTCTCCCCCAAGTCATCTCCCCTCCTAACACCATCCTACTCCTGACACATGCTCAGTTCTGGGTTTGCTGGTCAGCTCCTGGGGCTCCGGGGACGTGGAGGCCCAGGACGAGCATTAGACTCGGGAGCTCAAGGCCGAGAATGGGCACAGAGTGGATTTGGGTGGGTCGGGTGCCGGCAGAGATACTGTCACTAACCTCATGCAGCAGCCGGCCGGCGCCCAGTGTACGTCCTGCACGGCGGGCTGACTTGTCTTCTTCTCTCAGTGCAGTGAGCCCTCAAACTGTCCACGAGCCAACCCTTAATCTGGGCCATGAAGTGTCTCTGTAACGCGGGCAAAACAGGCCCCGTAAGAAAGCCACAAGCTGAGTGCCTAACCACAGCCCTAGGTGCCCTTGCCCTGGAGCTCCCAGACATGGTCGTGGGTGGGAGCGAGGGGAGGGCAGGGCAGCCCGTCCTCCCTGGACAACACAGCTCCTGGCACAGGGCCGCGGGGGCGGATTCCTGCAGGCCTTCCTTGCTTGGTTAACACCCCCTCCTCTGGGAAGGGAGAGCTTGGGAATTCCTGTCCCCGCCCTGCTCACCTCCCTGCCTCTGCCGGCAGCTCCTATGACTGCCTCCTTGATGATCCCTTTGCACCTGCCTGGCCCCGGCCCCCGGAGCTGCCCGGCATTGACTACTCAATGGACGAGCAATGCCGCTTTGACTTCGGCACTGGGTACCACACCTGCTCAGCGGTGAGTTCCCACGGCCTCTGCCAGCTGGATGCCAGGTCAGGTCCTCCTGGGATGCAGGCTGGTCATTCACAAAGCACCTTAGCCCAGGCAGGGTGACCAGGGCCCAGGCCCTGCCACTTTCTGCCACATCCCCGCCCCACGCAGTCCCACAGAGGGGTGGGGGGCCAGCGTGTGTGGTGACTGGAGAATGCCTGGAAAGATGGGAACAGAGTAGAACAGAGAGAGTGGGCCACTGCTGGGATCCTGGCTGGGCTGGTCACCGGGGGAGTTTATCTGTCAGGTGGCCCATGTGTCAGATCAGGTGCTGGGCTGTGGCCTGGTGGAGAAATACTTGCCACCCCTGCTCTTTGGGCATTTGGCAGGATGTTTTGGGCAGACTTCCCACACTGGTAAAGTTCTCCTGTGCCCCATATAACCTCTCTCCAGGGGGTCAATTGCATGCTTCCCCAACCCTCCCCCACCCCCATCCCATACTTGAGGAGATAGATACAAGGGAGCAGAGTCCTGTCCCTACTCTGCAGGACAGGGCAGGGGAGAGCCTGGAGCCTGGCGATCAGCTAGAGCCACATAGGAGAGAATTGAACAGCTGCTAACCAGGGCCCAAGTGGAGGCTCAGAGACGTGGACATCCCAGGGCAGGGGGCTCTCTGAGGTGTCAGGCCTTGGTGCCTCGAGTACCTCAAACCACCCCCGTCCAGGAACGCAGCCCCCTCCTCAGCTCTGAAGGACCAGAAGGCCCTGTGTGTGGCCACCTTCCCTACTGCCCAGGCCACACTGGAACACCTGGTCTCTGCTTTGGGAGTGGAGAAACAGCCGGGATATGGGATTTCAGTGCCCAGATGCTGTGTTTGTAGGACACTAGTCTGGCCAGCAGGGGATGATAGGAGAGAAAAGGAAATTGGGGCTTTCCTGGACAATCTGAAACAGAAGGGTGCCAACCTCTGGTGTGGCTGGGTGAGATTAGAGGGAGGTGGGAGTCCTGACCTTGTCTGGGTGCTGTAGGGCCTGGGCTAGACTGGCAGCCCTCTCAAAGCCCCCCACATGCACAGAGCTCATGGGGTATCAGTGGACCCAGCCTCCCCAGAGCCTCAAACCCTGGTCCCTGCTCAGTCATAGAGTGGCCTCTGCAAAGGCAGGGAGGGAGGCCTGGGGAGGGAGACCAGAGGCGTGTGGGCTGTGGCTGGTGCCTTCTTTTCGGTGCCCTGTTGGAGAGAGGAGGGGTCACCGAGGCCAGTGGCTCTTGGGGTGGGGTCGAGCTTGTGCGCGCGCAGGGCTCTGGCTGGACGGGCCCCTCCTGCCCCCCTCGCAGTGTTCTGGCCCCAATGCCCGCCACACCCTCCTCTCGCTCTGTCACTGTCCTTTGCTCCCTGGACAACTCGTCAGAGCTGGGGAGCTAGTCCGGCCCAGTGACTCTGAACTTGCCGCGCAGTTCAGGACCTTCGAGGCCTGCAAGCAGCTGTGGTGCAGCCACCCTGACAACCCTTACTTTTGCAAGACCAAGAAGGGGCCCCCGCTGGACGGGACGGAGTGCGCGCCAGGCAAGGTACCTGCGGACCGGGGGCTGCAGCAGGAGCGCCTTCCCGGGGTGCAGGCCCCACGGGAGACCCGCCTCACTGCTGCGTGTGTATATGAATGCGTGGCGGGGGGCTGGGGGAGGGCTGAGGACATGAGCCAGCCTCGCGTGTGGGCAGATGGGCAGGGAGTCCTCGCAAGAACTCACACACATGCCCTCTCCTCTCCGGCACCACAGTCCTTGGCTTCTACAGCAGCAGAGTTTGGCCTTGTTTCCCAGCCCATCGGCAGGAATGCTTACTGCCGTTTGAGGAGAATGCAGCCCAGGCAGGTTAGGGAACTTGTGGAGGTCAGACAGAGGGTGATTGGCTGAGAAGGGGTGAAGGGAAGATTCCAGGTGTTCTGCCTCCTCCCCCCACCCACCATGCTGTTTCTTGCCCCTCCCCCCCAAACCTGCCCTTTCATGTACTTCCTGGGGTGTGTTTGCACCCTCTTGTGTGTGTGGGTGTCAGGAGGACCCCGGATCTGAGAGCCCTGAGCTGAGGTCTGAAACCCACCTCTGCTCTATCGCTGGCCATGCCCCCCCCACCCCATCTCTGTGTGGTGACCTTGGGCCATTCTTTGACCCCTAATGAGCCCTGACCAAGCTTCCTTCCCACTCCTCAGGTTGTGGTGAAGTTGTGAGTCATGTCAAAGCAAATGAGAGGGCTGGGAAGAAGCAAGGTGCTGCCCCCAGCAGCCTGTCCTCTGCCCTTCACCCTCTGCCCTCATCTGTTCTTCCCATTCTCATCTATAAATGGTCTGCCCCTTCACAGATGTGTGGGGCTTCCCATGGCATTGTACAGGCCCTGTGGGCTCCAAACCTGGAGGGCTGTTATCCTGGAGCCTCGGGTCTACCTGCTCCAGGTGTGTTTGAGTTTCCAGGCCCTCTGCTATCACAATTTCACATAAGAGTTAATCAGTGGCTCTCAGTTTTGTCTGCATGTTAGAACCATCTGGGGAGCTTTAAAATCCCCCACACCCCAGAACAGGGAGTGACTGCAAATGGGCACAAGGTATCTCTTACGATGGTGGAAATGTTCCAGAATTGGATTGTGGTTATGGTTGCCAAATGCTGTAAATTTATGAAAAGTCATTGAATTGTACACTTGAAATGAGTGAAGTTTATGGCCTGTAAATTTCAGTTGACCCTTGAATAACACAAGTTAGGACTGCATGGGTCTGCTTATATGCGGATTTTTTTTTTTCAACAGTAAATACCACAATACTACCAACCTGTGGTTGGTTGAATCTGTGGATGCAGACCATGGATATGGAGGACTGACTATAAGTTATATGTAGGTTTTCAACTGCAGAGGGCAGGCACCCCTAACCCCTGAGTTGTTCAATGGTCAACTGTATAGTGCTTATTTTAAAAATTACCACTTCTTTTAAAAATCCCTACCTCTAGGGCTTCCCTGGTGGCGCAGTGGTTGAGAATCCGCCTGCCGATGCAGGGGACACGGGTTCGTGCCCCGGTCCGGGAAGATCCCACATGCCGTGGAGAGGCTGGGCCCGTGAGCCATGGCTGCTGAGCCTGTGCGTCCAGAGCCTGTGCTCCACAACGGGAGAGGCCACAACAGTGAGAGGCCCGCCTACCACACACACACACACACACACACACACACACACACACAAATAAATCCCTACCTCTAGAGAGTCTGACTCAGTCTGGGGTGAAGCTGAGGCGTCCAGAGTTCTTAAATGTTCCCCAAGTGACTCCAAGGCTGAGAACTACTGAGTTATCTCTTGAAAAAGACCCAGAGAGCTTTGCTGTATTTCTTACCTATGGCCCTACAGGAAAAGGGAAGGGGGTTAACTTTGGTTGAGACCTCCTTTGTGCCTGGCCTTGTGCTGAGGGCTTTGTAAGTGTTGCTGCCCTCAGTTCTTAGAACAGTCCCATTTAACAGGCAAGTACACTGAGGCTCAGCAAGGTGAAACTATGCCAAAACCACACACAGCTAGTAGTGGCCAAGCTGGGATTCAAACCCAGCCCTCTTGGACTTGAGGCATATGCTCCCTCCACTGCATGGATGGACCTCCCGGGTGGCTGGCTTCCCTCCCATGAACATACCTGCCTGGGGCCCCTGGATGGTGAGTTCAAGGTACAGAGCCAAGATCAACTCTAGATTGTGTGGGAAGATTGTGTCTTCTCTCCCTTATCAGCCCTTTGTTTCTCTGGGGGTGGTAAACCAAATAATTGCACAGTTATTGTCATCATTAATAATACCATCTGCCGTTTTTGGAGGGCTGTGTGTGCCAGGTGTTATCTCACTGAATGCTCACAGCAGCCCTATGGGCAGGTGCTGTTATCCCCATGGTACAGTTGAGGAATAGGATCAGAAAGAGGAGCCCTTTGCTCAAGGTGCCTCAGCGCATGGGAGGGGTGGGATTCTGTGTGACCCTGACGCTCATGCTCTTAACATTCCTTTTTCTGGGCTCACCCGTGGTGCCTGCCAGCTGTGCCGTGTGCCCGGTTGGGCACTTTCTATGGCAGGCTAGGCAGCCGTGGCCCTAGGGTGACCTCGCACCCTCTGCTCCATCCCAGTGGTGCTTCAAAGGTCACTGCATCTGGAAGTCGCCGGAGCAGACTTATGGCCAGGATGGAGGCTGGAGCTCCTGGACTAAGTTCGGGTCATGTTCACGGTCGTGTGGGGGCGGGGTTCGATCCCGTAGCCGGAGCTGTGACAATCCCCCGTGAGTGCACTTGGCTGAGGTGGGCAGGGCAGGGGCCTGAGGGGGTTGGAGAGGGAGTCGCTGGGGGGCAGGGCACAAGAAAGAAGGTCCCCTGCAGGTGGCTGTGTACGTATTCCAATGGATGACGGCCCAGAATTGTTGGGGGCGCCAAATCACTTCCACCTGGGTCTGACATCTCCCTTTGTGTCTGACTGACATCTGAGAATGGGTCTGAACCAGCGATTCTCATTCTCGTCTGCGGAGAATCTAGGTGGGCCCAAGCCTTGGCCAGTTTAACAAGCCCTCCTGTGACCCTGATCCTCCGGCTAAACTTTGAGAAAACACTGATCTAAATGTTCACTAGCCATGTCTTGGGACGATAAATTCCCCACGTCTGTTTCCTACTACATGAAGCAAAACTTCTTTCAATTTTTCTTAACTTATCTCTTTCTAACATCAAGTCCCCCCCTCACTACCCCCTACCCATATGTCAGCATTCTGAGGGAATAATCTCTTTCTCCCATTTATCCCCTCTATGGGGATCCCCTCCCATGGTTTTGGAACCTGTGAGCACCAGCTTTTTATGGCCTCCGTCTCCCAAGCTGAAGCAGCCTGCTTAGAACAGCTTCATGAGAGATGGGGGCTGGCTGGGGCTGGCCGTGTGGGTCAGCTGTCTCCACGTTCAGTGATTCTGAACCTCTGTGGGGCAGGGCCGGTCCCACCCCTCATAGTGCTGAGTGATGTGATGGGGACCTCAGAATGGCAGGGTCCTAGGATCACAGAGGCTCGGTGGTGGTCACCCTCCCTCCAGCATCCTCAGGAGCGGTCCTTCATACTCTGCTGTGTACCTCCAGGGATGGGACGCTCAGTGCCCCCGGAGCAGCCTATTCCTGTGTACTGACCCTTTACAAATATGAGCCAAAATGAACAGCCTTGTAACTTCAACCTGTTGGGGGTATGAAAGCCAGGCTAAAGAAAGGCACGGTGATGCCCACTCTGGATAAACCACCTCCCAGTCATGACAGATAGTTATCCCCATTTATTGAACTCGTCTATGATAATAATTATTTTTATTTTATGAGGCTTAAATGAAGTATAATCTATGCACTCTCAGCACCATGCCCAGCACGGATTAATAAAGGACAGCTGCTGTTATAATTACTCCAGTGTGTGGAGCACTTTCTCTGTGCCAGGTGGGGTGCTAAGCACTTCCATGCGTAAACCCATGTAATCCTCCCAGCATGTCTGAGCAGAGTTGCAGTAACCTTGTTCACTCGGGTACTTTGTATCCATAGTGTTACCGAATCCTTTTAATTTAATGGGGAAGAGAGTACAGATTTAAATACCTGTTTAAAATTTATTCTTCACAGACACACCAGAAGGTAGGTAAAATAAGAGGTGTTATGGTCCCTCCTGTAAAGCAGAAGTTAAGGCACAACGAGACTTGGGGTTAGATTTAGCCAGGCTTTCTTACTCCAAATCCAAGTCTCTTTTACCACTCCTCAGTTTATTATGATATTAAATGTAAGTGGATGCAAATAGGAGCAGTTGAGTCATTTATTGAGGGCCTACCATATGTCAGAAGCTGTGTAACGGTTGAAAGAATATACAAAGATGAATCAGATTGATTTCTCTTCTAGCTCAGTTGGAGGGGGTTAGTCATTCCCTCCTGTCTTCCCCCGTCTCCCTCCCCCCATCTTTTGCCCCCTTTCTTTTGCTCATTCTCTCCTCACCCC
Organism: Physeter macrocephalus; assembly: GCF_002837175.3. NCBI lineage: Eukaryota > Metazoa > Chordata > Mammalia > Artiodactyla > Physeteridae > Physeter > Physeter macrocephalus. The sequence goes on along the minus strand of NC_041233.1, from coordinate 22,596,207 downwards.
ATCACACACACACACACACACACACACACACACAAAATAGGTGGCATATGCCTGAAGGAACCAAAAGGCTCTGAGCTCAGCAGTCCTCACAGTGGGGGTTCCTCTCTAGTTTGTAAGTTAGTGGAGCCCCTTTTTATGCTACTCTAAAAGGCTGGGCTACCCCAGGTCACCATGTGGGAAGCCTGCCCCCACCCCCAGCCTTTCCAGCCAGCACGGTCTCTCTGCACTCGTCCCAGCCCAGCCTATGGAGGCCGCCTGTGCTCGGGGCCCACGTTCCAGTACCAGGTCTGCAATGGCGAGGAGTGTCCGGGGCCCTACGAGGACTTCCGGGCCCAGCAGTGCGCCAAGCGCAACTCCTATTACGTCCACCAGAATGCCAAGCACAGCTGGATCCCCTACGAGCCGGACGACGGTGAGCGGAGCCCTGCTTCCCACGCCCACCCCGTGGCCCTGGGCATCTGCTGGGTCCATGTCTTCCCAGGCAGGGCTTCCCATGCCTGGCCCACCAGTGAAGGTGGAGGGACAGTGGTGGCACCGAAAGGGATATTGCAGTCAGCAAGTTTGCCATACGCCTTTGTGCAGGCCTTTGCACTGTGTGCGTTGGGGGAGCCACAATCCTCATCACAACCATCCTTGATTTGTATGCTTATGCTGACTGTTTTCTGTCAGATGCAAGGACAATGTCTAGAGCAAGGGTTACTTGGCCCCAGAGGTACCGGCTGGCAGCAGTGCTGGCTGTCGGGGTTGCTGCCTTTCAGACATGTCCTTACCTGTGCGGAACGTCCGGTACATGTGCGGGTGCCCCTCGCTTTGCATAACTGGCATCCTGAGAAGCTTTGTCCTATTACATACCATGTTTTTAGGTTTTACTGATTGTGCTGCTGTTTCAGTAGTTAATGAAAATGATTTGACAGTCAGGCCGATGGGAGTCTGTGGGATCCTCCTACTGACCCCCTACAGGCTACCCTGGACACAGGTCTCAGGACTCACGTAGAGGGTCTGAATTCTGGGGCCAAGCCAGTGCCTATCTGGAGCATTTCTCACAGCGGCAGAGAGAACCCAGTGAAGGGCTGGATTCGTGCCTTCAGCCTGGAAGGGCCTTTAACAGTCCTCTCAGTCTACTTTCCCCTGCCGGCCTCTCCGTGGTCCTTCCATAGCCTGATGCTTACCCGCTACCATGTAGCACTCGCATCAGACAGCACTGATCAGAATGGCCTTTCCTGAGCCCAGGGCCACCTCTTCGTAGCCCTGGTTCCAGAGTATCAATATCAATTGCAAGACCCTCCATCTTCAGCTCACATTTAGACCGACAGTCTTCAAGTTGGAAGGGACCTTGGAGGCCTGTGTATTGCACCACTCCCGTGCCACTGTCGGCTGGCTTCCAGGGCTGCCCAGAAACCCACCTGCCTGGGGTGCACTGGTCAGGGTCCTGCCTGTCTTCGGGAGGGATGCATCCCCCCACCCCTTAGCCCCTGGCCCAGGTCCCACCAGGAATATGACTCCCCCTCTGCATGAAATGCAAAGTAGTATTGGACGTTGTGGCTCTGGACTTGAGTCCTGAGTGCTGGGGCAAGACGTCACCAGGTATCCTGGGAGCCCAGGGATGAGGAGCAGGGAGCCAGATGGTTCCTTACAAATTTTGCTTTGGAAGCCTTGCACATCCATCCAGACCCACACAAGCTGCTGCAACACGGGGTGGAAAAGGGCTGCAAGGCCAATGGGGCAGCTGGACTTTGGGTTTTCCCAGGACTTCTAGACAAATTCCAGGAAGTTAGCTAAGCCCCAACCTCCCTTTTTCTAAGAAACACAGCAAGTGTTTATATGTTCTCCGGAACGTACTTTTGTAGGACGTTAATAGCCTTGATCTGATTGTTAGAACTAGAAAGGATCTCCCTCCTTCCCTCACTGCTGCTCCATTTTGTAAACCCAAAAACAGACCACTGTTCGGCCTTACTTTCATGCAGGCTTCTAGTGTTCACAAGCATGGTAAGATTCACCATCGTATGTGTGATTGGTGATGTGTATGTAGAGGTCAGAGCAGGACTCACGCCAGACTGCCTGGGTTAGAATCCTGGCTCTGCCTCTTACTGGGTGGCTGTATGGCCTTGAGCAAATTCCTTAACCTCTCTGGTCCTTGGTTTCCTCCTCTGTAATGCTGCTTCCTTGGGGGTATTGAGAGGCTTAACTTAGTTAATTCACGAAAAGCATTTAAAGTTGTACAGTAAGAATGTATAGAGGTTTTAGAAGTCTGGCACATAGTAAGCTTTCATTAAGTGTTGGCTTATTATTATTGTTATTATTATTGTTTTATCACTTGATGTTTCTTAACAACGTGATGTGGCATTTTACTGATCAGGCATAATAAATAAGGAACTGAGGCTCAGAGAGGTCAGAAAATTTGCCCAAGGTCACATGGCTCATAAGTGACACAGCAAGGATTTTAAGCCCAGCTCCACACCTAGTTCTCCCCCCATTGCCCAGGGCTGGCCCCCGGAGCTTCCTGTTCGGGCCACGCGTTAATGTCGGTCTAGGCCAACCCACTTCCTCCGAGCCCAGCTGGCTCAGTGTGGTCCCTTTCCCCACAGACGCCCAGAAGTGTGAGCTGATCTGCCAGTCAGAGGACACAGGGGACGTGGTCTTCATGAACCAGGTGGTCCACGACGGAACTCGCTGCAGCTACCGGGACCCGTACAGCATCTGTGCCCGCGGCGAGTGTGTGGTAGGTGCCCCCCTCCTGGCCGTCCCGGGAGCCTGGAGGGCTGCACTGCCTCCTTCTCCTCCCTGGGAAGACAGGCATCGCCTCCCCTTCCTCACCCATGACACCCCTCGGTCCTCAACGTGACCCTGGGATGCTGGAAAAGGGTTACTGCCCAGCCCCATTCGAGGGGAGAGGCGTGGCCAGGTATAAGACTTTGCCCATGTCACACGGCGAGTCCAAGAATGCCTCTCGGTCCAGGGTCCTCTCCTGTCAGGGCCTGGGGACTGAGGAGGGGGCCGGGGGCTGCCGACCCGGGGGTGGTGGTCGGGCATGGAAGCCTCTTCCCATTGACCCCATCTCTGGCTTCAGCCCGTCGGCTGTGACAAGGAGGTGGGGTCCATGAAGGCAGATGACAAGTGTGGGGTCTGTGGCGGCGACAACTCTTACTGCAGGACTGTGAAGGGGACTCTGGGCAAGGCCTCCAAGCAGGCAGGTGAGCAGGTTAGGGCTGGGGGACTACCAGGAGGGGCTGGGGTTCTGGCCCAGCTAGAGTCCCTAGAGCCCGAACCATCCCTTAGGTGGGCCCTCCCTCCTTGAGCCGGGCCACAGTTCGGGGTGGGGGGTGAGGGGGGGCCCTGGAGCCTGTCTCAGACTACAGCTGCCCCTGGCTGTGGTCCCTCATCTTCCAGGCGTGCTGTGCCTGCGCTTGGGCTCAGGAGCTCAGAAGCATTTCCTGCTTGGCACTGTGTTGTCCTAGGAACTCAGCCATCTCTTTGGCCTGGGGCTGTTGGTGGGAGTGAGGGTCCAGACAGGTCTGTAGATGAGGCCCAGGCTGGACTGGTAATTTCCTTTTTGCTCTTCTCTCTCGTTTTTTTTTTTTTTAACTGAAGTGCTTCCTGCTTTGAACTCCTGGTGCCTTAGAGTTCCTTGACTTCCCTCCCCACCTCCAATCTGGCCACACTTGCTGTTGAAAAGGGCCAGATATTAGTCCTTTACACTTTAGTATGAACTAGATTCATTTCCCCTTGGGGAGTGTTTCAGCTTTGCCATGCCTCTCTCTCTTTGTTGGGGGAAAGTTGATTGCTCTGAGAAAGGTTAGTTTTCAGGCCTCGGATTGGGAGGATCATGGGGGCCCCCCATGCTGGATCTTCATGGCCTATTTCATCGAAATCCCTACAGTGGCTTAAAGTGTGAGAAGAAAGAGGGGAGGGAAAGTCAGGAGAGAAAAGGAAGGTCAAGAAAGTGGCAAATAATAGGAACTAACACACACACAGAGCCCAGTAGTATTTATAGAGCTGCTTAAGCTGTATGAACTGTGATCCTCTCAGCACCTTATGGAGAAGGGCCCATTCCTATTTTACAGACAAGGAAACTGAGGTTCCTGGGTATCTGTGAGGAGAGGGGGTGATGGGGGATGCTGGACAGTGGGGCTACCAGCTCAGGATGCTCATGGTTTTTCTGGATCCTTCTCTGTGGCAGGAGCTCTCAAGCTGGTGCAGATTCCAGCAGGTGCCAGGCACATCCAGGTTGAGGAGCTGGAGAAGGTCCCCCACCACATTGGTGAGTGCCGGGGTGCCAGGAGATGGGCAGCCAGGCCCCGGGACCTGCCCTCGGGTGTTGGGGGGAGTGGGAGGGCAGAGGAGAGGATTCTAATGCAGAGGGCATTTCATGAGTTCGAATAATGGGAGAGAACCCTTTTTTATTGATTGATTGATTTTTATTCATGTTGAAATGGGAACCTGCTCCATGGTTCAAATATCAGAAGGTATGAAAGGAGATCCAGTGAAGATTTCCCCCACAGCCCCCAGCCCCCATGGGCAGATTTCTTTCGGGGTGATGAAAATGTTCTGGAATTAGACAGTGGTGATGATTGCAGTCACTGAAGGGCAGAATGGTTTGGTATGTGAATTATATCTCAGTTTAAAACACGTAAGTATGGTTTGGAGGAGGCTCCTGGCGAGCACGTGGGCAGAAGGCCGCTGCCCGCACGTTGGGCTGTGGCCGGGTTCCCCCACCCTCGTCTGTGCTCAGGCTCCTTACTGAGGGCATGTGGGCTGTGATGTCCCTGGGCCTCGGCATGTCACAGAGGCCACTCTTACCCACTGTGCCCACCAAGTCACCCTACTTGTCACCAGCTCGTCATAAACACGAACCCAAAACCGAACATCTCTGGGCAAGCTTGTATATTACAAAAGTGCTGACTTTTTATATTTTTAGGTTATTATTAAAATAATACAAAACATTTTTAAAGTCTCCTGGAGAACTTGCACTCCGTGGAGAATACATCTGCATTAGCACAGCTGTAAAAATTCCTAACCTGCTCTGGAGGGCACCTGAGTGTAGTCCAAGCAGGCATAAGACACAAGGGGAAACTGATGCGCAAAGTGGCTTGTGGGCCCTCTGTGTGCCCTCATTCACTTGCGGGGTGAGTCAGTCTGGGCCTGGGTCCCCCATCTTCTACCCCGTGCCCCTGCCAGCTGCACCTCTGCATGGGGGGTGTGAGACGGGAGGGCTTTGGCTTGGCCGCCTCCCTGCCCACTTGCCTGTCTGGCTGTGGAGAATTACGCCTGCACAGGGGCAAGGAGAGAAGGTCATTTACCCCTGGAAGAGGATGGTTACTTACAGACACTCCTCCTACTGCACCCCTACAGATGATTCCATAATGTCAGCAGCCCCTTGGGCCCCTGGCCAGCCCCTTCCACCCACGGCCCCCCCACCCCGCTCAGATGTCTAGCCCTTCCAAGGAGCTAGATGGGCTTGTAGGCAGCAGATAGGCTTCCGTGGAGGTCGGGGCAGAGGCTCCTAGCACCTGCGGCAGGCTCTGGGTGGGCACACTTGCTGTGTGTTTATGGGGTGAGAGTAAGAGCTCTCCAGGAGCCTGGGCGGGGAGGGAAGCAGAACTAAGACATGTCGTCGGCACAGGTTGTGTGATTATACGTGTGTGAGATTGCAGCGGCCCTGGTGTAAATGTGCAGAACATGTATGTGGGAGTGAGTGTGTGTGTGCCCGTGTGTGTGCACACGTGCGCTAACAGGGTATGTACTCTCTGGAGAAGCCCGGGACAGGTGGCAGCCTTGGCAGTGAAGGCCAAGGCCCTGTCCAAATGTGTGAGGTGCTCCTGGAATTTGGGGGCATGGACTCTGAAAGGAAGTGAAGGGAAGACAAGCCGTGCTGTTAATATCCACCGTGTGTGGGGCTTTGAGCTGGCACTTTTCATTCGTTATCTCTTTGGAGCTTCATGGTAACCCTCTTGTTATCCCATTTTGCAGTTGAGGAAATTGAGGCTCTGAGAAGTTAAAAGAGTTGCTGGAGGTACCGAGTGGGTCAGTGGTAGGACCTGGGCTCAGAGCTGGTAGGAGGTGGTGGAGATTCCAACCCACCGCCCCCAGGAAGGCGGGGTGTACATCCAGGGACCAGGGACAGCAGTGGTCGTGAGCTGTGGAGGCAGACAAGGGCCTGAGGAGATGCTCAGCTCTAGCCTGGAGGGTCTGGTGATTCTGGGGGCTGGTAGAGATCAGGTCGTGGGAAAGGAGGGGGCGTCTCTCCTCCCACTCAGCAGGGAGGCTGGCCCTCCAGAGAGCTGGGCTACCAGCCTCTGTGTGTCCAGGACAAACCCTTGCCCCTCTCAGGGCCTCTGATTCCCCATCTGGATTAATAACAGCACCAACCTCAGGATGCGTGTGAGGATCCCACTGAGTAGGGAGCAGAGTGAACGGCATGTGGTTCATGCCCTGGATCCTGAGCTCTTATATTATAATGACACAAGGTGGGGACACCCCGGGGCTCCAGAGCCTTTGCCATCCCCACCTGGCTGGGGGCTCGGGTCCCACGGTGCAGCCATTCTCTGACCCCTGATGCCTCAGGGTGAATGAGGCTGTGACTCGGGGGCCGTTGCTGGGGTGTCTGCAGCTACACACCTTCCGCCCGCCGGTCACCCAGCGCCTTTCAGTTACAAGTTGTGAGTTACTCGCTGACTGCGACTTTAAGGGGGAAAAATGGACAGATATTTTTTATACTCCTGCTCTGTGCCAAGCCCTGTGCTGGGCCAAGGACACTGAGATGGAGGAGATACACTGACAGGCTATGGGAGAGACAGGATGTCTGTAATTGCAACAATGCTAAAAGTCAGGTGCTGATTTGATGACAGTAGTAGTGCCTACCATTTATTAAGTGCCAACTGCATGCCATGCACTCTAGTGCCTAGTTCTTTATATATATGAACTCCTTTAGTTGTCCCAAGAGCCCCGTGGCAGGGTAGGTGGGCAAGGGATACTGCGATTATCCTCATGGGGCAGCAGCCCTACGAGCTAGGTAGAATTATCATTCCCATTTTACAGATGGTAAAACTGAGGCAACACAGGGAGGCTAAGTAACTTTCCCAGATCAATCTGGCTCCAGAGCCTGTACTCTTAGCCTCTATGCTCTGCTGTCGAAGTTGTAGGGAGGGCAAATCCCTGTGGACTGGACAATCAAAGAAGGCTTCCTGGAGGAGGGGAGAATTGTGCTGAGCCTTAAATGTGGGTGGAGATTAGTCAGGCAGGAAGAAGAGGAAACAAGATGAGAGGAATGGTGTGTGCCAGGGTCCAGAGGCAGGGGTGCTATGTGGGGGCAGTAGGATGACCTATCCGACTGGGTAAAGGGTCAGGTGGGAAGGAGTGACAGGTGGGCAGGGAGCCCCTAGGGGCCCACTGGGACGGCCTTGAAACCCCTGAGGTGTGGCTGGTGCTCCTGTGGAGGGGAATAGAAATCTGTGTGACCCTCTCCCCATGGCCAGCGGTGAAGAACCAGGTCACAGGCAGCTTCATCCTCAACCCCAAGGGCAAGGAAGCCACGAGCCGGACCTTCACTGCAATGGGCCTGGAGTGGGAGTACGCGGTGGAGGATGCCAAGGAGAGCCTCAAGACCAGTGGGCCCCTGCCGGAAGCCATTGCCGTCCTGGTGAGTCCCCACCCTGCGTGGTGGCCCCTGCCCACCCCCGCTTGCTGCCCCAGCCCAATCCCCTAGCTCACCGTCTCTGCTACTCAGCCAGCGCAGGCCTGGTGGAAATCCTCCTGTTGTGGTGTCTTCAGGAGTCTGGGCAAGGCCAAGATGCCCTCTGTGCTTCGAGGCTGGCAGGATGGCAAGTGAGGAGGAAAAAAGAAATGGTTGTCTCACTGTCTGATCAGAGATGCCCCACACAGGGAGTCTGTTCTCCTAACACAGGGTCAGAAATAGGGCCCAGGAGGAGCTGCAGGGACCTGGGTTGGTTCCCCCATCGTTCTGCCATCATCCAGTATCCAGCTGCATTATGGCTTTGCCAGCAAGTGAGTCCAGGAGTCCAGTGGCCTGTGGCCCAGGGCTGCTGTCTGGCACTGCCAGCCTCCTGAGAGGGGGATGGGGCCACTGTCCCAGTTGAGGCCCACCTCTGCCCACACCCCCTCTTCCTAGACCATAAACCAGGGCTTATGGAGCAGGGATTGTTAACTCAGGAGACCAGACCGGGAGGGGCTCTGTTGGCACTGGCTGGTGGCAGGGAGACCTTCTACAGGCTTTGTTCCTGGTGCTACCCTCATTAGTCAGGGAGGTCCTAGAGGGCAGGATCTGAAGCCTGTTGATGTCAGCATATTAATTCAATCCAGCATGTGCTTTATACTCACCCTGTATTTGTTGTCCACCCATACACCCATGGCTGATTAATTTTCAACGAGAGTACCAAGACCATTCAGTGGGAAAAGAAGAATCTCTTCAACTAATGGTGCTGGGACAACTGGATATGCACATGCAGAAGAATGAAGTTGAACCCCTGCCTCACACCATATACCAAAATCAGCTCAAGATAGATCAAAGCCCCAAGTACAAGAGCTAAAACCATAGAACTCTTGGAGAAAAGAGAGGGATAAATCTCATGATCTTGGATTCTTAGATATGATACCAAAAGCATGAGCACAACAACAAAAAAGAGATAAATTCGTCTTCATGGAAATTGAAAGCTTTTGTACATCAAAAAAGACGTTTTTAAGAAAGTGAGAAGATAACCTGAACAGACTGGGAGAAAATATTGGCAATCCTATATCTGATAAGAGTCTCTATTGTAGACCATCTTCTAGAGTCAGGCAGTGTGGGTGCTCTGGTGAGCAGGACAGACCAGCAGACATGGTTCCTGCCTTCATTGGAACTTAGGTATGTGGGAAGGAGAATCACCGATGGGCACACAGGCTGTTCTCAGGCCTGGCACAGTAGCTGCTTAGCTTGAGGGGTTTTTTTGTTTTTTTTTTAAAACATCTTTATTAGAGTATAATTGCTTTACAATGGTGTGTCAGTTTCTGCTTTATAACAAAGTGAATCAGTTAAACATATACATATGTCCCCACATCTCTTCCCTCTTGCATCTCCCTCCCTCCCACCCTCTCTATCCCACCCCTCTAGGTGGTCACAAAGCACCAAGCTGATCTCCCTGTGCTATGCGGCTGCTTCCCACTAGCTATTTATTTTACGTTTGGTAGTGTATATATGTCCATGCCACTCTCTCACTTTGTCCCAGCTTACCCTTCCCCCTCCCTGTATCCTCAAGTCCATTCTGTAGTAGGTCTGCATCTTTATTCCCGTCTTGCCCCTAGGTTCTTCTGACCATTTTCTTTTCTTTTTTTTTTTTTTAAG
>NC_041233.1:22557975-22586113 GCF_002837175.3 Physeter macrocephalus | reverse complement strand
CCTTTTCTCCACACCCTGTCCAGCATTTATTGTTTCTAGATTTTTTTGATGATGGCCATTCTGACCGGTGTGAGATGATATCTCATTGTAGTTTTGATTTGCATTTCTCTAATGATTAATGATGTTGAGCATTCTTTCATGTGTTTGTTGGCAATCTGTATATCTTCTTTGGAGAAATGTCTATTTAGGTCTTCTGCCCATTTTTGGATTGGGTTGTTTGTTTTTTTGATATTGAGCTGCCTGAGTTGCTTGTATTAGCCTCAGTTTTGCCATGTGGCTACAGGTCTGAAAGGCCTCGCCAGTGCATGCTCAGTGCTGCCCCCTCCTGGCTCTCACTGGTTCTGCGTCTGACCCCACATCCTCCCCTTTGACCCCCTCCTCCCCGGTCCCCCTATGCTGGCCTTGCTTCCCTGCTCTCCAGTCCTTTGCCACCTCATCTGTCTCCCTTCAGGTGCTCCCCCCAGCTGAGGGCAGCCCCCGCAGCAGCCTGGCCTACAAGTACGTCATCCACGAGGACCTGCTGCCCCTTATTGGGAGCAACAACGTGCTCCTGGAGGAGACGGACACCTACGAGTGGGCACTCAAGAACTGGGCACCCTGCACCAAGGCCTGCGGAGGAGGTACTGGCTTTGCCTGACCACAGACGCCTTGTGAGAGTAGCGGGAGGGGTCGGGGGCCTGACATCGTCTCCACTTGGCATGTCCCCGCTCGTGCCTTAGTTTCTCCTTGAAGGTCTCTGGGGTGTGGCAAGGTGCCTGGGTAGGGCCTTGGGGCTGGGCTGGGGGTGCTAGAGCAGTATCCGGGGCAGGACCTCTGCCCTGTAAGGGCTCACCAGCTGCACGCAGAGACAGCAGCTCACGTCCCCACCTGTGCTATACCAGTGACACCTGAGATGGGCTGGTCAAGGAAGCCTTCTTCAGAAAGTGACTTGGGGAGGGGAAGGTGCAAAGGCACAGAGGGAGGGGGGATTGGCTTCAGTCTCTCCAGAGCTCACTGTCCCTGAGGCTCTGGGCAGGACAGTGGGGGCCTGGTGAGACTGACCCCCACGGCAGGCTGTCCTCCCTTCAGGGATCCAGTTCACCAAGTACGGCTGCCGGCGCCGACGAGACCACCACATGGTCCAGCGGCACCTGTGCGACCACAGGAAGAGGCCCAAGCCCATCCGCCGGCGCTGCAACCAGCACCTGTGTGCCCAGGCTGCGTGAGTGCTTCTGGGGGAGGGACGAGGAGGCTGACCGCAGACCCTCTCTCTGCCCTGACGTCAGGACGAGGGGCGGGTGAACCTGCTTCCGCCAGCGCTGGAGGGTGGAGGCACGTAGCCCCCGCAGCCGGGACTTCCTGAGCAGAGAGCACCCACGCGCCAGCCTCTGCCCATGGCCCGCGCTGCCTTCCTTGCCCGTCCATCCCCTCTGGGATTTCTGCATTCACTTTCACTCCCAGAAGGAGGAAGATGCTGCCTTTGTTCTGCCCCTCCCAGCATTATTTTACAGATGGGGAAGCTGAGGCCCAATCTGGGGACACAGCTTTCACTCAGTGATGCAGGGGGTCCATGCAGGTGAAGAGGATTTCAGTGTTTCCAGGCCCTAGGCCAGGACGCTGTCTACCAGTTCCTCTCTGCCCAGTCATCTGGGGCCCAGGGATGTGGTCTGGCCTTCCAGCCCCCAGCTGTGGTCTAGCCCTTGATTGGGATTCCCTGGCCTGAGGACACAGGCTCTTTTTGAGCCCAAGGTCATGTTCTTGGGGTTACTTGGAGGTGGCTTTGGGGAGAGGAGAGAGCTATAATTTGTGGAGGATCGATGTCTGGTCTCTGGGCCTGTTGCCCAGCTCCTCCGCAGCCCGAGCAGGCTTCTCTAGTGGCCCCCAGGTAGGGCCGAGGGTGGCCGGCCAGTAGGAAACCATGAAGAGCTGAGTCCATCCTCCTGCCTCCCCGGAGTCCTCCCAGGGTTGGGGGGTTCCAACTCGGCCTTGCTGATCCACAGCAGCTCTGCTCCCACAGGGTAGAGGGACCTCAGAGCCAGGGCAGGAGCTGGTGACCGGTGCTAGAGGCTGCCATGGCTTTCCTGTGCCCGGCCCGGGCCACGATCCCCAGCCCCCTGGCTCTCCACGGTTCTTTTTTATGCGTTACTTTTTATTCAGACCACTTTGCCCACAAACATCTGTGATCACAGAGCATGCGGGGCTAACTCTGCCATGACCCCTAGCAGGTTACACCCCCCGCCCCCCCGGCTTGTCTCCTTATCTGTAAAATGCCAAATGAAGTTTCGGGGCTTTTTGTTTTGTTTGTTAAGGGAAGGGGTTGGCTAAAGCCGTGGTTTACTAAATGGTGCCTCAGGAAACAGAGGGGAGTGGGAGTTGGGGGCTGCCCCTCCCTCCACCCCACCAGAGCAGTTTTGCTTTTGTCTGACTCTTCCAGTGGGCACCTGCTTAAGATGCTGCTGGAAGTTGCTCTATGGCTAAAAGATGCTTGGAGACTAGTGGCTTAGCTGATCAGCACCAAAGCTCTGCAGGCACTGACGGTGATGATAATAGTGCCTGCATTTATGACATGCCTACTGCATGCCATGCACTCTGCCATGTGCTTTACATATACAGGTGCTTGAATTGTCCCAAGAGCCCCATGGTAGGGGCTTCTACTCTGCAAGCTGTGATTTTCATCTGTTTTGTGCTCGGCTGAATATCAGCACCTGGGACAGTGCCTGCACATGATAGACACGCAAATATTTATGAAGTGTTGAAAGAATCCTGATGTAAAGATGGGGTAACTGAGGCTTAGAGGGGTTAATAGCTTGTCCAAGGACCTGCAGGATGTCAGGATTTAAATATGCGTTATACCCATTTTTCAGATGAGGAAACAGAGGAGAGAATATGTGACCTCCCTAAGGCCACACACCTGACAGCTGCAGAGCCATATGGATGGTTGGCTTGGCCCCCAAGTATTCTGAAGCCCAAACCCTCTCTGTGGCTCCCGCCTTTGGTGGTTCAGGGAGTGGGAGTGGCCCTGGGAGGAAGTGTCCCATAGTCCTGCCTCTCCTCCACCTTTCTCCCTGTCTGTCTCCAGGTGGGTGACGGAGGAGTGGGGCACCTGCAGCCGGAGTTGTGGGAAGCTGGGGGTGCAGACTCGGGGAGTGCAGTGCCTGCTGCCCCTCTCCAACGGTACCCACAAGGCCATGCCAGCCAAGGCCTGCCCCGGGGACCGGCCCGAGGCCCGCCGGCCCTGCCACCGCGTGCCCTGTCCAGCCCAGTGGCGGACAGGAGCCTGGTCCCAGGTGAGCTGTCCTCAGGGCGTGGGAGGGGCTGGGCCGACAGGCACCTTCCTTGCAAAGTCAAGGAAGAGGAGGGTCTGGGTGGAGGAGCTGCAGAGAGATCTGGTGCTCCCTTCAGACAGAGTGTTCCTGGCTGAATTCCTCTCCCCACATCTGATCTGATTTTTCTCAAAACTAAGTCCAGCGGTATGCTGGGCCATGGTTTTGGGCTTGGCCTTTATATTCATTCACTATCAGCTTTGACCTTCACAGAGTTAGGAGGCCTGGGCTAATATCCCTGTGTTATAGATGAGCACATTGAAAGACACTCTTGTATTAAGAAATATTTACTGGGACTCCCCTGGCTGTCCAATGGTTAAGACTCCGCACTTCCACTGCAGGGGGGCACGGGTTCAATCCCTGGTCGGGAAACTAAGGTGCCAACTACGTTCCAGGCACGCTGTACTAAGAATGCCTGGAACCCATTACCAACCAGACAGACCTGATTCTTGTCCTCGTGGTGCTTACAGTCCAGTGAGGGAGACATAAGAGACAAGTACCAATAACAAAAGCATTTACAGGTTGCAGTTGGAGCTGAGCAGAAGTAAACAGGGTAACATATCAGGGAGGGCCTCTCTGAGGAGGTGACATTCGAGCTGAGACCTGAGGTGTGAGCCATATGAAGACCCTGAGGCAAGAACAATCTTGCCATGTTCCAGAAACCTAAAGGACATTGGGACTAGAGCTTAATGAGAGGGGCAGGGGTTATACGACATCTTTGGAGAGTGGGCAGGGGGTCAAATCCTGCAGGGCTTTATGAGGAGTTAGAGTTATTCTAAGAGCAGTGGGAAACTTGAAAGGTTTTAACGTGTATGTCACCAGCTCTGATTTCAGGTTTAAAGATCACTCTGGCAGCTGTGTAGCAAGTTCATTGCTGGGAGGCCAGGGAAGAAAAAGGCAAACAGTAAGAAGGTTGTGGAATAGTCCAGGGGCCACAGGGAAGTTTTTTCAAGTTTGGGGTTTTCTCTTAAAAATTCGTTTGATATGAACCTTGAAGACATTATGTAGAGTAAAATAAGCCAGGCACAAATTGACAAATACTGTATGATTCCACTTATGTGAGATACCTAGAGCAGTCAAATTCATAGAGAGAGAAAGTAGAAGCGTGGTTGCCAGGGACCAGGGGAGAGGGGAATGGGAAGTTAATGTTTAATGGGCACAGAGTTTCAGTTTGGGAAGAAGAAACAGTTCTAGAGGTGGATGGTGGTGATGGTTACACAGTAATGTGAATTCACTTAGTGCCACTGAACTGTACACTTAAAAATGGTTACGATGTAAATTTTATGATCTGTATATTTGATTACAATTTTTAAAACCTCATTCGATCATGGAAATAAGCACAATGATGTTTATTGTAATAGCAAAGTATCAGGAAATATTCTAAATATCCATCCATAGGAAATTGGACCCCCCCCAAGAAAAAACCCCATGGTCTATTCATGTAATAAAATACTATACAGCAAGAAAAATGAATAAGCTTGAACTGTACTTGTCAATATAGATAAGCCTCAGAAAAATAGGTGAGAAAAAGCACTGAAGTATGAAGAAAAAAGCACTACCAATGGGGATACCATTTACTTAAAGTTTAAAAAGTCACAACACAATATTTGAAAATACGCCAGAATACTGATTTATTAAAGTTGCTGGTGGGGGTGTTTGAACAGGCGTTCATGACCAACTTCCTCATACCTTCCTGTAGGCTTGAATATTGCATAATACAGAGTATTTTAAATAACGAAAAATCCCCACACAACCTGTGCAGATTTTATATTCTTCTCCATAATATATAGCTTTATTTGTTTGAGTATAAACCAGAAAGACTGCTGGTCCATAAAGGGCCCCTTACATAAAACAGAGAGGTGACAGCTGGTGGAAGATAGTTGCCCCTGTAAGATGGGCAGAGCATTCCAGAGCTATTGCTGTTTGTAATTATTCTTCCTGGGAAGATGAGCTGTCTTTGTCCCACTGTTCTGTGTGGCATGTGACCCTTGTGTCTCCCTTGCTCATCACCTGCCCTGGTATGAGAAGTGGACCTTTGCAAGTCATTCCCATCCCACTAGGAGAGGCTGTGCTCAGTGCCTACAAACCCAGTGACCTGGTCACGTGGGGCACCCTTGCTTTTCTGGAAGCCACCCCACCCCTTTGTCAGAGTATGTGGGTTCCAGGGCATGACGTGTGTGGCAGCCCTTTCAAATGGCCTTCTGTTCCTTGTACCCACACCTTTCCCTCTTAGAGAAGAAGACACTTTTGAGCATGTCTCTGCAAGCTGAGTGTTGGAAACAAAGTCATTGAATGTCAGAGCTAGAGGGGTCCATGGTGACCCCATCACCCAGCTCTCTCAGCTTAGCAGTTGTTACAATCTGGGTTCCTGCATCCCCTTAACAAGGTATCATCAAGTGCATGGACCCGCCTCAGGTCCCTTGGGCTAGTGGATGGCAGCAGGGTGATACACAAAATATTTAAGGACCCAGGCACACGTCAGACAGAGTGGACACAAGCAGTAGTGCCGGAATGGGGTCCCACAGGCCCCCTCCGGATGGTGGGAAGGTTCAGGGGGTTCCATGATAAGGGCAGTGGCTCTTTCCCATCTGGTACAGGAGTATTTGACAGTTGCTGTGCTGTCCTGGAGAGGCTGTTGAGAGCAGTCCTTGCATGTCCCTCTGGTCCAGCAGAGACTTGGCACCCTTCTCTGTCCCCTTTCTGTCCTGGGCACTGGCTGGACTGCGGAGCTCACCGCCTCCTTCCTCTGTCTCTCCACACCCCCCGTCCCCATCTCCCCACGGCAGTGCTCCGTCACTTGTGGAGAGGGCGTCCAGCTGCGGCAGGTGGTGTGCCGGGCCAACGCCAGCAGCCTGGGGCAGTGTGAGGGGGACAAGCCGGACACGGTCCAGGTCTGCAGCCTGCCCGCCTGCGGAGGTGAGCCGGGTAGGATGGGGGGCCAGCCCAGCTCCTCTGGCCTAGACCGGAGGCCCAGCTTGGCTGGCTTCCCAGCCCAAATACTAGAGCTGCTTTTCCCCCTCACAGGAAATCTCCAGAACTCCACAGTGAGGGCTGACTTCCGGGAACTTGTGACCCCAGAGGGGGAATGGGTGCCACAATCTGGGCCCCTAGATCCCATCAACAAGATATCGTCAAGTAAGTGTATCTCTGGACCCCAACCCCTCCCCAGTCTTCCAGTGTTCACGGCATCGTGGGCATGGGCCGTGCAGTGGAGTGGACCCAGCTTCCAGTCTGTCCACGTGACCTTAGCCTCTTGGAGCCTTGGATTCCTCAGCTGTGAGGTGGAGATGATGCTTATATTGGTCCATGATTCCTTATCTGCAGTTCCAAAATATTGAAAGCTGCAAGTGTCTCCCTAAATTTGGTGTAGACTCACTGGGTAGCAAAATCTGAACTGAACTAACGAGAGATTAGTTATTCTTTTGCTACAGAAACATTGCCGTATTTGGTTGCAAGGTGACTTCCAGTCTCCACTGGGGACATTATATAATGTGAATACACTGAATATTACTCTTCTAACCTCAAAAGTTCTGAATTATGAACCATACCTGGTTCCAGGATTTTTGGATAAGCAGTTGTAGTTCTGAGCTCTCTTTATAGGGCTGTTGAGAGAATTAAATGAGATAATGCATGCATTCCTGCTTAGCAGTCAGCCAACAACAAATATAGTAGCAGGCATTTCTCTCTGCTTCATGATCAGGAGCCCAGCAGCTCACCCTCTCATCTTTCCATCCATCCACCCATCCATCTAACCACCCATCCATCCATTAATAAATATTAACTAAACACCTACTATATACCAGGCTCTATGTTCTGTGCTTCCTTCTTAGGTTCCTTCTCTGTTTCCCTTTCTTACCTTCCCAAGGACCAGGGTCTGACAAGATGAGTAGCAGAAAGATCCCAGACCCGAACTCCTAGTTAGAGGATCAATTGGCTGTGTGACCTTGTACAAATTCGTGAAACTTTCTGAGCTCAGCGACCTCATCTGTAAAATAGAGGGGTCTGATTAAATGTCCTCAAAGGAGCTTCTGGCTCCAGTCTTGCTGCTGCTCTGCTCCTGTGCTGAGGCTCAGGCTGTTCAAGTGCTTGGCTTTCCTTTCCTTTTCCTCTGGGAGCAAAGGGGAGCTCTGATTCTGATCCTAGAATTCTAGCACCATCTAGAGGCCACTGGCTTTCCATTTTTTCTAGTCTCTCTCCTGTTCCCCTAAGCCAGCACCCTACCTTTTCTCTCTTCTCTTTCTCTCCCTCTCCCCCTCCTCTCCTCTTTCCTGTCCTCCTTTTCTCTTTCCCTGCCAAAAATTAATAGAAAGCAAAGCTCCTGCCTTCACATTGTCTGGAGAGACCTACCTGAAGTTATCACAGAAATGCAAAAACATTTTTAGATGACATTTGAACAAAAGCAAACAAAGCTAATATAATGAGCACCCCTCTATGCCAGGAACTTTACAAATGCTATTTATAGTAATAATATTATTATTCATTGGTAAATGTCAGCATTATCCCCATTTCACAGAAGAAACTGAGTGTTGGAGAGTTTAAATGACTTGCCCGAAGCCTTGCAGCTTTTAAGTGATAGAGCCTTGATCGGAACCTAGATCTGCTTGATTCCAGATTTATTGGTGGGGGGCTTACTGTTCCAAATGCGTGCTCACCAGGGGCAGGATGTTTAAGCTGCTTGTCACAGTGTGAGTAACCCGGGCATCTGTCTGGCCCTGGCCAGAGTGGATCGGATTCCTTTGGGTTGATTGGGAGGTGGTGAGGGCAGGAGATGGAGGGCTGAGTGGGAGTTGTAACCTGGCTGATGGGCGTCCTCCAGCATCGGTCCTTGTGCTGTGTGTGCAGCGGAGCCCTGTGTGGAGGACAGGTCCATCTTCTGCCAGATGGAAATGCTTGATCGTTACTGCTCCATCCCCGGCTACCACCGGCTGTGCTGTGAGTCCTGTACCAAGAAGGCCTCGGGCCCTGACGCGAGCCCGGACCCCAGCCTGGCCTCACCACCACCCTTCTCCACTCCTGGGAGCCCCTTCCGAGGACCCAAGGCCCCTCCAGAGGCTGTGGAGCCCACTGTGGGACCAGCGGGATCAGACGACCATCAGCCTGGCCGACCCACACAGCTCCCAGGACCTCTGGGCACAAGCTCCCCAGTGAGCCAGCGCCGCTTTGCTGACCAGAAACTGAACCCTACAGTGTTCTGGGGCACTTCCCCTAGTGCCCCCCGGGGACTGCCCTGGGGCTGGGCTGGGGCCCCTACACCAGTCTCTGAAGATAAAGGGCAGCTCAGGGAAGACGCGAAGCATCCAGGCACCAGCCTTCCCACCACCTCCCCAGTGACATGAGCCTCGCCTTGCCTATCCCACCAGTCAAGTTTACACACTCTGTGCTGCCCCAGACATCCCGGCTCAGAGGACACACAGCGGGGCCGGGGCGAGCACGGGCTGCCTTTTAAATTATTTGCCTTCTTATTGTTCTAGTTTGGGGCTGTGACACTTTTCACCCCATGAAGTGGGTCTATGAGGAAGAAAAAGATCAGGGAAAGCCCTAACCGGAGATACCTCAGCAAGCAGCCCAGGTGACCGAATCGAACCTCTCAGGGGCTCCTGCCTGTCTCTCCTGCCAGGACTGAGGGCCAGCTCACTCCCCCCAACACACACACACACACACACACACACACACACACACACCAGGCCTCACACCGCCTCCCTTTGCCAGAAATTGTGGGAACCGCTGTGGAGGCCCTGTGTACCAGGCTCCTCTGCCAAGAGGGGCAGAGCAGGGCCGGGGAAGGTCCGGGGAGCACTCACAGGGTGGTCCAAGAGGAAGTGGGCTGGGGCCGAATGTGGTCTTGAGGCTCCAGCTGCAGGGCTAGGGTGGGTGGGAGGCCAGTTCATCCCAGACCCAGCTCTTCATAGCGAGAGCTCCAGACAGCTCCTCTGGCCAAGGCCAAAGAGCAGAGTCCACCTTGCATTTGCTGGCTGGGGGGCCATGTTGGTGGCCACCTCTGCCCCTGAAGATGGC
The DNA here is from genome assembly GCF_002837175.3 of Physeter macrocephalus. Lineage (NCBI taxonomy): Eukaryota > Metazoa > Chordata > Mammalia > Artiodactyla > Physeteridae > Physeter > Physeter macrocephalus. The sequence continues at coordinate 22,576,796 of NC_041233.1, read as the reverse complement.
ACTTCCTGTTACTTCTGGTGCCTCCAGTTTACAGGTGGGCCTTTTAACCTCACCCCAGGCCCCCCTGAGAAGGGTGTTCTGGACACTCTGAAACATGTGTCCTCATCATCCAGGGGGTTCCCAGCTGGTGCTAGACCCCCTGGCTGGACCAGGAACGACAACTGTGGTCATCACTCCGGCGCGTGAAGAGAGCACGGCCTGGAAGGTGACTTTGTGGGGCACAGAGGAGACGTGAGTTCTCAGGCTGAGCCTTGCCAATCATTGCCCTCTACCAAAGACCACTCCTGCTGGAGTCAGGCGTCTTCTTCTCCCACCTGGCTTAAGCTGGACCAGAGGTCTATTTGTGGTACTGGGTGCGGGTGCGGGGGTGACCAGGCTCCAGGGCTGAGGACCAGAGTCCACTCATAGCTGGGTCCTGGGGATGACAAGGGCCAAGTGCCCCAGGGCAGGACGTGAGCCTCTGCCCCTCGTGCAGGTGGGGAGGAGACAGCACTGTGGGGCCTCAGCTGCACCCACATTACCTCCAAGGGCAGGTAACTTCCCTGGGCCCTCTGGCTCTCAGGAAGCCGCCCGGTTCCCAGGACCTCTCCCAGGGGTCCTCACTCTAAGTCATGCAGAGGGTCTCCCAGACTCCTCAGCAGGCCGTAGAGGTGCTAGCTAGTTCTGTTCCCAGGGCAAGGGGGCCACTCTGAGCCAGGCTAGAGGAACAGGAGCAGTGGGCCCCGGGTGGCAACCCCCGGAGAATGGAGGCCTTAGAGGGGCTCCCCAGGTGCCCTCTCCACCGGCTGCCTGCCCCCTCCCAGCAAGGCTGGGGCACACACTGAACCATTCCTGTGCGACCCAGCCTGCCTATGTTAAGTGCCTTTGAGATCCAGATCCTTACAATTTTATGTATTTATTAACATTGTCCTTGGTGTTTGTTTTGGACCCCAGAATGTTGTGCTGTGTTTTTCTTTTTCTCTCTGTTTTAGTGGAAAGGGCCAGCAAAGCCAGAGCTCTAATGTGCTGGGCTGGTAAGATGATTGGGGTTGGGGGTGGACAGGGAGGGGCCAGAGCCACGAGAAGACTCGGCCCCCAGCCTCCCCGCCGTGGCCCCGCTTGCTCTTGGGCTCCTCTGAACATCACCTCAGGGTGGAGAGGCAAGAACGGGCCTGGGGGCCTGGGGGTCCTACTTAGGCTCCTCCACCAAGTAGCTGTGTGGCCTTGGGCAAGTCACCATCCAGAACTTGGTCCAAAGGGTGGAAGCACCTGGGAGGTAATTTGGGGGTCAGCATAGGGAAGGACGTTCCAATGAACTTTCAAACACACAGGGGGTGTCTCCCTTGGGAGGTGGTGAGAGCTCTTTCCCTGGAAAAGTCCGTGCAGGATGGGGATGCCAGACAGGAGGTAGAAGGAATGTGATGCATCTTACTGGGCAGGGAGGGCCAACATGCAAGGTGCTGTATAATTTAAAACTACCCCTTGCCCATGACAGACGTTATTAATCCTTACTACACCCTTTCAACGAGTGTATCACAGGCCCCTCACTGACATTTGTGGGGCCCAGGGCAAGAGGAGACCCCCCCCCTCCAGGGACCTCACACGCCTGTGTGTGTCTAGGCCTCAAGTCCAAGCTCCATGTACATCCCTGTGCAAACAGCTTCCCCTTGGAAACTGCCCCTTCTAAACAGCTACCACTTGGGCCTAGGGATGCCTTCATGGTGACCCAGTCACACCTTAGGGGGACTGACCTAGGGAGATGCTACCACAGGCCCTAGATTTGGGACTGTTCGGGCAGGGCATTCTGTGGGCCATTGTACTCAGAGTATAGCCTGCAAGGAGGGAGACCGTGGACCCTGGGTGGGCACATGCCCTTGGTGCAGTGCAGTCCTTGCCATGGTGGGTAGTATGGGTGGAGTGGGGCCCTCTAAGAGCCCCAGCACCCCAGCTCTGACAGCAGTCCTGGCACATTTCATGGGGCAGGGATAACACATGGAAACACATGCCGATGCTTCCCCATCTCTTGCCCATGGCAGACATTGCCAATCCATCAGTGCATTCTCCAGCTCAGAGTCCTTCACATAGTGCTCCAGGTACTGACCTCTGATCAACTGCCATCAGCAGGACAAGGAATCCTAATAAATAGGATAATACTTGGCTGTCTGTGTCACTCATGAAGATGGCAGGGTGATCATAAATTGCAACATCTTTGGTTTTGATGAGGCTTCCAGCAACAGGGAAATAACATTCTTGGGGGCACAAAACCAGACATACAAACAGCAACCACCACCACAGACACTTACAGCATTTCTTTTGGTAGTTCTGCCATTTGCTGCCTGAATTGTCCTAGTAAGTAATGAGCTGTGACTCAGGGAAACCTCAGCTGGGGGGTGGCCCTGATGAAGTGCAGAGGATTGGGAAGCAGCTAAGTAAGAGGGTTTTTATCTTCTTTCCCGCAGTTTAAAGTATTACAACTAACAAGGCTACACAATTTCTTTTTGTATGAGAAAACCAGGTTTATCTGCTGTTGTCAATTCTAGAGTATTGCAAACAACAAGATCATAGATTAAAAAAAAAAAAAAGGACAGCGCATCCGGCCGTGCCACAGGAGTGGGCCAGAGTCAGGGTTTGGGCTCCTCTAAGCCCCCAGGCCTCCACCTGTGGAATCCTTCCCCTTTACCAGTCTCCCGGTGGCCCTCCCATCCCTGAGGGGACTGTGGCCTTGGAAGCCCAGGCCACGGCCCTGACCAAAAGTTACCTACACACTGCTTAGGATGCAGAAAGCTACAAGAAGATATCAGTCCTACCCTAACGATAAGAAGAAGCTAATAATCTACAAAGTCATACCTCTTAGCCCGAGGTGGATTAAATTTCAGAGGGTGACAAGTCCCTAGAAGAGAGAGGGCACATGCGCTCTTCCACCTCTGGCAGAACATGGAAGAGCATGGAAGAAAGTGGTCAACAGAGAAGCAGAAAATGCAACGGAAATTTTAACAGATTTTTAAAGGTTAGGGTGACAGTTTGGAATCATAGGGAGCCCCATGCGCAGGGGAGTCTACACCTACTCATCCCCTCTTCTCCGTAGGCCTCCTCTGGATGCACACGAGGAATATCTGCGGCAGGACAGGAGAGTCTCGACAGCATCCCCTGGGGCTCCAACCAAGTTTGAGAGTGCAAATTAAGAAAACAATACCTGTTCACAGTGCATCAGGACATAAAATACCTGTACATGAAAAACTGTAATGCCTTGCTGAGGGAAACATAAGAATATCTAAAAGAAGCCTCAATATTGTTAAGATGTCAAATTCTTCCCAAAATGATCTATAAATTTAATGTTATTCCACTCACAATTCCAGCAGACTGTTTTTTAGAAATTGGCAAACTGATTATAAAATTTTTATGGCAATAAAGATCTAGAATATCCAAAACAATTCTGAAAAAGAACAAAGTGGGAGGATTTACACTACCTGATTTCTAGGCTTACTGTGAAGCTATAGTAACCAAGACAGTAAGGCTTTGGTGTAAGAATAGACGCAGAGAACAATGGAACAGAATAGAAAATCCAGAAATAGACTCACACAACCATGGTTAGTTCTCAACAAAGTGCCAAGGTAGTTCAATCAGGACAGGATAGTCTTCTCAATAAATGATGCTGGAAAAGTGGAAGATCCACATGGAAAAAAATAAATCTCAACTTTCACCTCATATCATGTGTGAGAATTGACTCAGTCAAAATGGATAATCAACTTAAAGGTAAGAACTAAAACCATAAAACTTACCGAGGAAAAACATTTTAAAAAATCTTTGTGACCTTGGGTTAGACAAAGATGGCACTAAAAGTATAAGCCATAAAAGAAAATCTTGACAAATTGGACTTGGTCAAGACTAAAAACTCCTACTCTTCAAAAGACAGTGGTGAAAAAATAAGAAGGCAAAAAACAGAAAAAAACAAAACCCCACAAGCTGGGAGAACATATTTTCACATCATATATCTGATATTGGACTTATATCCAGAATATATAAAGAGTTCTTAACCCCCCCCCCCCAAAGAATGGACCAAAAGATTTGGACACTTTACTAAAGATATACAGTGACAAATAAACAGAAAAAAACAAAACCCCACAAGCTGGGAGAACATATTTTCACATCATATATCTGATATTGGACTTATATCCAGAATATATAAAGAGTTCTTAACCCCCCCCCCCCAAAGAATGGACAAAAGATTTGGACACTTTACTAAAGATATACAGTGACAAATAGATACAGGAAAAGATGCTCGACATCATTGGTTATTAGGGAAAGGCCAATTAAAACCACAAAGAGATCCTACTTCCTACCCATTAGAACAGCTAAAAGTAACAAGATTGACCACATCAAGTAACGGGAGGATGCTGGGCAGCTGGAACTCTCGTACATTTGGGTGGGAATGCAAAGTGGTAGAGCCGCTTAGGAAAACATTTGGACTGCTTCTTATAAAGTTGAACAATACACTTACCTACAACTCAGCAACGACTGCCCTATGTACTGACACAAGGGAAATGAAAACTTTTGTCCACAAAGCAACCTGTATGCAAATGTCCATTAACAACTTTATTCAAAATAGCTTTCAACTGGAAACAACCCAAACGTATAGCAAATAGTGAATGGATAAATAAACTGTGGCGTATCCATACAACGGACAGAATACTACTCGACAATACAAAGGCGTGAGCCACTCCCACGTACATTCGTGCATCAACATGCACAGATGTTCACAGCGTTCTGTGAAGTGAAGGAGCCAGGCCCCAAAAGACTACACACCAGGTGAGTCCCTTCACAGGAGATTTTGGAAAAGATAAAACCCTGAGGACAGAAAACAGGTGACTAGTTGCCAGGGCTGGGGGTAGGAAGGAGTCTGGGAGTGAGTATGAGGGAACTTTGTGGAGAGCTGGAGATACTCTGTACCTTGATTCTGGTGGTGGTTACACACATTTGTCACACACATTTTCCTGTGTGCAAATTATACCTCAGTTTAAAAAAAATAATTTTTAATCACATAACCAGGGTAATGGGAGACCTCTGTCACCCAAGATCTCTGTGAAAACACTGACTGTTTTCCTGGGGAAAACTGCTCCCCTCCCCCAATTGGACAGGGATTCTTTTGACTCCCAGCATCACCATTTACCAGCTGGGGTGGAATTGGAAAAGTTATTTTACCTCTCTGATCCTTAGACTCTCATCTGTAAAATGGGCATACTTTTTCCCTATCAGAATTGCTGATCACTCCTTGAGCTGCTGAGTGCAGTGTCTCTGCCTCCCTAGGCTGTAGGCTGCTGGAGGAGAGGCATGATTCTTTCCTTATTTGTATCTTTCTCTCTCCACCTGCTGCCTCCCAAAAGGCTTCAGCAGAGGCCTCCGGGACTCCTGGCTGCGTGCTGCTGGAAGAAACGTGCACGGACAGCCAGAGGCGCCCTGGCAAACCCTCTGCTGCTGGGCGAAGGCCCTGTTCCTGCTGCCAGGACTCCCTGGGAGGGGGTGACCACCAGGGCTGGCGGTGCGTCATCGCTCCCGGAGAGGTGGAGGCAGCAGGGCGCCCGCCAAGCTCAGAGTCGCCCTGGGACAAGCTCAGGGAGGCGGGGGGCCTGGCTCCACACCAGCTCTTGGACCCACGTGCAGCCTGCCTCTGGGCAGGCCACCGCCTCCCTTCCAGCCTCAGCTCCCTTATTTGCAGAATGGGAATATGGAACGACTCACAAGGTTGGTTTAGAGCAAAGGAGAAAGTGTCTATAAAAGTGCTTAGCAAGTGAGCAATTACTATTATTCCTAAAAATCTGATGATGAATAATAACATTAAAGAGATCTTGTAGGGGGGTGGCGGTTCAGTTCTGCCTCACAGGGCCCCTGCCAAAAGCCATCCAGTGGCTTCCATTGCCCTTAGGGAGAAGGCCAAAATCCTTCCCACAGCTGCTGAGGCCCTGCCGGTCTTCCTCAGAGGATGTTTCTCCAACCTCTGCTTCAGAGAATTTGGTGCACTTGTGAATTGATCTCCATGGTGACTGAATAAGGCCTGTCTGCCCCCTAGACCGTGAGCCCATGACGGCAGGACTTGCCCTTAATAAATGCAGCATTTGCAGGATAAACAGGGATGCGCAGAGGTGGTGGGTTCCCTGCCTCCCTTCAAAGTCCCACAGGGCTCCCTAGATTCTTCCTGGGGACTGGGCCCTGGAAACCAAGAGGCAGCTGGAAGCCAGGAGAGGGGGTGAGGAGCCCACCGGGCCTTGCAGCTGGAGGTCGTGTCTCCTAGGAGGAGCCTATCACTGGCTGGATCGGTAAGAGGACACTTAGGCCTTCAGTTCATACAAGATTAGCAGCAGGAGAATGTGTACAAATGTCTGACCCCCTTGTGCAAATGGGGAAACTGAGGCCCAGAGAGACCAAATGACTATGCCCAAACCAAACCAGTGGTGGCAGCGTCCAGGCCAGGAATTAAGATTTGCCTATGCTCATACAATATGTTCCTGACAGATCTCACATCTCCTCTTAGACCAGTGGTTTCCCACCCTCTGTTCCATCTAAGCTCCAGGTGTTACCATGTGGGTTGGGAGGAGCATAGGCCCTGGTGAGGGAGACGACAGGGGTATGGGCTCAGAAGGCTCTTGTGGAAAAGAGCAGAGACCAGATTGCCTGGCTTCCAGTTCTGACTCCATCACTCAACTGTGTGATCTTTGGTGAGTTACTTAACCTCTCTGAGCCTCAGTTTCTTCATCTATAAAATGGAAATAATACATATTTCACAGGATTAGTGTGAGGATTAAGTGGTTTATTTTTGCATGCGTTGCATACGTATTTGTGGTACGTGAAAAGCCCTTAGGAGAGTGCGTGCACATGCTAAGTGCTACGTAAGTGTTAGCTGCCATTTCCATCATATTCCTCCCTACCCAAGCTATTCCTACAGCCTCTCAAGGGGAGAGTGGTGGTGAGGGTCCCATACAGCAGATGCAGGGGGTCTGGGGATGGCTGAGGGGACAGGAACGTCTCCAGCATTCTGTCCTGCTCTGGGCTACTGAAGTTCAGGAAGTCCGTGTGCGGCCAGGGAGACTCTGAGCGGAGGTGGCCACATCCCCCAGGGAGGGCTGGGGGTGGGCACAGGCCAGGTCACACTGTGGAGGCTGAGAAGGTAGAAGGAGGGCGCAGCTGAGAGAGGCTTTCAGCCACGCAGGGATTCTGGGTGGGCACCCATCCCAGGCAAAGGGAGCTGGAGGAGTTCATCCATCTCTGGGCAGTTGGGTGAGCCCTTGGTAACGCCCCTTGGGGGGATGCTGATTCAAGGCAAGCGTCCCCTAGTACAAAGACTGCCGAAGGCTGGGGGCGACGGTTTGTGAGCAAGGGTATTATCTGGGGGCTTCCGTGAGAGCTGAGTGGGAGGTGGCAGTGGGCGGAGAGAGATGGGGGAAGTGGGGAGTGGTGGTTGAATGCCAGGGGCTAACAGCAGAGCTCTTCCCTGGGACCCACACAACTCCTGCAAAATCTCCAGAAATCCCAAATGCTCATGATGACTGGATTCCTCCTGACGGTTTGTGCAGGAGCCAGATTCTGCATCTGGGTTGGTATGAGGGGCAGAGCTGGGGCCACAGGCAGTGGGCCCCCAAGTCTCTATGTTTGCAGGAGCCCCAGAAATCTTCAAACTATGGGAACTGGGAGGGTTCAAGGATTTCTCACCTGGAATGCCATGGGCAGGGGGCTGGAGGGTCACAGAGCCACAGGGGACTAAATACTGGGCAGAAGCCCTGAACCAGGAGCCTGGGATGATATTTTTTGTCAATATATACTGTACTTGGGTCTGACACTGGCATTGGGCCAGTTTGCTTTCAGTAAATAATCTCATTCTGTGTTTCATTATTCCACCTTACAGATGTGGCCACTGATGCACTGAGAATAAAGGGACCTGTCCAAGGGAGGCATCCAGAGCTGGAAGGTGAGCCCCAATGGGGGTTCAGCCCCAGAGCGTCTGGGCCCTGCCCCTAGGAGGCCGATGAATGAAGGGACTTAGCCCTAAGTCCCCGGGCCAGGCTGAGACAGGCGAGGGGCATTTGCTGGGTAAGTGGTGAGGAGAGGGGGTGCCTCCCACCTGCAGCCCCTCCAGCTAGCTCCCCAGATTACCGGGGCACCCTCTGCTGCGGGGGGAGGCGGAGCTGGGTGGGGGAGAAGAGGGATGTTGGGAGCAGCCTCGCACCCCGGTTCGGGAGGGCTGGGGCTCCAGGGTGTGCGGGTCCCACCTCGCTGTCCTGGGGAAGGGTGTTCCTCCTGTGGCCCCTTGACCTTCCCACCCACACCGGGCACTGCCAGGCTGGCACGAGGCTTCCACCAGGTTGCGGGGTAATAAGTCTCATGCTTCCCTGAGGCCCGAATTGCAGGACTGCACTTTATCTCAGCGTTGTGCTGTAGGAAAGAAAAAAAATCATTGGGATTCAAATGTATGAAAGTCTCATCCTGTTCTAAACGTAACTAGGGGAGCTCACTAAAGAAATCTCAGGAGGCTTTGATAGAGCAATCACCACTGACAAAAGAAATGTCACTGAAAGCAAATGACTGGAACCACTCTTGCCTTCTAAGTGAGCGGCAGAATTTGTATCACCGAGTAAGTGGGTCTGCGCTGCTGGGGGCGCTCAGAAAAGTGAGGCTGCATAAGGGGCCCCTTGTAACCGCGGAGAGCACCCTTAATGCGGAGAGAAAATGGTTGTGGAGGTGGGGTCGGGGGAGCCACAAAGACAGAGATGGCAGCAGGGGCAGGTGGGAGCAGCTGGGGGCTTTTTAGGATGCAATTTGCCCAATACGTCTAATACTTAATTGTTCTGGCGTGGCTGTCCCCTCAGTCCTTTGGGAATGTCCAAATTAAGGGCTCTGCATGAGTCAGGATTTTTGTTTATTTCGGTGGAAATTGAGAGAAATGAACTGATGCATGGGTGAAGATAAAGGAGTGAGCACAGCCCTGGAAATCGGAGGGCAGGAATGAGGAGCTCAGCAGCCAGACCCTCCCACGCACACACACAGCACACACACACTGCAGGAAGTCACAGAAATACTGAGGAGGGCACCAAACTCTGCGCAGAGATTCTAGCCACTTGAGGACCTCAAGGAGCAGGAACCCCACGCTGACGTCTGGGTTTCAGTAGAGAAATCGCCTCTGCTTTAGCGACTTTGTTGACATGGCACGTATTTGTGTTGGGATAGTTGGGGTAGCCCATCTGCAAGCGTACCCCACTTCTCTCCCATGGAGTCAGAGCCTGTCTGGACTTGGAAGGAGCCTGAAAATGTTCTGGACCCTAAACTTTACAGAATGGGGAGATGGGCCCAGGGAGGAAGTACGTACATTCTCAGGGTCACATAGTGGGCTATGGCGGAGCTAGGTGGCTCCTTTTGTCAAGTGCGTCTCAAACCCAGAGTGAGGAAGAGGCTGGAGTGGCAGGGGCGGGAGACACACACTGCAAGCAGGGAGGCGACAGGGCCTGGCTGGTGATGGGAGTGGGGGAACTGGCCAGCTACTGCCAGGGTTTCCTGCAGGCTCTGCCAGGAGGCGCCCGGGGGAGCTGGGCAGGAATGAAGAGACCAGCTCTGGATGTTGCCTGGAGGGAGAAGGGCAGAGAGAAGGCACCCATCGCACACCCACAGTCCCTAGCCCCGGCTCTAACCACCCCACCCGTCAGCAGAGGATGATGTTCTTCCGTGGGGAGGTGGGTCGCAGCTGGCAGAGTCCCCTCCACCACCACCACTCGGACCCCACGTTGGGGAAGCCCAAATGCCGAGCTCCTGGGTGAGTCCTCACCGTCTGCTCAGAGCCCCTGCCCCACCAGTCTGTTCTAGGCCTGGAACCTTTGGTCCACCCACCTGGAGGTGTCTCTGGCCCCCACGGTAAAGGGAGAGTAAAGGGAGAGGGAAAGAGTGTGGTCCTCCTGGGCCCGCACCTTATGGGTCAGGCCCCACCAAGGCCATGGTGGCTGAGGCTCTAGGGCTGCCAGCACCCACCAAACACCTTCTGAGAGGCAAACACCAGAGCCCAGCCTCAGTGAGTCGCGGGGAAGGGTGCAGAGGATGGGCGGGGGCATCCTTGGAGGGCTGGCATGGGCATGGATGAGACGCTTACACAGCCTGTCCAAGTCCTAGGGAGCTGTGAGGATGGAACGAACCATTCTCTCTCCCTTCTACCCAAATGGTAGCTCATAAGGGCATGAAAAGAGGACTTTGGTCTCCCTTCCTGCAGCCAGAGAATCTTAGAATAAGGAAATCTCAGAATTTTTGAATCATAGAATCCTAGAAATACTTGATATTGGGATTCTAGAAATAACTGAAGCATAAGATTTTAAAACATTTTAATGCACCTTGCTCTTTTATTTACCATCGTATCTTGGAGAATGAGAAAATATGTTAAAAAAATACTAGTAGTTTTCTTTGGGGTCTTAACTCTATTTTTTACTTTTCCCAATTTTCTCTAGTTTCCAAACATTTGCAATGAGCATTGATTTTTTTCTTTTTTTATAGTGAAAAATAACAACATTTAAAGATAGCACGGTGCCTCTCATTACCAGAGGTGGTAGGCTCTTATAACTGAGTGGAGGCTAATAATGTCCTGTTGGCTGGGTCAGTCCTTTTATTTTCCTCACATGCAAAAATAGTGAAAAATAAGATTTTTGTGTGTGTCTTTTTTTTTTTATTGGAGTATAGTTGTTTTACAATGCTGTGTTAAAACATAAGATTTTTTTTTTTTTTTTTTTTTTTTTGTGGTATGCGGGCCTCCCTCTGCTGTGGCCCCTCCCGTTGCGGAGGACAGGCTCCGGATGCGCAGGCTCAGCGGCCATGGCTCACGGGCCCAGCCGCTCCGCGGCATGTGGGATCCTCCCGGACCGGGGCGCGAACCCGGTTCCCCTGCATCGGCAGGCGGACGCGCAACCGCTGCGCCACCAGGGAAGCCCAAAACATAAGATTTTAAAATCAGTTGCTAAAATATAAAAATCTTACACTTGCAGAATCTTAGGAAAAAAGACACCAACCTGCCCAGAGAGGTGAAGCAGCTTAAAACTTTTGGCCAGGGGCTCTCGGAGGACTTCAGAATCACCTGGTCCAGCCCCTCCGTTTATATCTGAGGACTCTAGCGAGAGGGCAGGGACTTGTGTGAGGTCACCTTCTTCTGTGGCTCCCATCTCTTCCAAGGGTGGCGGTGCACCTCCTGGCTAGCAGGCAGGCAGGGGGCCGCGTGGTGTTGCCGGCCACTCCTGACCCTTGCCCCAGTGCTGCCTCAGACTGGAGCTGCACCTGAGGGAGACGGACCAGATCCAAGGTCTGGGGGCCTCCAGCCTTGTCTCCATAGAGTGTGTCCACCTGGCCAGGGGGAGGGGGCAGAGAAGCCCTTGAGAACAGAAGGTCACCGGAAGTGCCTGGTATAGGGGAGAAACTAAAATACTGTGTTTTGAGTGAATGAATGTTTGTGATGGTCTTAGTGATTAAGAACCTGGAATAGGACAGACCTGGGACCTGAGTCTTGGCTGTGCCACTTAAGCACCAGGTGGCTAGGTGACGAACCTCCCAGAGGCGATACCCGTACCCGTATCACAGGTCGGTGAGGACTAAGTGAGATCCTGCCCGATGCTTGCTGAGTGCTAGCTTCATCGTCGTTATCGTGAATATTAGGAACAACAGCAAGTGGCCTCAGGACTAGCACCGAGGGCCAGGCCTCTTTCCATTGCAATGTTGGAAACATCCCTCACTTCTTAGCTTGGAAAGGTTGCACAGGAATGATGGAGAGCAGGGTCCAGGTGTCAGGCCACCTGTCTCTATCCTGGAGGCGGTTCTCAGGGCCCATGCAACTGCACGGCTGTGTCCACGCCTGCCCCACGCTTGGCAGAGCCCTGATGGGGTGACCAGATGCTCAGGGTCTGTCAGCCCCTACTCGCTCGCAGAGCCCTGTTGTGGTCTGCCAAGCTTTCTCTGGCCATGGCCACCTTCCTGCAAGGGGCCACCACAGCTGTCACCTTAGGAAGCTTCCTGGAGCTCCGAGTCTCCTTGCCCTTGGAGCAGTAGGGACAGGTCTGTGTGGGGTGGGAAACGTTTTCCTCCGCACTCTTAGGGTCCCTGTCTGGGTCTGAAAATTAAACCGATAAAGACAGATTGATAGGAGAAAAGCACGCAGATTTGTTTGATAGAAGTTTTATGTGTCATGAGATCCTTCATAGGAATATGCAGACCTGAAGAAACAGGCCTTAGTGTTTCTCTGCCGGGGGTGATGATGGGTGGGTAGTCGTGTGAGGGTGACGGGTTCAGGACTGTGAGGTGAGTGTAGGAAACTGGGGACACGTAGAAAGTCCTGTGTGTTAGGATCCTTCTCGCTGACCCTTTGTCTTCAGAGATGGAGGCTCCTTTCCTCTGCGTAGAAGGGCACCTCTCCCTTGAGGGTTTATGACCTGCTTCAGAGGAGAAGGACGGGGGAAGGGAAGAGTGACCTTCCTGCTTCTGTTGTTTCCTCAGACTCCTTCTGATTAAACTATTCAGTATGCCAAGGTGCCATATTTGGGGGCAGCGCTTCTTAAACTCCATCATCTGCATAGATTACCCTCACTCTCTTGCCCATGTGGCCTGGGAGGTCCTCACTATGACTGTCCTCTGTGCCCAGATGGCCTCCCTGGGGCTCCAGCCTGTGACTTCAGTTGGGACTCAGCTGTTGGCCCTGGGGCTCTTGCGGAGAGGGGGAGGGAGATGGGAGGGGGAGGGGGAGGGAGAAGGCTAGATCTCAAGGAGGGCAGGAAACTCAGCTTCCCAATCTTCTAGGGGAGCAGCCAGAGCCTTGTCATGTTCCCGGGAACAGCCAGACTCCGTGGGGCAGCCTGGCCTCTGGTCCCTTTCATGCTGGAAACCACCTCCTGGTGGACCTCCAGGCCGTCCACCTGAGATGACCAAGCAGGCAGAGGAAGAGGGGAAGACACAGAGCCTCTTGACCTGGAACTCCAAGGAACACGTGCTCCCTGCATCACTTCAGGTGCCTGACGGCTTGGGGAAAGGGGAGGCGTGGGTGGAGGTGGAGGTTTAGGGGGTGGGATCACGGCTGGGGAGGAACCCAGCTTCCACTGAGGAGAAATACCCAAGGACTGCACCCCAGATCTTTTTCTCCTTGAAAAAATTGCACAAGGCATATAGGCTCATTATTGAAAAAAATCTATAAACCTGATGAGAAAAAAAAAATTCGTGTTTCTACTTAGCAGACATATTCAGATATGTGCATTTATGAAGTGCATGTGTAAGGGAGGGTGTTTGTACACACACACACACACACACAGGATGTTACTATGTGTGCCATCAGTAACTTCTCCCCTCCCTACTGCCCCTGCAACAATATAAGAGTGACATCTTTCCATCCTGAAATATGTCAAGCTACATCTCTACTTTTAACGACACATAGTACCCCATTGTATGGCAATTGATCATTTATTTAACCAAATCCCCTAGTACCATAAATTTAGGTTGTTTCTAAATTTTGTTATTGTAAACAGTGATACAAGGTTGATCTTTTCATGTTTACCTCATTTTTCTCAGAAGACATTTCCAGTTAACTTCTGAAGTTAACTTTCCAGAAGTTAACTGGAGTGAAAAGTGTACCAAAACCACATCTTGAAGGCACTTGATATATATTTCCCAATGCCTTCCAGAAAGGTTGTTTACATTTTAGTCTCTCCAATGGTGTAAAAGTACCACAGCCCAAATATTAAAAATTTTGAAAAAAAAAAAAAAAATTTTGGTTTTCATCATCTTCTCTCAAAAAACTTACAGAAGGGCTTCCCTGGTGGCGCAGTGGTTGGGGGCCCGCCTGCCGATGCAGGGGACACGGGTTCGTGCCCCGGTCCGGGAGGATCCCACATGCTGTGGAGCCTGCGCGTCCAGAGCCTGTGCTCCTCAGTGGGAGGGGCCACAGCAGTGAGAGGCCTGCGTAATGCAAAACAAAAAAACCAAAAAAAAAAAAAAAAAAAAAAAACTTACAGAAGAAGTCTTGGGCATCCAAACAGATGATATTATCAGAACTTTTTGAATTTCCTGTCTGTATGGTGAGAATTGACATTCATAATGTTGTCCCCAAGAGCGTAGGACATTCGAAGAGCCTTCTAAATCACCGTCTCAGGGACTTCCCTGGTGGCACAGTGGTTAAGAATGCACCTGCCAATTCTGGGGACACAGGTTTGATCCCTGGTCTGGGAAGATCCCACATGCTGCAGAGCAACTAAGCCCATGCGCCACAACTACTGAAGCCCATGCGCCCACAGCCTGTGCTCTGCAACAAGAGAAGCCACTGCAGTGAGAAGCCCGCACACTGCAACGAAGAGTAGCCCCCGTTCACCTCAACTAGAGAATGCCCGCGCGCAGCAACAAAGACAACGTAGCCCTCCTCCCCCCTCAAAAATAATAAAATAACTTCTAAAAAAAAAATCACCATCTCAGCTGATCCTCTTGCCAAGTGGTCAGCAAGATGTAGGAGGTAGAATGCTGGTCTGGGGGGGTAGGAGACCCAGACTCTAGTTCAGCCGTCTTCGTGTCTGACCATTAGTGCATCACTTTACCCATCATGTGGAAGACAGGAAAAGCCATCTCTGGACTGAGCCTTCCGCGGGGCAGTTATGAAGATTGGGACAGTGGCCATGAGATCCCTTTGTGTTAGCCTGTCCCTTGTATAAAGAGTTATCAAGAAAGTAGGTGTGGTATTAATAATGTGGCTTTCATTCTAGATTAATTTCTGGAAATGAGTGCTTGAGTGTAGGGAAATACATTGCTAACATTTATTGAACACATACTATATACCAGGCACTGTGACATGCCACCTAATATCTCACTAAATCTTTACAGCAACCCTATGAAGTTGGTGCTATTATCATTCCCATTTCACAGATGAAGAAACTGAGACTCATAGAGGTTGAGTCACTTGCCTAAAGTCACACAGCTAGCAAAGGGTACAATCTCTATATAGGCAGTTGAGGGGAGATTGTGCAATTGACAAAACACACACCTGTAATTCTGTATGCAGGACAGCCTCAGTTATCCAGTAAGTGACAGTCTTTGCAAAAAGAAAAGGGCTGGGGCTTCTAGTATTGAAATCCACTTACTGATTAATCTAATGCTCTAGCTGGGAACAGTTCTCATATGGATCAGAAGCCAAGACTCAGAGTCACGAGGTAATTGCAGAAGATCACAGGATGAGCAGTTGAGCTGGCTCTAAAGCCACCAAGCCTATCCTTCCACTCAGTGAGTAACTGCAGAGCTGGAATGTGGTCAGGACACAATAGGGGGTCAGTCAACACCTACTGCAGTGAATGGAATTGGAGTCCCTCTGAGAATTTTCTGTAATTTAGAATGCAGTAGAATACACTTCACTCAGAACTTTCCCTGGTCCGTGACTATGGACAAAACCTTCCCTGGAACTTCCCTGGTGGTGCAGTGCTTAAGAATCTGCCTGCTAACGCAGGGGACATGGGTTCGAGCCGTGGTCCAGGAAGATCCCACATGCCACAGAGCAACTAAGCCCGTGCACCACAACTACTGAGCCTGCGAGTCACAACTGCTGAAGCCCACGTGCCTAGAGCCTGTGCTCCGCAACAAGAGAAGCCACCGCAATGAGAAGCCCGCACACCGCAACGAAGAGTAGCCCCCGCTCACCACAACTAGAGAAAGCCCGCACAGCAACGAAGACCCAACGCAGCCAAAAATAAACAAATAAATTTTTTTTTAAAAAAAGAAAAAATCTTCCCCTCTCTAGGGCTCAGTGATTTAATGAAATGCTCCTTGGGCAATTGCAGCCAAGAGCTTGTCCCATTGTCTCAGGGCCTTGAGGCCACTGTTATGTGGTTGCAGCCAGTAAGGGGATGGGGAGCTAGAGAGCTGAGGGGCGGACCCGAGCAAGCTAGAGTAGCCACAAAGGGACAGTGTGTGTGTCCAGGGTAGGGCTCTCAGACACGAGGCAAGTCTTGTAAATGAGGGTGTGGACTGTGGTGAGTGAGAGCTCATGCCAGTGGATCAAGGACCCTGGGTTTCCACAGCTTCTGGTGTTTCAAGAGGAACCCTAGATCCTGAGTTTTAAATCTGGTCTGCTGAGCTGGGCAAAGGTGGGCTGGGCTGGACCCTCCCACAGGAGCATCTTGTCTTGGAGCCTTCCTCTCCTCCCCCTTTGCCTCGCTCTCCTAGTCCAGGTTGTGCAGCTCCAGGTCCAGTTACCTTAAAGGGCGGAGGGCCCTCACTTTGCCTAGGCTAGACAGGTCTGGAGGGGACACGGCTAGCTGCTCTAGAAAGAGAGGCCTAGGAGCCAGGGGATCTGGTTTGGGGCGTGACTGAGGGGAGTGATAGTGATTTCTATTACTGGGAACCCCACTTATTTCTGTCGTTTGAACTTATATCATAGACTGTCCAAGTAGGAAGAAGGGGCCTTAGTGAGCTGAGGGGTGAACGGAGGCCCGAAGAGAGGAAGGACTGAGTGGGGACAGACGGCTCATTGAGGGCAGGATCAGGTGCCACCAAGGTTGCTCCCTGGCTCCATGGAGAGGCCCTGGCATGTGCACACTGATCGTGGGCCCTTCACCCAAATGCTGTCCCTGTTTGGGGCTGGACGTTGTGCACCTTCCTGTGTGGGCAGCCAGGTTTGGAACCCACCCCTACAGATCTGGGAGAGCCACTAATAGGTACTATTTTTCTCCTTTCCCGCTGGCAGGAAGAACGAACCTAATCAGTCACTACGCTGGGTTAATTATCGCTGGCGGCAAACAAAAGCTGAGCTGAATGGGAAAAACAGCTGGGCGACACTAATCTAATACCCACTCTTACACTCCAAGCAGCCACAGACCCAGAGGACAAGCCTGTGGTCGGACAAAATCAAACCTATTGACCTGGGTCAGTGAGGGAGTGTGGAATGCCGCTGGACTAAAGAGAGCCAGCAGGGAGTGTCTTTTCTAAGGGTTGGCTTCCCCCTGCAGGGTTCTAGAAGAGTCCCAGGGAAGCAGGGGTCAGTCCTGGATCGGTGACTGTTTCTGAGGCAGGATGAGGAGAAGTGGCGATTAACCAGGGGCTGGGTGCTGTCACGGGGCAAGGGCAGCTTAGCAATTGGGTATCCCCAGGAATAAAGGAAAATAGCAACAGAGCTCTGGGCGCCTCATTGGCAAGAAAGCAACAGTCACGCAGAGTGGGGGTGATTATGGCATTTTACAGCTGTGGCATGACCTAGGGAAAAGCTGCATTTTCTGTTAACTTTGCATCTGGCTTTGTCTGTGTCTGTCCCCGCCTGATGATGGCAGGGCTGCTTTTGGTTTTTTCAGTGCGAGTTGATCCTCACGCCTTTAATCTTGTCCGGGTTTTTATTCCTTCACAGCCAAGTCAGCAAAAATTGAAACACAATTACTATTATGGCATCTCTGTTGCTATTTTTATTTCCTTTTGCATACGGAAATGGCCCAAAGGAAATAAAAATTGCAAGGAATGGGTTACTCACATAGAAACTTGGGAAGGGTCTCAACCAAAACCACATGCTTCGTGAAGATTCACGTTAGGGAGGCAACAATTTAGGCCAGACTGAATGAAGGCTCCAGGAATGGACACAGGCTTTGATCCTTAAAAGTAGTACAATGAGAGAAGTTGGGCAAAGAAAAATCCAAAACGTCATGGGTACTCCCCAGTTTGGTGGAAAGGGTCTGTGGATTTGGAAGTTCCTACATGGGCACTGTAACACCTGGTACTTGTCTCCCATTAGGGATAAAGAGCATCTCAGATGGAGACAGAAGAACTGGTAGCATGAACTTTTACCCTCTCCCAGCTGCTGGGAAGAAAGTATGCAAGCACTGATTACCCTATGTTAATAATCTCTGATGGCAAACAAAGGCTTAGCAGAACGGAATTAACAAAGTGCTGGGCTATACCAAAAGCAAAAATAACTGAGACCCTCAAACCAGAGTGGCTGGTGGGCTTTCCTTTCAGGGCGTCCCCTGTAGAACTAGGAAAGTTCCAGACAGGATGGAGAATCCTCATATACAAAACAGGAGTTTTGTTTTTAAAAACAAAATTACATCTGAATAGACATTTCTTCAAAGCAGATACACAAATAGCCAATGAGCACATGAAAAGATGCTCAACTTCACCAGCCTTCAGGGAAATGCAGATGAACAGCACAATGAGATACCACTTCACACCCACTAGGATGGCGATAATTAAAAAGACAATACAAATTCTGAACTTTTTTGTTCTAGTTCTGTGAAAAATGCCAGTGGTAGTTTGATAGGGATTGCATTCAATCTGTAGATTGCTTTGGGCAGTAGTCATTTTCACAATGCTGATTCTTCCAATCCAACAACATGGTATATCTCTCCATCTATTTGTATCATCTTTAATTTCTTTCATCAGTGTCTTATAATTTTCTGCATACAGGTCTTTTGTCTCCTTAGGTAGGTTTATTCCTAGATATTTTATTCTTTTTGTTGCAATGGTAAATGGGAGTGTTTTCTTAATTTCACTCTCAGATTTTTCATCATTAGTGTATAAGAATGCCAGAGATTTCTGTGCATTAATTTTGTATCCTGCTACTTTACCAAATTCATTGATTAGCTCTAGTAGTTTCCTGGTAGCCTCCTTAGGATTCTCTATGTATAGTATCATGTCATCTGCAAACAGTGACAGCTTTACTTCTTCTTTTCCTATTTGGATTCCTTTTATTTCTTTTTCTTCTCTGATTGCTGTGGCTAGAACTTCCAAAACTATGTTGAATAAGAGTGGTGAGAGTGGGCAACCTTGTCTTGTTCCTGATCTTAGTGGAAATGCTTTCAGTTTTTCACCATTGAGAACAATGCTGGCTGTAG
>NC_041233.1:22556793-22557303 GCF_002837175.3 Physeter macrocephalus | reverse complement strand
ATGGGAGAAAATATTTGCAAATGAAGCAACTGACAAAGAATTAATCTCCAAAATTTACAAGCAGCTCATGCAGCTCAATATCAAAAAAAACAAACAACCCATTCCAAAAATGGGCAGAAGACCTAAATAGACATTTCTCCAAAGAAGATATACAGATTGCCAACAAACACATGAAAGAATGCTCAACATCATTAATTATTAGAGAAATGAAAATCAAAACTACAGTGAGGTATCATCTCACACCTGTCAGATTGGCCATCATCAAAAAATCTAGAAACAATAAGTGCTGGAGAGGGCGTGGAGAAAAGGGAACACTCTTGCGCTGTTGGTGGGAATGTAAATTGATACAGTCACTATGGAGAACAGTATGGAGGTTCCTTAAAAAACTAAAAATAGAACTACCATACGATCCAGCAATCCCACTACTGGGCATATACCCTGAGAAAACCATAATTCAAAAAGAGTCATGTACCAAAATGTTCATTGCAGCTCTATTTACAATAGCCAGGA
>NC_041233.1:22541679-22556620 GCF_002837175.3 Physeter macrocephalus | reverse complement strand
GGGAAGGGTAAGCTGTGACAAAGTGAGAGAGTGGCATGGACATATATACACTACCAAACGTAAAATAGATAGCTAGTGGGAAGCAGCCGCATAGCACAGGGAGATCAGCTCAGTGGTTTGTGACCACCTAGAGGGGTGGGATAGGGAGGGTGCGAGGGAGGGAGATGCAAGAGGGAAGAGATATGGGAACCATATGTATATGTATAACTGATTCACTTTGTTATAAAGCAGAAACTAACACACCATTGTAAAGCAGTTATACTCCAATAAAGAGGTTAAAAACAAAAATAAAATTAAACTAAAAGTCTTATAATTTAAAAAAAAAGACAATAACAAGTATTGACAGGATGTGGAGAAACTCAAATCCTTATACACTGCTGGTAGGAATGTAAAATGTTGCAGTTGCTTTGGAAAACAGCCTGGCCATTCCTCAAAAAGTTTAACACAGAGTTATCATAGGACCCAGCAATTCTCCTCCTAGGTAGAGACCCCAAATAATTGAAAACATATGTACACAAAAAGCTTGTCCATGAATGTTCATAGCAGTGCTATTCACAATTGCCAAAAGATAGAAACAACCCAAATGTCCATCAACTGATGAATGGATAAACAAAATGTGGTATATCCATACAATGGAATATTATTCAGCCATAAAGCAATGAAATACTGATGCATGCTACAACATGGATGATCCTTGAAAATGTTATGCTAAGTGAAAGAAGCCAGTCACAAAATCACATATTAAATGATTCCATTTATATGAAAATGCCAGAATAGGCAAGTCCATGGAGAGAGAAAATAGTTTAGTGGCCGCATAGGGAAGGGGGAGCTTTGAGGGAAATAGAGTGACTGCCAATGTGTACTGGAGTTTGTTTTTGGAGTAACGAAAATGTTCTGGAATTGATTGTGTTGCACAACTCTGTGAATACTAAACACTGTTGAATCGTACACGTGAAATAGGTGGACTTCACAGTGTGTGAATTAGATCTCAGTGAAGCTGTTACATTAAAAAAAAAAGAGTGGGAGAAACTGGATATAGGATATATGGATACTCTGTTTTTTCACAATTTTTCTGTAAACCTAACACAGTTTTACAGTTAAAAGTTTATTTTTTTAAAGTTACAGATGAAGAGAACAGAGACGCAGTTGGTTTGCTGGCTTCCCAGGGCCCAGTTTTCTCCAATCCCTCTGTCCCAGGCAGCTGAAGAGGGAAACAGGAAGAATATAAACCAATGACAGACCTCAAGCTAATGTTCAGAGAGGAGGGTGCACACAGGGCCCAGGTAAACAAAGAGGAGAATCAAGAAGCACCATTTGTGCAAATAAGGGGCTTGGAAAGAAGTACTCCAGATCCAACATAAGCGAAACCCAAAGAAACTGACATGGTACCTATGCAACAACTCTACAGGAAAAAAGGAAGGAGTGGGACAGAGGAAGGAGAACATGCAAAAGAAAGATGACGTGCACATTTCTGGTAAAAGATACACCCAGGAACAGAAGAAAATATTAGACAATAAGAACTGTTTTGGGGCTTCCCTGGTGGCGCAGTGGTTAAGAATCCGCCTGCCAATGCAGGGGACACGGGTTTGAGCCCTGCTCCAGGAAGATCCCACATGCTGCGGAGCAACTAAGCCCATGCGCCACAACTACTGAGCCTGTGTTCCAGAGCCCAGGAGCCACAACTCCTGAAGCCCGGGTGCCTAGAGCCCATGCTCTGCAACAAGAGAAGCCACTGCAACGGAAGCCCACGCACCGCAACTAGAGTAAGCCCGCGCACAGCAACAAAGACCCAACGCAGCCAAAAATAAATAAATAAAGCAAATAAATTTAAAAAAAAAACTGTTTTGCATTCTCAAGAAATTAAAGACAACTTGAATTCTGAAACAAGAGACTGAAGTTCAGACAAGGCAATAGAATGAGTTGAAAAGGACTAAGAAAAGAAACAAAGACAAAAATAATACCACTGCAGAGTTAATGAATGTAGTAGAATAATATCAAGGGTATAGCTGACATGACAGAAACACAAGACAGTGAAATGGAAGACAGATTTGAGGAAAAAAAATCACACAGCACGCAGAAGAAATTAAGCCAATGTGCAGTAGAGATAAACTCTAAGACTACCCTGTTAACCTGTGAGAAGGATGTACTTGTCAGCTGTTTGACCTTGGACGAATCACTTAACCTCTCTTCTGAATTCTCGTCTGTAAAATTGTGCTAATATCTACCACGTGGAGTTATTATGGGGAGTTAGAATGGGGTTAAGAGAATGGGCTCTGCCCATTCAAACTGCAAGATTTGAATCCTGAATTGGTTTCCTATTGCTTATACGACCTTGAGCAAGTTACTTCTTTTTTTCCAGCTCCTTATTTGTAAAATTGTTATTAACAATAGTATCTACCTTATAAGGTTCCAGCGTGGATTAAACACATAAGAGTTGAAGGATACTTCTTGACCTAACTTTACGAATATGTGAATATTTCAGTTTATATATATTTGATATGTAAACAAAGTCAACTCATGCTCAGTGGTGAAAAATGAAAGGCATTCCCATTAAATAATATTAAAATGCCCACTATCATAGTTATTAATTAACATTATTCTCTGGAAGTATTAGCTAATGCAATCAGACCAAAAAAAAATTTTTTTTAAGGTATAAATATTTGAAAGGAGGCGTGGTTCGAGACATGAAAGAGTTCTGACAAGGGCAAAATTAGAAAGCCAGAGGAAGAAGGAAAGACCTGATTTTTCTGGCTCTGAGGACAGAACTAAGGTTTGAGCAGTCAGGAAAGGTGGTGGGATCTCTGTTACTGTCCTTGTCCAACCTGAAGTTGGATGCCATGTCATGGGTGCTACAATGAGGGTTTGCCATGGGCTGGGAAGGGGGCTTGAGAGCTTCTGAGGTATGTCCCAACAGTGGGCTCCTAAGGCTCCAAAAGGGAGGGTACAACCTTTCCCTGCCTTTGCTGAAATGGGTCTCCAGCCTATTCTCATCTCACCCATCAAGTGGAGGGCGGTCAGTGGGGTGATTGTTGAGCCAGCAAACTGGGCATGGAGAAGCTGACCCCCACGTGTGTCCTTTAGCCAAGGGTCCCAAGCGTGGTTCTCTCATCTTCAAACTGCTATCTGTTCTAGTCAACGTTTCCCAAGGTGTGGAAAGTGTACGCTGGTGGTACAAGTTGAACTTAGGGGGCACACGGAGGAACATTATCATTTTAAACATTTCTATTTCTATTTATTTTTGCGTGTATGGGAAACTTTTATAAATAACACCTCAAAACCATAATGCCAGGGATATTATCGCTGAGGTCAAAACTATGGTTAAGTGAAAAAAATTAAAAAGGTAAATTTAAAGAAATATGAAGGAATAGTACAGGTGGTGAACAGTTGTAACATATTCTTGATGGGGGTATGAGAATGGTTCAAGTTTGGGAATGAAGGGCTCTTGTCAGTGGCTCTGGAGTCTGATGAGCCTGTATTCTAGTTCTGGAGCCTCTACTTACTAGCTATGTGACCTTAGATTATCCAGGATCCCTTTGGTCACATGTGACATAAAAATCAACTTCTTCTGTACACTCATGTTCCTAGCAGCATTACCCACAATAGCCAAAAATCAAAACAACCGAGATGTTCATCGATGGATGAATGGATAAACATAGGAGAGAAGATTGGAAGGGAAAATCTGTCCTCATGCTTCAGGCAGGCAGAGAAGCAGAGGGTAGTGAGAAGAGAAATTCCAGGGCCTGAGCCAAGGAAAATTTAGAAGCGACCCAGGAGTGGTCATGGGGTCCTGACACCCAGCAGAAGTCACCTTGATGCCCAAAAGGGGCCCTGCTAAGCAGGGCAAAGAAGCTCTGCAAAGCCAAGCAGAGCTTACAGGCCACAGCCCAATAACCAGCCCGGCCTCCAGCCTGCACAGGATCTGAGGTCAAGATGGCCCTGAGGTCAAGATGGCCCTGTGCAGGTGACGAGGAAGGCAGGCCAGACACCACTGGCATTTCCAGGAAGGCCAGTAACGACTCTGGCCAGTGCTTTGTGAGATGTCTGGAACCTTCCAATTCTCCTAGCTGGCTGTCCCCCTGGGGTTCAGCAGTGACTCCCTTAAAACATGGAGAAAGGATGCAGGCCTGTTGGAGGACTTTAAAGAGGGCCAAGGAGTCACAGCAAACCCTGCCGAACTCCATACCTAAGAGATGGAAGAAGAGGAACCAGAAGGAAGAGAGGGTGAAGTGGCTGGAAGTGAGAGAAGGGTCCACCTCTCTGTCTGGAGACAAGCGGGACTTGGGCGATCCTACAAGATGGCAGCTGGCAGAAAGTAAAGGGCACTGACAGAGGAGCCCACAGCCTTGAGTTTGAATCCACTGCTTATGGGCTGTGTAAATTTTGATGTTGCCTCTGTTCTGAGCCTTCGATTTTCCACCTATAAAACCTACTTTACGGGTGGCTGTGAGCATTGAATGAGGTCAGATCATCCCATACAACCGTAGGTTAGCCATCTGTGTTTTTGCAATATGGTCATTTCCCATTCCCATGTGCATAGCACATGTTTATTTCCACAGTGTTTCTATGTGCACATGATTCAACTCAGTCCCCTTATCTTTCTCCTAACAGACTGCAGAGCTGCTGAGAAAGATCTCATCTGTTCACAATCTACCCTCAAAATACACAGGTAAGAAGCCAGGCCTGAAACATCTTGTCTTTCAATGCAGTGACAATGGGTACAAAAGCCAGGCAGTGACACAAGCATTTGGCAGGGAGTTGCAAAAGGAAACACGAGATGGAAAAAGCAAAATAAATAGATTTGAAGGATGGGCTAAGGAACTTAAAAGAGAGGTACGCTCCAGGGAGTAAGAAAAGCATGAGAATCTGCAGGGGCAGATATTAATCTCATGGCAATTTTTCCTGAAAAATTAGAGGAGGGTTAGAAGGATTACCTAAGGACCCAGGGCTTTTGTGCCAAGAAGTATGATATATTTTGGAAACAGGTAGCTTTTAGAATTTTTCACTGTCTGGATTTCAAACAATTATTCATAATGGAGTAGGGATGTACTCTTGTAACCACAACTGCCAAGGGGCAAGGACCCTATTCCACGAACAGTCCTTCTATTCAGCTCAGCCCCTAAATGAGATTAGACAGGGCAAGGTGGAGCTGGAGGGTTTGGGAACAGAGGCTGGAGGAGCCGAACTGCTGCATCGATTAAAAAAGTAAATGTGCGAGGACATTCTGAGACATGCTACAACATGGATGAGCCTTGAGGACATCATCCTAAGCGACGTAAGCCAGATACAGAAGGATAATGTGTAAGACTATATGATTCCACTAATATGGTGGACCTAGAGTTGTCAGATTCAGAGACAGAGAGTGGAATGCCAGGGACTGGGAAGAGGGGGGAATGGGAAATTATTAATGCGTTTCAGAGTTTCAGCTTTGCAAAATGAAAAGAGCTCTGGAGATGCATGGTGGTAATAGTTGCACACAATGTGAATGCAGTTAATGACACTGATGTGTACACTTCAAAGTGGTTTAAATGGTTAATTTTGTGTTATGTATATTTTACAAGAAAAAAATTGCAAAAAATAAAAATAGTGTGGGCTCTCTGGGGGCAAACTGGTGGTAGGGTTGAGGACAGGGCAGGGGAGATTCAGTGAGATGGCAAGGGGCATAGGTTTTTGTTTTGTTTTGTTTTTTTGGTTTTTTTGACCGCACCACGCGTTATATGAGGTCCTAGTTCCCTGACCAGGGATCTAACCCGTGCCCCCTGCAGTGGAAGTGTGGAGCCCTAACCACTGGACCGCCAGGGAATTCCCAGGGCATAGTTGTTGTTGTTGTTGTTGTTTTCATTAATTTAATTAATTAATTTATTTATTTTTGGCTGTGTTGGGTCTTCGTTGCTGCGTGCGGGCTTTCTCTAGTTGTGGCGAGCGGGGGCTACTCTTCGTTGCGGTGCACGGGCTTCTCATTGCAGTGGCTTCTCTCGTTGCGGAGCACGGGCTCTAGGCGTGCGGGCTTCAGTAGTTGCGGCATGTGGGCTCAGTAGTTGCGGCTCACGGGCTCTAGAGCACAGGCTCAGTAGTTGTGGCACATGAGCTTAGTTACTCCGCGGCATGTGGGATCTTCCCGGACCAGGGATCGAACCCGTGTCCCCTGCATTGGCAGGTGGATTCTCAACCACTGCGCCACTGGGGAAGCCCCAGGGCATAGTTGTTATACACGATGCTGCCACCAGGGAAACATCCCCAGTGGAAAAGTGGCCAAAGACTTTTAAAAACAAGGTGATCTAATATTGACCATGAAGCTGTTTGCTGGGTTCACAGAAAATCCCCATCCAGCCCCTGATCTTGATTGAAGCCTGCCGTGCACAAGTTTTGTGTGAAAGGGGTCATATGAATTGACGTGGGGGAATGGGGGCAGTGCTGGAAGTATAGAATGGAGCCACAATCCGTGGACTGAACTAAGTCAATAGAAGTAGGAGCTCAGAGCCGTAGGTGACCATGAAATTGTAAATATTCAATGCCGACCTCCCCACCCCATCCCAAGCAATTTGCAGAAATCTCAAGGAAGACATTGGACTTCCCAGAGGGTCAAAGTCGTCTTCTCTATATCTCAAAGGATAGAGACACCCCAGCTGCATCTGGGTCACATTTATATAATGTCCCTTTCCTTCTTGATCTTGCCAACCACCATTTTCCTAACCATATGCTCTTCAGGAGTGTAACCACAACTTTTGGTGAGGGTCGCTGTTCGTAAGGCAGCAGAGTACAGCAGATAGGAGCAGGGATTCTAGATCCGGACATGTTGCGTTTGGATCCTGGTTGTCACTGTGTGGCCTTAGACAAGCTAATTCACCTTTCTGAGCCGCACTCAGTTTATTCATCTATAAAATGGGAGTGATTCTCTACCTCATAGAGCTTTAGGGAACATCAAACATAGTACCATATATAAAATACGTACAATTCACATAGTGTTCTATGTGAATTAGCTAGTACCTAAGTCCTGCCTCAGTGCCTGGTAGAAACTCAATAATTGGTATGGATCAGTATTGTAAAGTGGCCCGTGAGTTCCCACCCTCTGCTCTTATCTACCCAGAACCCTGTGAGACTTGGCTCAAGGATGAGCAGAGCCCCATCTACGACCTGCCCTTCAGTTCTCTGGAACCTAACAGGACCAGGGAAGCCCCACATGGGGATGGTTTGGTACAGCTCATCCCCCCTCCTGGAGCAAACTACCCAAGCACAGACCTCCTGGTAGGAGAGCAGAACTGTCCTCTTAAGGGGAAGACAGTATTTTAATAGGTTCCATGTGATAGGAAAACCGGTATTGCTGTTGAGGGGGTACGGGCCGAATCTTTGAACTCAGGGGCTCTTCTTGAGCAAGGTGGGCAAAGTGGTGCGAACTCCTCAGCCCTCTGCCTTTGGCTTTGCCGCCTTCTCTTCTGGGTTCTGGCTGGAGTGCACGCGAAGAACTTGTGCTTTCCCAGTGTTCTCTGGGAGGTGGGTGGGGGAACACAGCAGGCAGGAGAGCGTGAGGGGCCAGGCCCCTACCTGGGAGCTGCCCAGGAGATCTGGGGAGACCCCTTCTCCCCTCCAGGCCCTGGTGGATGTGTGCGTGCCTGGGTCAGGCCAGGCTTCCGCTCGGGCTCTCCTGGCAACCTGGGAGGGGTTGGCTCCCTTCCCCCAGCCTCACCACCCTCTTCTACGTCCAGGTCACAGATGTCTGAGCAGTACCTACTCTGTGTCAGACACGCAGCCCGGCACACAGGACCCTTTACAGTCTAGTGGGGGAGAACAGTGTACATCGAGAATACCTGTCCTCTCCTCTCCCCTCCAACCTTCCTTCCCCCCACCCCACTGCTCTGGTCTAAGGTACCCCCTCCTCCCTGGTCTCCCTCATCCCCTCTGGAACCCCACAGTCCATTCTCTACACAGCAGCCAGAGGGGTCCCACCACACCCTGCTGATAACCCTCCAGTGAACCCCATGCTCTCTTTATGAGACCACATGCCTGGCCTTTCCCACAGGCCGGCTCTGCCCACCTATCTCATTTCTTACCGCTGTCCCCATCCCACAAGGCTCCGGCCACCCTGGCCTGCCTGCTCTTTCACCAACACACCTGGCAGGTGGAAGCCCTGCTCGCAGGCTCTCCCTTGACGCAGAGAGGGCTGGATCCTTCCTGCCTTTCGGCTCAAGAGGCCCTCTCCCTACCCTGCTATAGTCCTCCTGACTCTGGCATCGCCCCGTCATTTTCCTTGGGCACCCATCTGCCTCAGGTGTCTTTGTGGTCTGCACTCCTCTCCCTAGGATGAAGCTCCACGGCAGCAGGAACTCGTCTCCAAATTCTCCCCCAGTGATCCCAGAAGCTAGCGCTTAGGTACTAATTAAGGATCTGCTGAACGAATGAGTGGATGGGTGGATGGATGGATGGATGAAATGAGCCGCTTCTTTGGGCAGGGCCCCATCTCCAGGGGGTCCTTGTATCCCCTGAGGAATCTAGCCATGGTGGGCCTCTGTGAGCCCCCAGTGACCTGCTATGTGGACTCTTACCTGGTTTTTTGCTTTTTGATAGAGGTGGTGTCTTCGTCTTCCTCAGGGATTGGCTAAAACCAACACAAGGAGAGGCTGGGAAGGTCAGGCTGGAGCCGTGCAGCCAGCAGAGTGGCAGGGTGGGCAGGGAGGTGGGGAAGGTGCCCCAGGGAGAGGCAAGAGACACCCCTCCTGAGAGCCAGCTGGTGTCTGTCCAGGGATGGCCCCACCTCAAGCAGGACCCCAACAACTGTGACTCCATCGCCCGCTGTGGCCACTGGGAATCAAGGCCCTTCTGTAAGGAGCTGTAGGGAGGCCACTGCACCTGTCCTCCCTTGGCCTGCTGCTTCCCTGCAGACGGGAAGCCTTCCTGTGTGAGTGGAGAAGACAGAAACCCTGCTTCCCTAATGAATTACTGATGAGCATGGATAGCATTCATATCTTGTATTGGCTTTGCACTCAGCAAGCCTTTTGATGCACCCGATGTAATTTTTCCTCCCTGTGATTCCAGGAGAGGGGGTTTTGAGAAGGTGAAACAGAGGCTCACAGATGGGAGGTGGCTTGCCTAAGGTCACAGTGAAGCTGCCTTACCACTGTGCCACCCTTGGTCTCAAAGTGGAAAAGAAAACCAAGTCCAGGGCCAGAGCAAGCACCCACACCTTCAGCACATCCCAGCCAGCACAGCATGCCGCCCCCTTCTCACCAATCCGCCCACCTGCGCTCCAGCCACTCCCAAATTTAACATTCCCTAACGCTTCCCATTTCTGACTTCCACTCCTGACTTTCCCCACCTTCTCATTTGCTTGTTCAAATGCTATCCATCCCAGCAGTGTCCCCAGGCGCTATATCAGACATACTTAGGGGACTGTTGGAAATACACATCTCCGCGTTCACCCCCACCCTACTGTGTGACAATCTCTAGGCATCTGCCTTTTCAATAAGCTCCCTGGTGAATCTGAGCACTGCTGGGCTTGGAAGTCAGATAAGCCTAAGTCTGAACCCCAGCTTTTCTGCTGCCCAGCTGCATGATTTGGGGCTGTCATTCAACTGGTCCTGAGCCTCAGTTTTCTCATCTGTAAAATGGAGGTAATACTGCCTCCGTGGGTGGCTGTATGGACTAGAAATGTGTTAAACACCCAGCGGTGTCAGGCAAACATAGTGGGCACTCAGGATTGCTGGTCCCATGGCTGACACTCAGGCCCCACTCCCCTGCTGTGTGCGGACGTCCCTCATCTTCCCTTTCCCCAGCTCATCATTAATCCTTCTCTCCAGCCATCCAGAGGACTTAATACCGGCATAAAGGTACTTCTGCCTGCCTTGTGTCACTGCTCCTTCTCTGCTTGTGTCTTCCCAAAGACCAAGAGCTCCTGGAGAGCTAGATGTGGCTTACCCAGCCCTGTCTTGCTATAACTGACACAGGTCACCCCCTTAGCATCCGTACAGCTGGCCCCTGGAGTCTGGTCTGGCAGAGTAAGCTTTCAAGCCGCATAGGTAGAACTGGGGGGGTCCAGGGGAGAGCATGGGCCTCTTTCTCCAGGACAGGCTTAGGCAGCCCAGGCTCTGGCCAGCACTGGGCTCCCTCGTCTGGCCTCCACTGGCCTCACCTGGGAGGACAGGTGGCTGAATGTTAGGGAGGAGAGGGGCAGCTGAGGGGTGCGGAGCCCACCTGTAGGGTAGCTGTTGCCTCTCTTGAAGTGGTTCTTGAATTTCCTGGAGCTGGTTCAGGAGTTTTTCTGCTGGGATGGAGACTAGAGGCTGGGGAAGGAGCTGAGCCACTGCTGTCTGCAGGAGGCCTAGTGCCATGTCTTTCTCTGTAAGCACAGGCAGGGGAGAATCCTCAGGGGCAAGACCTCGGCCCCCATCATGCCGCTAGGTGGGAAAGTCGGGGAGCAGGGCCTCCAGCTCTTCTGCCCAGTGGGCCCAGATGGCTCTCTCTAACCATCTCACATTCTGTCCTCGGGGGCCCATGGGGAAGGCCACACTTCTCTGGCCCCTGTGTGTACAGCGTGCCTCGGCCTTCCACACCTCTCTCGAGTGTACCTGGTTCTTGGTCCGCCTGCCACCACACCCCCTGGCCCCCTGGGAAGCCTGCTGGGGACCCGCCCTCCTCCCCCTCCTCCTCCTCCACTCTCCCGCCCAATCAGCTCTCTGGCTCTCATCACTCCTCACCCTCCCACTTAGATATACCCTCCACCTACCGCCCCAGTGAGTATGTGTATGTCCATTTACGTATTCATGTGCATATGTGTGTGTGCTCTTATGTACGTGCATTTGCATCTCTGTGCATGTGCGTTTCCCACAGTGGTGGATTAAAGGCTGTGTCTGCTAAGTATGGTCTTTGAATGTCTCCCTCCCAGGGGCCGAGGCCTGCGGTCAGTGTGGAGGAGGGGGTCCCCTCTAAGGAGCAGGGTCATGGAAACCCTGCTGAGGAATGTGGAGGAGAGAACAGTGACGTTGTCTAGCTGGAAGAGATTAGTTTGGGGCTCCAAAAAGGAGGAGAGGCCCCCGTGTAAGGCTCTGGGGTGGGAGCCGAGTGACACCTGAGTCCTGCAGAAACAGTGGACACAGCCCTCAGTGGTCTCCACTCAGACGAGGTACTGGGCCCGGGACTGTGTCCTCACCCTTGGGGGGCGCGTAGAGTAGCCAGAACTGGATAGCATTCAAGGAGTCTGTTTGCAGGATTTGAGAAAGCAGCTCCAGGATCTGTGGGCAGGAGGACAGGCCTGGGTCAGCTCGGCTGGACAGCATGTTGTAGCTGGCTGCACAGCTGCCTCCCCCGCGAAGTGGTCTCCCAGAGCCCTTGCTTGGCTAGACGGGTCCCCACCATGGTCCCTGCCTCCCCTCCGCATGGGACTTTACACTTTGTAGAAAGCTTTCTCTGCCTACAGCCCTGGAGGAAGATTCTTAACCTCCCTACTGGGCAGATGAGGCATCTGAGGCCTCGAGAGAGGAGGACACCTTGCAGAGCTGTTGTGGCAGAACAAAGCCTCAGAATCAGACACTTGGACCCCTCATCCCTGAGCCCTGCTTGGGCTGGTTGTACCCCAAAGTCCCTCACTGGGAAGGCAAGGTCAGGGCTAGCCCGTCAGCTCCTCAGAGACGCACCGAGTCCCGAATGCTTGGGTCCTTGTTGTGGGGATTTCAGGGACCCCATGGGCCTCCCCTCCCTGAAGTTCCCAAGTTCAGAGATTGGAGATGTTAGCAAAGAGGTGGGGTGATCCCCGTGGGCGGCCTGAGGGTCAGAGTCAGCTGGTTCTGTGCCCTGCTCGGCCGGGGGCTCCTTCCCACCCAGAGCCGTGTGTTCTTCTCTCCCAGCCACCTTCTCAGCCTTCTCAGCCTCCGGCATCTCTGCTACTTCAGGGCCCTTTCCCCATGGCGTCCTCCAGTCAGGGATCATCGGCAAGAGATCCAGCTCTGTCTCGGAAGGGCTATGGGGACCCCCTAGGCCAGGCTGCTGCTGGCGGCTGTGCCAATGTGGAGCTGGGGCCCACGGGGGGAGGCAGAGCCCCCGGAGTCCTCGGAAAGTGGGGTTCCCTCAGCGCTTGGTGGTCAGTCTCCCCAGGACCCGAGGGGCGCTGTCAGTGCCCAGCAGGTCTGCCTCATCCCTGGCAGAGCGGGAACTGGGCCGGGCCTCTCCCCAGGCCTGCGACTGCTAGGCTGCCCACCCTTACCCCCGGGTACCCGCCCCCTGAGGTGACCCCCGCCCCCATCTGCCCGGGGTCCCTCTCCATTCTCCGCATCCAACTTACCTGCCCTGTGCCCCCTCCCCACAGGACCCGAGAACCTACTTCCAGGGAAGGTGAGGCCGCCCTGTGGTGGAGAAAGCACTGTGTTCTAGCCCCTGCTGTGCTGCTCCCTCTCCGGGGACCTGGGCTGTGGACTGTCACCCAGCGGGGCCTCAGCCTCCCCATCTGTGGAATGGGGTCCTGTCCACTCTATCTATTCCCTGAACTGTCGTAAGGCTCCAAGGGGACTGCGTGCTTTAAAGCACTGGTCACAGGAAAGGTGTCAGGATGCTGTCATGGTCTGGCCTCTCCTGGAGAACGTGTGCGCCTTTGAACAGAGACTCTCACTGCCTCGCCCACCAGCACGACTCCTGTGTGCCTCTCAGGCCCCCATGGGACACTCGAACACAGAGCGGGGGTGCTTTATGTTTCGCTGCAGCACAGACCAGACGGCTCCAGGGTGTGGGGAGGTGGCTGCGACCAGCCTTGCAGGCTGCAGGGGGCAGCAGGCTGGGCGTGGTGAGGACACGCCAAGCAGGGCCTCCACCTCCAGGCTTCTCATTCCACCGCCGTGGCTCCCTTCAGTAACACGTCTGGTGCCACAGCTGGACCAGACCTTGTGACAACGTGTCCGTGCTCCCAGTTTGGCTAAATCATGGAACTAAGGTCCCGAGAGGGAAAAGGACTTAGAGAGGGAAAGGCTCAGACAGAAAGCTAGAGGCAGCTGGGGATTGGAATCCAGGCTCCTGACTCCCAGGTCTGGGGTTTTCGAGCTTTATGGTCTCAGGCACAAGGCTCCCTGGGAGAAGCCAGGCTTGAAAGCAGTTTGCAAGGGTCCGAGTTGGATCCCTGTGAGCCTGGGAGCAGGTACCACCATGTTCTCTGCCCTCAGACTAGGGCCTCTGGAGGGTCCACAGCCCCCAACCTTCCCAGCTCCTCACCAGCAACTCCTGATCCTGTAGGATGAAGGTCTGGTCTCCTCCACCTCTGCTCGCAGGGTGCTTTCGTACGGCCTGGCGGGAGTGGCGGCGGGCCGTGGCCCGGGTGGAAGCAGGGATGAGCCTACCAGTCTCTGCTGAGTACTTTGCCCCCTGCTCCCGCTGAGGCTCCTTCTTCTGCTGGGAAAAAAGCAGCCAGAGACTCTAGGCAGAGAGGGAGAAAGAGGAGAAAGCAGAGGGGACAAGGGGGAAAAGAAGAGGAGGAGGCCAGGGACCCAGGATATCAACCAGGCCAGCCCGACCCTGTCCTAGACCCCTCTTGCCAGTGGGGCGGCCCTTCCATTACAGCTATTGCTCTTCCTGCTGGAATTTCATTGAACGTTGGCTGCCCCCCATGGTTCTCGGGTGGTCCTTGTCCTTCTTCTTGGGTAGACCCTCCCCATGTCCCTCCCCCCAGCCCATCAGAGATTTGAAAACAGTATCCTGCCTTGGTGTAGGATACTGTCTCCCACAGCTTGCCATCCTTTCTTTGCCCTGGGAAACCTTCCTGAGCCAGGCCTGTGGGCACAAGGCCTAGGACCTCCTGCCCCTGGAACTCCAGTTAAGACTGGTAGTATCCTTCTCCCCATTTTAAAGATAAGAAAACTGAGACCCAGACAGCTTAGCTGAGTTGCCCTGAGTGTCACAGCGAGTTAGCTGCAGAGCAGGGACGAGAACTCTGTTGCCCAAGACGAGGGCAGGACCAGACTCAGCCACAAAGGTCCGGGCCTGTCCTAGGACCAATTTCAACCACCTTCAAGCTGCCTCCCACTTGTCCTTATTGGTTTATCAGCAAATAGCACCCAGGAGGCCACCCCCGTTCTGTCTGAAATTCTTCAGGGATTTTCCACCCCTTCTCAGACATGAAACTAAGTTCAGAAATGAGAAACAAGCTGATCTTGCCTACGTCCAAAGTCAGCCCTTCCCCCACCTTCTCCCTCACTGCTGCCCACTTGTACCCTGTTCTTCAGCCCTCTGGTCTCTAAAGATGCCCTGCATTTTCCAGCTTGTGAGCCTTTATGCTGTGTGCCTCCACTAGGTACGCCTCTCCCCATCCACTTCTAAACTATGAGCCCTTCTTGGATTTCTCCACCTGGTACGTTCTGTCCTCTGAACCCTCACTGGGACCCTCTCCCTTGGGTTGAATTCATGGGCCCCTTCCCCTGTGCCAACAGTAGCGCCTCTCAGGAAGCCTCGCTCTACGCTGATCTGCTGGAAGCCACGTGGGAGGGACTTAGTTACAAAGGAGTGAGTCCATTTCATCTCTTCTCAGACAGCTGCTTTGTTCTGCACCCACCTCCTTGCTCTTCAGCTCATTCTCCTTGGTGAAGATGGCCACCCGGGAAGCCAGGTCTTTCAACTCCTTCTTCCAGGCCTCTGGAAGGAGGGGACGAGATCCGGCCGACTGATATCTGGGGCTCTCCTCCTTGCCCTCCCTGTACACTGGGTGTGGGGAGGACTGGAAGAGGAGGTGGAAGAGGAGGTGGAAGAGCCTCCTCTCCTCCCCGTCTTCCTGCCCTGCATCTTAAAGGGAAGGGTAGTTTCACAGGGGAGGTGGTGCCCTTGAGGGAAGGAGTAGGAATCACACCACTGGTGGGTTGGTGGGTGTGGTGGCTACTGATATGGGTGTCCTAGCCTGTGGCTTTACTGGGAGATGCTGGAGAACGTTTGGCTACATGTACCAAGATGTTTGTGATTTAGTCCAGCTTTGCCTCTGTTAGGA
>NC_041233.1:22522231-22541179 GCF_002837175.3 Physeter macrocephalus | reverse complement strand
TATCAAGTAATATTACCAATGACTAATTTAGTAGATGAAAAGTAAGCTAGAACTAAAATACCAGAAAAAATAACCCTCAGAAAGAGAAAGGGTGATTTTAGATAACAGCATACTAAGTATCCCTGGAAAAGAGAATAACAGTAAAGAATGTTAGATCTTGAGAAGAATGCATGTTAGCATTTTTATGGGTAACCACTAAAGAATCAGAAAGATTCTAAGATCTAAGCCATGAGAGGGAAAAGAATGTACTTTTTAAAAAGTTTAGTCAATCTATCATAAAAGAAGGCAGGAAAGGAGTGCAGAAAGGGAAGCAAAGAAGAAGCAGGACAATGAAAAAACATAACGCATGATGGCAGAAATAAACTCTAACAGAACAATAATCACAATAAAAGTAAATGGACTTAATGCAGTTATGTAGTTACTCAGATTGGATGACAAAACAAAATCTAATTATGTTTAACAGAGACCCACTTAAAACATAAGAACACAAGGAGTTTGAAAGTAAGATAGATCTCCATAGTGAGTACTAATCAAAAGAAAGTCGGCACAGTTAAAAATGATTAAGATAGTAAATTTTATGTTATGTGTAATCTACCACAGTCCAAAATAGCAAGAGTAAAGGAAAGTTGGAATAGCTCTATTAATATGAGACAAAATTGATACTGTGGCTAAAAACATTACTTGGAATTAAAAGGGTCACTACACAAAGAGTTCAATTCACCAAGAAGGCAAAATGATACTACACTTGTTTCATAAAACAGCCTCAAAACCTAAAGCAAAAGTTGACAGAACTCTAGCTGCAGGGAGAAATCTACAGATGTTGAATGTCTTCACAGCGGGAGATTTTAATAACTATCTCAGTAATTAGTATATCGACAAACCGTAGGTTTGAACATAGAACCCTGCAACCAAAAATTAGCAAATAGATATGCTTCTCAAATACGTAGGAAGATTTACAAAAACTTGACATTTAGTAGACCACAGAGAAAATTTCAACAACCATCAAAGAATGGCTGTCACATAGGCAACATGTTCTGACTACAATGCAACTATGTTAGAAATCAATAACCAAAAGATAGTATTTAAAACTCCATTTTCGGACTTCCCTGGTGGCGCAGTGGTTAAGAATCTGCCTGCCAATGCAGGGGACACGGGTTTGAGCCCTGGTCTGGGAAGATCCCACATGCCACAGAGCAACTAAGCCCGTGCGCTACAACTACTGTAGCCTGTGCGCCTGGAGCCCATGCTCTGCAACAAGAGAAGCCACCACAATGAGAAGGCCGTGCACCGCAACGAAGAGTAGCCCCTGCTCACGGCAACTAGAAAGCCCGCGTGCAGCAACAAAGACCCAACACAGCCAAAAATTAAATAAATAAATAAATAAATAAAACTCCATTTTCTTCAAAATGTAAAAAGCACCTTTAAAAAAAATAACTCACAGGTCAAAGAAAAATCATAAGGAAATTTAGAAAATACGAAGAAACTAGGCAATAATGAAAATACTTCATACCAAAACTTTAGAGATGCAGTTAGAAAGATTGTTAGAGAAATGGAGAAGCTTAAATGCTTACATTAAAAAAGAAGAAAGTCTAATCCAGTAATTCCACTTCTGGGTATTTGTCCAAACAAAACAAAAACACTGACTTGAAAAGGTATCTGCACCCCCATGTTCATTGCAGCATTATTTACAAGAGCCAAGATACAGAAGCAACCTAAGTGTCCATTGATGGATGAATGGGTAAAGAAAATTAAGAAAGTTACAGATAGATGATAGATAGATATACAAACATATATATTTATAATTATTATTCAGCCATAAAGAAGAAGGAAATCTTGCCATTTGCAACAGCATGGATGGACCTTAAGGATGTTATGCTAAGTGAAATAAGTCAGACAGAGAAAGACAAATACCATATGATCTTATTTATACGTGGACTCTTCTCTTTAAAAGCCAAACTCATAAATACAGAGAACAAATTGGCAGGGGTTGGGGGGTCACGTGAGATGGGTGAAGGAGGCCAAAAGGTACAAACTTCCAGCCACAAATAAGTCATGGAGATGTAATCTACAGCATGGTGACTACAGTTAATCATACTGAATTGCGTATTTGAAAGCTGTTAAGAGAATAGATCTTTAAAGTTCTCATCACAAGTAAAAAAAAAGATTTTGTAACTAAGTAAGGTGATGGATGGTAACTAGACTTTTTGTAGTAATAATTTCACAATATATACAAACATCAAATTGTTATGTTGTACACCAGAAACTAAAAATAATGTTATACGTCAGTTATACATCAGTTCAAAAAAGAAGAGTGAAAGTTAATGAACTAAGGATTCATCTCAAGACATTAGAAAAAGAACAACAGAAGAAGCCCAAAGAATACAGGAAAAAGGAAGGAAATAAAAATATAAGAATGCAATGAGCAAAATGGAAAATAATGATACAATAGAGAGGATGAATAAAGCCAAGAACAGATTCTTTGAGAAAAGTAACAAAAATACATAAAAATCTTTAACAAGAATGATCTGGAAAAAAAGAGAAAAACCATAATAAAAATTATAATCTAAAAAAGGGTTTTTCTTAATCACTACTGATTAAGAAAAAAAAACTTTTAAGAGAAAGAGAGACTGTTGTAAATAACTTCATGCCCACAAGTATGAAATTTTACAGACAAGAAGGTTTCCTAGAAAAATGTAACTTGCCAAAACCGATACCAGAAAAAAAGCTGAAGAACCTGAACAGAGCTATTGAAGACATGGACCCTGCAATTTACAAATCTACCCAACTACAATAACTGAGCCTTCTACAAACTCTGCCATAGCATAGAGAAAGTGGAAAAACTCTTCAACTTATTTCATGAGACTGAAGGTGATAACTCGAGAATAACTATGGATAACTCATTTGAGGGGTGAGGAAGAATTCCAAAGTTTCACAAATCTGTAAAGAAAAGGGAACAAAGAATGATCACAGGATGAAGGGAACAACGCCTGGAACTGCATTTTGGATCTCTAAAATATGCACAGTAAGTACAATCTAAACACTGGATTTGTTAAAGGACCTCCTTCCTTTCATTACAGTTCGTGTTTGCAGTAGGTATAGTTTGCATAAGTAGATGTCCTCAGGATCAGTATCTTTCTCATACATTCTGTGTAGAGTATCCATGGAGCTTTTCTGTCAAGAGTAAACATTTTGTAACCTCAAAAAAATATATGTCAAATCTATATCCACGTGCATAAGAATGAAGGTGGACCCCTTTCCATACACAATATAAATGCCAAGTAGATCACAGGCCTAAATGTAAGAGCTATCTATAAGACTCTTAGAAGGAAACATAGGGTTTTTCATGACCTTGGGTTAAGCAAAGACTTTTAGATATGACACTAAAAGTATAACCAACAAAAGAAAAAAATAGATAAATTGGGCTTCATCAAAATTAACATCATTCATGCTTCGAAGGACACCATCAAGTGAGTGAAAAAACAACTCAGAGAATAGGAGAAAACATTTGCAAATCATACACCTGATAAGGGTCTAGAATCTGAAATAAAGAACTATTATAAACCAATAATAAGAAGACAAATAACCCAATTCAAAAATGGGCAAAGGACCCAAATAGACATTGCTCCAAAAAAAATATACAAGTGACCAATAAGCAAATGAAAAGATGCTCAACATCATTAGCCATTGGGGAATCAAATCAAAACCACAATGAGACAACACTTCACACACATAAGAATGGCTATAATCAAAAAGTCAGATAATACCAAGGATGTGAAGAAGCTGGAACCCTCATACACTGCTGGTGGGAATGTAAAACGATGCAGCCACGTAGGAAAACAGTTCCTAAAGAGTTACTGTAGACCCACCAATTCCACTCCTACATATAGATCCAAGAGAAATGAAAACATACGTACACACAAAGAATTTGTACACAAATGTTCATAGCAGCATTATTCACAATAGCCAGAAAGTGAAAACAACCAAAATGTCCATCAACTGATAAATGGATAAACAAATGTGGTATGTCCATACAATGGAATATTATTCAGCCATAGAAGGAATACAGTATTGATACATACTACAGCTTGGATGAACCTTGAAAATATTATGTTACGTGGAATAAGCCAGATACAAAAAGTCACATCTTGTATGATTCAATTAACAGGAAAATCCATAGAGACAGAAAGTAGATTGGTGTCGGGGGAAGGAGCAGTGACTGCTAACGGGTACACGGTTTCTTTGGGGGAGTGTTGAAAACGTTCTAAAATTGATTGTGGTGATGGTTGCACAACTCTGCGAATATACTAAAACCCACTGAACTGTACACTTTAAATGGGTGAATTGTATGGTACGTGAATTATATTTCAACAAAGTTGTTAATAATAAACCGTATAGATGGTGTCTGAAAATTGCATCTTATGTCTCTGTGGAAAAACTGTGATTAAAACACATTTCAAGTGCTAAGTTTCAGTCGGAGAGGACAGCTGTCATCAGCTACACAGGCCAAAATCAGTAGTTGTAAACTTCAACGTCATCACTGCTCTTTCACGGACCACCCCCCAAAAGCATCTCTTGGACATTTGCCACTTCATACGCCGAGTGAAAACTGCTAAATGCACATTTCAGGGCTTCCCTGGTGGCGCAGTGGTTGAGAGTCCGCCTGCCGATGCGGGGGACGCGGGTTCGTGCCCCGGTCTGGGAAGATCCCACATGCCGCGGAGCGGCTGGGCCCGTGAGCCATGGCCGCTGGGCCTGCGCATCCGGAGCCTGTGCTCCGCAACGGGAGAGGCCACAACGGTGAGAGGCCCGCGTACCGCAAAAAATAATAATAATAAAAAATAAAAAAGTAAATGCACATTTCAGCATTAGGATCCTTAGAAATCTCAAAGTCCTCCCTTTGATTTTATAGGTGAGGAAACGAACCTAGAAAGGGGTTAAAACTCTACTGCCAAGAGTCACAAAGCAAGTTTGCATCAAAGCTGGGATTAGAACCTGTCTCCCTTACCTCACCTTTCTCTTCCTACAGATTTTTTGCGGGGTTCCACGCCCCTCAAACTGGTCTTCTGAGCACGGTCAAAACTAAACTCCTCACAGCCTGGATATCTGACTTAGGCCGCGGGCAGGAGCTAGAAGGGGGTCAGGAGGCCGCAAATTCTAGGACAGGGAGGGGGACATTGTGGGGAGGAGATGGGGCTGGGTTTCAAGAAGACAGTTTAAACCCCAGTTCCCGTAAGAGCAGGGGACACAGTGGGGGACATAAACTCAAGGGATGAGCCATCCCCTGGTGTCACATGTGGTCTGGGGCCTGTGGCTATTTTTTCCTGTCACTAACGTGGTTAGAGGGTGAACTCATAAGAACGGTTCCCCACTTACCCAGCTATCTCCACCTCAGACCAGTATGACTCTGCCTCCCAGAAGCTGCCCTGTGAGCCACTCAACCCATGGAAACCTCATGTAAGACAAAGGTTGGAGAAGACCCCAGGCCTCTGGCCTCACCCAAGTCTCTCTTCCCAGCAGTGTCGCACAGCTGTCCGCCCACCTGCACTATGGGTGCAATCACAGACCAGGCCTAGGGAGGAGCAGGAGACCCTGTCCTGACGTATGCGTTTGGGGCCCAGAACCTGGCGTGGGCTGGGGTGCAGGTGTGGGCAGGAAGTGGGCAAGCAGATGTGAACAACATTTATTTTCTCCCCACTGCCCTGGGAGGAGGGAACGGTCACGTGCTTTAACACTCACAGAGGGCCAGGCACTGTTCTGAGCACTTCACACGTAGAAACTCCCCAATTCTTCACAACCCATGGGGTCTGCACTAATATCATCCCCAGTTTGAGATGAGGAAACTGAGGCACAGAGAGGCTAAAGAAGCTGATCAGGCCACACAGTTAGGGCGTACCCGAGCTGGCCCAAGCCCAGGCGGACTGGCTCCCGAGCTCCTACTCTGTACTGCCTCTGACAGCCCACACATGCGATGCTGCAGGGAGAAGCAGGGAAGCTGTCCCTGCTGGCTTGTCATCAACACCAGAGCTGAATCTCGAAGCTCTCAGACCCCTGTGTTCTTGCTCCACCCCCTAAACCTCACCTGTTTGCCCCGGGTTCCCATGCCCCAGGCAGCTCTGCTTGGCAGATGAGCCTCTGGTCCTCTCGGCTTGCTTCCTGAGGGCTGTCAGCAGGCCGGATGAGGAGGTGAGGGCAGGGTGGGTGCTGGTGGGCGGGGGAGAGCGAAGGGGACCCATGACTAGAGCTGGGGGGCGGGGCAGGAAGCAGAAGTGACATGAACTGTGGCCTGCGTGATGAGCTGTGATGAGATGTGAACTGTGGCCTAGGGGGCTGCACCACCATTTCAGGAGCCTCCCGTGGGGAGAGAGGGTGTCTCTCTCGTAGGAGCATCTCAACACAGGACCGCAGGTAGGGAGGAAGCAGGGGGTCAGGGAGGCTGGGAGCCTCTGAGTGGGGACAGAGGGGCACAAGAGTAGGGCTGCTCTGTCTGGGGAAGAGCCTGATGGGGCAGGAAGTGCTGTAACCCGTAAGGCAAGAGACCTGGGTCCAGACTGTGCTCTGTCACTAACTCGCTGGGCAGCCTCACGCCCACCCTGGGCTTCAGTTTTCTCTTATCCAAAATGAAGAGGTTAGAGTACACAGTCTTTAAGGCCCCTTCACATGCTGACAGTTAAAACTAAGAAAGCTGGAAACAGGCTCCCCGGGAAATAATATGACGAGGGTCAGGATGGAGACTGAGTTCTTTAGATTAAGGTTATGAACTATGCTGGCTGCCTAAGCAAGATGATCGGAGGGCCTTCAAAAGACTCCCCTTCTCCTATTTACCTCCCTGGGGCCTGCCATTTTGCCTAGAATTCCACCATTCAAGCCACTCCTTTAGGTAAGGCACGAAAGGTTCCAGCTGGAATACAGGGGAAGTTCCTGCTCTCCGTAATTCCCCAGGCCTCAGACAAGCTGCTGTCCCTGGCAGGTGCCAGAGTGGAGAGGCCTCTGAGGAGCTCAGTCTGGACGGGGTAGAGAGAGGAGATTCCAGATCATAAGCAGGCCCAGTGAAGCTCCAGAGCCACCTCAAAGGGAGGAAGAACCTTTCAGCTAAGCATTGTCCAATAGTCGGCAATAGGCAGCTTGCAGACATGGCCAGAATCCCGAAGAGCGTTGGCAGGGAACGCCAAAGAGGAGACAAGCATCAGGAGGAGAGCAGACCGAACGGCCCCTCCCCACACAGGGTCTAGGGGCACAGGCGCATAGGCAGCTTTTATTCTAGAACTCAGGCTGATGTTCTTCCATGAGCTCAGAGAGAGGGCCCCAAGGGGAAATGGGGAGAATGAGGGTGATGCCCAACCTCATTTCTTTTCCAATTCTGTTAAGGGCTTAATGGGGGTGGGGGGAGATAATGAGAGAGGTGAGGTGAGGAAAGAAAGCATGGCTTGTTCTTGGGTCCACAATAATACCTCTCCAGAATCCAGGCTTCCCTAGAGTTCCCAGATTCCCCAGTTTCCTCCCCAAATCTTCTGCAGCTACTCTCCGTCCTCTCCTCTGCACGCAGAGACCCCTCCCCACCATCAGTAGCTGTGGCCCTGGGGACAAAACCATCCATCTGGATTCCCATTTGGCCTTAAATAGTGAAATCCTAGCAACAGTCTCCTCCTGGCTGTGTGACCTTGGCAAGTCCACTCCCCTCTTTGGGTCCGTCTGTACAATGTAGGGGGTGGACCAGGTTTGTGAACGCCATGCCGGCTCTGACATCCAATGACTTAAGAGATATCTCATTCCCTCCCCATCCCATACGGCCTGATAAGCTACAGTTGGAGGAGGGGTCGGCCCTCCTCCATGCCCGTGCCCACAGCTTCTGCCCTCCGCCTCCACAGCTCCATGGCCTCCCGAGGGCTCCTCCCCGGCATCCTCCTCCTGCTGCTGCCCGTACCCGCCCCCGCCCCCTGCTACACGGCCGCACGCTCTGAGTGCCGGCGCAACCTCAAGTTCGTGCCCGGCTCCTGGCTGGCAGGGGAGGGCGTGGATGTGACCAGCCTCCGGCGCTCAGGCTCCTTCCCGGTGGACACACAGCACTTCCTGCGGCCCGACGGCACCTGTACCCTCTGCCGCAACGCCCTGCAGCAGGGCGCCCTCCAGCGCCTGCCCCTGGCGCTCACCGACTGGCGCGCCCAGGGCTCGGGCTGCAAGCGCAAAGTGGTCAAGGGTGAGGGTCGCTCCACCGAGGAGGTGGCTGGGGCGGCGGCCGACAGCATCCGTAACGACTGGCAGGTGGGACTGGACGTGAGTCCCAAGCCCAGCAGCAAGGTGCGCGTGACCGTGGCGGGCTCGCACTCCCGGGCAGCCAACTTCGCGGCCCAGAAGACTCACCAGGACCAGTACCGCTTCAGCCTGGACTCAGTGGAGTGTCGCTTCTACAGGTGAGCACCGGGGTCGGGGGAGTGGAGGGTGGGTGGGGCTTGGAAAAGGCGTGGGAAACTCGGGGTGGTCTGGGAGCCCTGGAATGGCAGCGTGCGGAGCTGGAGGCCGCTTCCGCCAGGAGGAGATGGCAGTCCTGGTTCTCACGTACCTCCTTCCCTGAGGCCCTGATCTGGAAGAACCCAGGGAGAGAACAGGTGGAGGGCAAGCCAGCAAGGCTACGC
This sequence comes from Physeter macrocephalus, assembly GCF_002837175.3. Lineage (NCBI taxonomy): Eukaryota > Metazoa > Chordata > Mammalia > Artiodactyla > Physeteridae > Physeter > Physeter macrocephalus. The sequence continues at coordinate 22,532,549 of NC_041233.1, read as the reverse complement.
TCAGAGCCCCAGGTGGTGCCAGTCTGGTCTACTGAGCACCCAACCGCCACTTCCCTGGGCATTGCTAGCTTCCTGCGGGCAGGAGGCCTGGCTGGGCCCCTCCTATCCCTGGGCCTCTTTCATCCGTTCAAGCGCTCTTCATTTCTGCCTTGCCAGGCTCTGTGCTAAGAACTCGGGCTACAGGTTGAACAACAGCAGCCATGCCCCGAGCCCTCAGGGACCTAGTCACCCTAAGAAATGCATGGTCTCCATGGGACCCAGAGTCACCCACCCTGACTTCTCTCCCGGGAGGCCATGTTTCCCACACAGTGAGACAGGGCGCTCCTGCCTGCGTGGCCAGAGTTGCCAGGAGCCCAGGTATACAAGGCCCAACCCAGGGGACAGACAGACAAAGGCCACAGGACTAGGTTCCAAAGCCAGAGAGACACCATCGGTGTGGTACCATCGCTTTTAAAATTAGAAAAGAAAAAGAAAAGAAAAAACTTTTTTTGAACAAGAAAGACAAAAATACGTATACGAAGTACCTAGGTCACCAAGGGGCAACGGGCAGGGTGGGTTTCCCTGCTGGCTTGGTGGTTCAGAGCTTGAGCTTTGGAGCCAGGCCACCTGGGTCCAAGTCCTAGTTCGGCCACTTAATGTGACCTTGGGCAAAATCTCACAGGAGTTATTTAGGGGAAAACACTTCCCACCACTGGGCCCATCTGATGTTTTTCTCTCCCCTCAGTTTCCACCTGGTGCACGCTCCCCCACTGCACCCCGAGTTCAAGAAGGCCCTCAAGACCCTGCCCCCCCACTTCAACGTCTCCACCGAGCCTGACTACCGGAGGCTCATCTCCAGCTATGGCACCCACTTCATCCGGTCCATGGAGCTGGGCGGCCGCATCTCGGCCCTCACCGCCCTGCGCACCTGCGAGCTGGCCCTGGAAGGGCTCACGGACCAGGAGGTTGAGGACTGCCTGGCCGTCGAGGCCGAGGTCAGCATAAGCAGTCACGCCAGTGCCTCGTCGGCATTCAAGGAGTGTGAGGAGAAGAAGAAACATCACAAGATGGGGACTTCCTTCCACCAGGCCTACCGGGAACGCTGTTCTGAGGTCGTCGGCGGCCACCACACGTCCATGCATGACCTGCTGTTCGGGAACCAGGCCGGGCCCGAGCAGTTCTCAGCCTGGGTGGCCTCGTTGCAGGACAGCCCCGGCCTGGTGGACTACACGCTAGAGCCGCTCCACGTGCTCCTGGACAGCCAGGACCCGCGGCGGGAGGCACTCAGGCAGGCTGTGAGCAAGTACGTGATGGACAGGGCACGCTGGAGGAACTGCAGCCGCCCGTGCCCCCCGGGGCAGCGCAAGAACCCTGAGGACCCGTGCCAGTGCGTGTGCCATGGCTCAGCGGCCACCAACCAGGACTGCTGTCCCAGGAAGAGGGGCCTGGCCCGCCTGGAGGTCATGAACTTCCTGGCGACGGGTCTGTGGGGAGACTGGACCACTGCCACGGACGCCTACCTGAAGGTCTTCTTCGGTGGCCAGGAGCTGAGGACCGACACAGTGCTGAACAACAACCACCCCAGGTGGATGACACGGCTGGACTTCGGGGATGTTGTGCTGACCACAGGGGGCCCCCTAAGGGTGCAGGTCTGGGATGCAGACTACGGCTGGGACGATGACCTTCTCGGCACCTGTGACCAGACTCCAAAGTCTGGCTCACACGAGGTGAAGTGCCACCTGAAGCACGGTCACCTGAGATTCTCCTACCATGCTAAGTGCTTGCCTCACCTGGCGGGGGGGACATGCCTGGAGTACGCCCCCCGAGGGCTTCTTGGGGAGCCTCCAGGAAACCGGAGTGGGCCAGTGTGGTGAGAGCAGTGGGCCGAATTGGAGGGGTCTCACGAAGGGACCCAGAGGGCCTATCTCCATATCCCCATTAGACAGTTGGAAAACTGAGGCTTTCTTTTTTTTGCAGTGAGGTGGCTGAATTTACAGGCCAGCCCTGAGTCACCCTGTCCAAACTACCTTAGCTCTTCGATATCCTCAAGCCCCAGAAATGAGCTGGAGTTGGGCCACGCCCTACAGCCACTGCTACACAGGTCCCAGCTCAGGTCAGGGGCCAGGCGGAAGGCCAGGAGGCTGTTCCCACCAGGCTGCCTGGTGTCCTTTGTACCATTCCCTTGCAGCCCCTCTTCTAGCGTGGTGAATTCTTCATCATATTAGATCTAACCCCTTTGGCCCCAGCTGCTCTGTTTGCTCTGTTTTCTTTGCCCACCAAGCACTGCCTCTCAGACAAATCCAGAGCTCTCTTGACCTGTCTCACTGTGTACACAGCCTGACAGAGGACCAATAAATGTGATGTGACGGTGACCATGATGGTGTTGGTTGTGTGAGAGGATGGAGACCAAACACAGCCTTGGAGATAAACTTCTACATTAGCAACCCTACCCAACAGAACAGGTGGTTGACCCCAGGGGTAGGCAAATAATGTAAATAAACTATTTTTCCACTTTGGCTGGAAATGGGGGGACGCAAAATATTTTACTCTCCTCATAACTCTCCGATTCGAGTAACAGCAGCATAAACAGTGATAAATGCCAACGGGCATTCAGCTCTGAGCCGAGGAACGAGAGGGAATGGTGAGGATTCTGGTGAACCGAAGGGCACGTCTTATCCAGGGAGGGGGTGGGGGGATGGGCAGCTCTGCACCCGCCAAACATTCCCAGGCAGGAATATGAGCCCAGTGCTTCCAGGTTTTCTAATTTCTTCAAGTAACCAGAAATCCCAGCGTGACTTATAAGTGTTGGCAATTCATTTCACTTTGTAAAAATAAACCTATATGGGCAAGCACAGTACGAACCAAAGAGGACATGTATGCAGGCCATGACTGATCCGGAGCAAGCAGTTTGGAAACTCTAATTTCAGCAGAACCCATCTGGCAGACTTAACAGCTCTCCCCTGTCCCACAGTTCGAGGAGAGAAGGCAGTGGTTTCAACCAGGTAGTGTCTGAGGGCCTCCTGGGCCCGGCATGCAGGAATCCCCAGAGCCTCAGGTTGTGATATAAAATGAACTGGTCCTTGTTTCATGTGCCTGGGACACAGGCCTCAGAACACAGGCGCATGGGGTGGGCAGCAAGATTCGGGGTAGCCTCCTAGACCTGGTAGGATTCGGCTGTGAAGGGCCGTTGTCAATGGGGTTCAGAGGTGCTGACACAGCCCTCCTGACTCTCTTTGAAACTCCCTACAAATTAGGCCCCTTGAGGTCCACGTGGACCCATAGGCTCAAAAGCCCAGCAGTGACATTACACTGACCCTGAATCCCCAAGTTGGGCGGGGGGATTGCCAAGCTCTAGAAGCCTGGTTGAAACCACCGTTCTTACACCTTTCCCTTCACAGCCACATAAACAAACAAGAGCACAAGAGAGATCACGCAACTTCATGCTGCCCGCTGCACTCACTGAAAATAAACATGGGTATGGGCCGTACCCTCAAGGAAAGCAGGGCCAGGGCAGTCCTGGCTCTGGAAACAACTCTGACAAGAGATGGCAGGCTTGTTCTAGTCCCCACGTGGTCAGGGACCTCCAGCAAGTCCCTCCCCCTGAGCCTTGGTTTCCCCAAAAGGACAATCTGTGTTTTACTCCCTTCCCAGGACTGTTTGGAAGGGGGCCATGAGCCTTTCTAGAAGGTCAGTGCTATGGAAGCAGTCCTGGAAGTTCATCTGGTTAACCCTCCTGGTTTTGCATTTAAGGAAACTGAGGCTCAGAAGAAGGGATTTGACCGTGGTTGCCGAGGTGAGTGGCCGAGCCAGGTCTCCGTGAGTCGTGGGCACTCCACTCTGAGCACAGCTCTGGAGAGACCAGTGGGACCCCGACAGAGGGGCCCTTGGGGAAAAGGGGTGGTATTACCGAGGAAAAGGAATGGCTGATGTTGTTGAGGGGCAGCGATGGAGCTCTCAGCCCTAATGAGACATTTTCATGGACGTTTCGCTGACATTTTGTCACACTTGGGGCCCCTTGTTTGTTCAGGATGTTCCTTGCTGGGCCTGGTGTCTTCCACCTGCCCTCAGGTCTCAGCCGTACCCTGCTCCGCCCAGCTCTGGCCCGGAGGCTGGCCGATCTGAGCCCGCCTGTCAGTGAGCAAGATATGGGAGGAAGGGAGAAGGGGAGAGCACAGTGACAGGCCATGGACTCCCCTGAGTGCCTCTCAGTGAGGCGGCCTTGGGTTGACTGTGTCCCTGTATCACCTCTCCTCTCTGGGAAGTCTCTGCATGTCTCTCTCTTTCTGGGTTCCAGCCACAGCTCCCGCCTCTCGTACCTTCAGACCTATAGGGATGGTAACCGCTTCACCACTACTAATCCCGTTATTGTACTACCCCTTCCGCTTCTCTACTGTCCCCTACACCTTTGTAAATAGGCCCTTTATAAAAATAAATAAATAAATAAACAAAAACCCTCCTCAAATTACCATAATTTGAATATGCCATTTGGGCTGTGGTCTAAATGTTTGTGTCTCCACACAATTCATGTATTGAAATAGTAATCCTCAGGGTGATTGTATTAGGAGGTGGGGTCTTTGGAGGTGATTAGGTCATGAGCACGGTGCCCTCATAATGTAGGTTACTGCCCTTATAAAAGAGGCCCCAGAGAGATCCCTGGTCCCTTCCCCTATGTGAGGACACAGTGAGAAAATGTCTTCTATGAACCAGAAAGCAGGCCCACTGAACCTGCCAGCACTTTGATCTTGGACTTCCAGCCTCTAGAACTGTGAGAAATAAATTTCTGTTGTTTAAAAACCACCCAGTTTGGAGTATTTTGTTATAGCAGCCTAAACAGATTAGGACAGCTTCCTATAGGGGTGCTGATGACACACCACCAATGAGTCTGGTGGGAAGCAGAGCCCCCTGCCCTCAGAAGCCGAAAATGCCCTATTCTTGCTTCTCCAACCTCCCCTGCAACTAGGAAAGGACATGTGACTGGATCTGCCAGCCAGATGCAGCTGCCCAGGCATGGGGTCCCTTCAGAAGCTGATGCTGAGACCAGATTAGAGTATAGGTAATTATGTTGGAAGTGACCCCAGGAAGCCCACTAGCGGAGAGAGGAAGTAGGCCAGGGGAGGGAGGGTGACCCATAAAAGGGGCTTTATCCAGCAAGTCACCATATGGGAAACCAGAGCCAATGCAGAGTTATCCCAGCTGGGATGGAGGGAGCTGGGCGTCCATATACCACTTCCCATGCGTCACTGGTTAGGGCTGAATTATTTTTCGACTTATTTCATCCAGACTTGGCTTCTATTTCTGGCAACTAATAACCCTGGTGATGACACCGTTCCATCTTTCCCCTTGCTGCTTCAACACCCCCATCCCCTTTCCCAACCATCCTCCCACCCAACTCTGGCGGGCCCTGTCCTTAGAGCCACCATTCTATTGCCCCCAGCACTTCCCTCCCCAGGGCATGGAGCACAGAAGGGCAGGGACCTTTCGTGGGTTTCATCATTCACCGATGCTTACTGTGCACCTTCTGTCAACCATGTCCTGGGGCCAGTGAACAAGCCATGCGGAGCATCTGTCCTCTTGTGGCCTGTGTCTGATGGGGAGATGATGTGGGCCCGGAGGAGATTCAGGGAGCAGGGTGGCACTTAGGCTGCAGGCTGGGCTGGATTGCTTTTTTTTTCCTCTCTCTCTCTCCCCGCCCAAGTGATCTCTTCCAAGACTTCAGGCTGGGGTTGACAAAAGCCCGGTTTTTGTTTTTTAAGCAGTTGCCACAGCACCTTCATCTCCCTTCAAACACACTTCGTGGTCTCTGAGGTGTGGCCCCAGCTGCTGTGGCGGCGGCAGCAGTGTCTCTGACGTGTGTGAGCAGAGGAGGATCTGCTGGAGGACAGCAGTCTCGGGGTGGGGAGAGCCCGGGGGGAGGTGCAGGGGGCCCCTTGCAGCTTTGATAGGCTGTGAGTCCTCTCTGCAGTGATCTTCATTCCCCTACATCCGTCACCAAGGCCAGCCAGTTCAGCCTCTTCTTCTCATAACCACAGCCTCTCTGGCCCAGGCCATCAACATCTCTTGCTTGGACGAGTCTTCCTGTGGCCTCCTCACGGATCACTAGGCTCCTGTCTCCCCCTCACTGTCCCTCCAACTCACAGCCACAGTGGTGCTGGTACCCTCCCCGTATCCCCTCAGCCCCGCTCCATGCTGGCCCTCCATCTGCCTGAGGGTCCCATGGGGAGGCCAGAAGTGCTGGGGAACAGTGTCCATGCCCGACCCAGCCCAGAAGAGCCCTCAACCGATGGCTAATGGGAAGTGGTGTATAAATAGCCCAGCTTCCTCCGCCTGGGCGGGGGGATAACTCTGAGGGGCATATGCTGCAGTGGCTCCCAGAGTTTCCCAACAGCGTTAAGCTCCAGTACCCACAATGGTGACCTGCTTGACCCCAAGTGCTCTCTTGGCTGTCTCCCTTCCCTGTCTCAATTCCCCACTTCCCTACTGGTATTATCTGGAATCAACTCCCACATAAACTACCTGTTTGCAAATGCCTGTCTTAAGGTCTGTCTCTGGGGAAACCAGCTAAGATGCATATCTGACCACATCATTGCCTCTCTTGAAACTCTTCATTGGTTCCTTGTGGCTCTTGGGATACAGTCCAAAGCCCCTAGTGTGATCCACACGCTGACCTCACTCTCAACTCTGCCTTTCCCGCCCCCTACCCTGCCCACCGCCCAAGCCCTGCCTCACTGAGCATGTTCATTCCTCTGTTGGCCACGCTCTCCCTAGCCCTTCACATGTGCTGCCTCCTCTTTCTGGAACTTTTCTCCTCTACCCAGACTAAGTCCTACTCAGCCTTCAGCCTTCAGCTTCAAAGGTGGCTTCCTCTGGGAAGCCTTCCCTGGCTTGCAGGTCTAGGTCATGACCCCCCGTACCCTGCTCCCATAGTCCTCATTATTTCCCCATCACAGTGCCATGGGGCCAAGGGCCATTTCTATCTTATTCACAGTTGAATCAACTAGTCCAGCACCTAACGTAAGTTTGATCCTTGAAAAATATTGGATGGGTGATTAGATGGATAAATCAATGAATGAATAAAACCTACCAAAGAATCTTCCAGCCTCCGCTTGAACTCTCCCAGAGACAGAGAACTCATTACCTCCGAAGGTAGCTGTTCTACACAGAAGGAAGAAGGTTCTAACCCTGAACCATCATGTGACACAGAAACCGACCTCTTTATAACGTCCAGCCCTGGTCGTGGATCAGGGATTCTGTGTCTAGATCTCTGGTCCCGTCTCTGACTTGGTTGGGCTGAACACCACTAAGGTGATTCCAGTCCAGGCAATGGCTCTCCCTCACTCCTCTTGGTGTGAAGGAGCCACAGAAGGGCCACACACTGCCTGGGTCAAGGTGGACATGGGACTGGGTCAGCCACCCTCCTCTCTGTTACTGACAGTAGAAGCAAGAACCTCTCATGGGAGGGAGACCTTCAAGATGGCAGAAGACTAAGACGTGGAGATCACCTTCCTCCCCACAAATACATCAGAAATACATGTACATGTGGAACAACTCCTACAGAACACCTACTGAACACTGGCAGAAGACCTCAGACCTCCCAAAAGGCAAGAAACTCCCCACGTACCTGGGTAGGGCAAAAGAAAAAAGAAAAAACAGAGACAAAAGAATAGGGACGGGACCTGCACCAGTGGGAGGGAGCCGTGAAGGAGGAAAGGTTTCCACAAACTAGGAAGGCCCTTCGCGGGCGGAGATTGCGGGTGGCGGAGGGGGGAGTTGCGGAGCCACGGAAGAGAGCGCAGCAACAGGGTGCGGAGGGCAAAGCGGAGAGATTCCCGCACAGAGGATCGGTGCCGATCAGCATTCACCAGCCCGAGAGGCTTGTCTGCTCACCCACGGGGACGGGCGGGGGCTGGGAGCTGAGGCTCGGGCTTCGGAGGTCGGATCCCAGGGAGGGGACTGGGGTTGGCGGCATGAACACAAGCTGAAGGGGGCGAGTGAGCCAGAGCCCCTGAATCAGCTGCTCCTTTAACCCCGTCCTGTCTGGGCGGGAACAGACGCCCTCGGGAGACCTACACGCAGAGGCAGGGCCACATCCAAAGCTGAACCCCAGGAGCTGTGCGAACAAAGGCGGCATGAACACAAGCTGAAGGGGGCTAGTGCACCCCAGCTAGCCGGGAGGGAGCCTGGGAAAAAGTCTGCACCTGCCTAAGAGGCAAGAGACCATTGTTTCGGGGTGCACGAGGAGAGGGGATTCAGAGCACCGCCTAAACAAGCTCCAGAGACGGGCGCAAGCCGAGGCTATCAGCGCAGACCCCAGAGACGGGCATGAGACGCTAAGGCTGCTGCTGCCGCCACCAAGAAGCCTGTGTGCAAGCACAGGTCACGATGCACACCTCCCCTCCCGGGAGCCTGTGCAGCCCGCCACTGCCAGGGTCCCGTGATCCAGGGACAACTTCCCCGGGAGAACGCACGGCACACCTCGGGCTGGTGCAACATCACGCTGGCCTCTGCTGCCGCAGGCTCGCCCCGCATCTGTACGCCTCCCTCCCCTAGGTCTGAGTGAGCCAGAGCCCCTGAATCAGCTGCTCCTTTAACCCCGTCCTGTCTGGGCGGGAACAGACGCCCTCGGGAGACCTACACGCAGAGGCAGGGCCACATCCAAAGCTGAACCCCAGGAGCTGTGCGAACAAAGAATAGAAAGGGAAATTGCTCCCAGCAGCCTCAGGAGCAGCGGATTAAATCTCCACCATCAACTTGATTGAACGCTGCATCTGTGGAATACCTGAATAGACAACGAATCATCCCAAAATTGAGGACGTGGACTTTGGGAGTGACGATATATATATATATTTCCTTTTTCTCTTTTTGTGAGTGTGTATGTGTATGCTTCTTTATGTGATTTTCTCTGTATACCTTTCCTTTGGCCATTTGTCCTAGGGTTCTGTCCATCCGTTTTTTTTGTTGTTGCTGTTTTGCTTTTTGGGTTTTTTTTAGTATAGTTTTTAGTGCTTGTTATCATTGGTGGATTTGTTTTTTGGTTTGAATGCTCTCTTCGTTTTTCTTTTTTTTTTAATTACTTTTTAATTTTTTTTAATAATTGTTTTTTATTTTTTATTTTAATAACTTTATTTTATTTTATTTGTTTATTTATTTTATTTCTCACTTTTCTTCTGAGCCGTGTGGCTGACGTGGTCTTGGTGCCCCGGCCGGGTGTCAGGCCTGTGCCTCTGAGGTGGGAGAGCTGAGTTCAGGACATTGGTCCACCAGAGACCTCCCGGCACCCTGTAATATTAAACGGCGAGAGCTCTCCCAGAAATCTCCATCTCAACACAAACACCCACCTCCAACCAACAACCAGCAAATTCCAGTGCTGGACATCCTATGCCAAACAAGTAGCAAGACAGGAACACAACCTCACCCATTAGCAGACAGGCTGCCTAAAATCATAATAAGGTCACAGACACCCCAAAACACACCACCAAACACGGACCTGCCCACCAGAAAGACAAGATCCAGCCTCATCCTCCAGAACACAGGCACCAGTCCCCTCCACCAGGAAGCCTACACAAGCCACTGAACCAACCCTAGCCATGGGGGGCAGACACCAAAAACAATGGGAACTATGAACCTGCAGCCTGCAAAAAGAAGACCCCAAACACAGTAAGTTAAGCAAAATTAGAAGACAGAGAAACACACAGCAGATGAAGGAGGAAGGCAAAAACCCACCAGACCAAACAAATGAAGAGGAAATAGGCAGTCTACCTGAAAAAGAATTCAGAGTAATGATAGAAAAGATGATCCAAATCTTGGAAATAGAATGAAGAAAATGCAAAGAGCATTAAACAAGGACCTAGAAGAACTAAAGAGCAAACAATGACAAACAACACAATAAATGAAATTAAAAATCCTCTAGAAAGAATCAATAGCAGAATAACTGAGGCAGAGGAACGGATAAGTGACCTGGAAGATAAAATAGTGGAAATAACTACTGCAGAGCAGAATAAAGAAAAAAGAATGAAAAGAATTGAGGACAGTCTCAGAGACCTCGGGGACAACATTAAACACACCAACATTCAATTATAGGGGTCCCAGAAGAAGAGAAAAAGAAAGGGACTGAGAAAATATTTGAAGAGATAATAGCTGAAAACTTCACTAATATGGGAAAGGAAATAGTTAATCAAGTCCACGAAGCACACAGAGTCCCATACAGGATAAATCCAAGGAGAAACATGCCAAGACACATATTAATCAAACTAAAAAAAATTAAATACAAAGAAAAAATATTAAAAGCAGCAAGGGAAAACAAACAAATAACATAGAAGGGAATCCCCATAAGGTTAACAGC
>NC_041233.1:22520202-22520992 GCF_002837175.3 Physeter macrocephalus | reverse complement strand
AATCCTACCACAAGAAACAAGAAAAATCTCAAATAAACACCCTAACCTTACACCTAAAGCAATTAAGGACAGAAGAACAAAAAAGCCCCAAAGTTAGCTGAAGGATAGAAATCATAAAGATCAGATCAGAAATAAATAAAAAGAAATGAAGGAAACAATAGCAAAGATCAATAAAACTAAAAGCTGGTTCTTTGAGAAGATAAACAAAATTGATAAAACATTAGCCAGACTCATCAAGAAAAAAATGGAGAAGACTCAAATCAACATAATTAGAAATACAAAAGAAGTAACAACTGACACTGCAGAAATACAAAGGATCATGAGAGACTACTACAAGCAAACTATATGCCAACAAAACGGACAACCTGGAAGAAATGGACACATTCTCAGAAAAGCACAACCTTCTGAGACTGAAGCAGGAAGAAACAGAAAATATTAACAGACCAATTACAAGCACTGAAATTGAGACTGTGATTAAAAATCTTCCAACAAACAAAAGCCCAGGACCAGATGGCTTCACACGCGAATTCTATCAAACATTTAGAGAAGACCTAACACCTGTCATTCTCAAACTCTTCCAAAATATAGCAGAGGGAGGAACACTCCCCATCGCATTCTACGAGGCCACCATCACCTTGATACCAAAACCAGACAAAGATGTCACAAAGAAAGAAAACTACAGGCCAATATCACTGATGAACATACATGCAAAAATCCTCAACAAAATACTAGCAAACAGAATCCAACAGCACATTAAAACGATCATACACCATGATCAAGTGGGGTTTAT
>NC_041233.1:22518887-22519585 GCF_002837175.3 Physeter macrocephalus | reverse complement strand
CATGATGAAAAATCTGAAAGAGAAATTAAGGAAACACTCCCATATACCACTGCAACAAAAAGAATAAAATACCTAGGAATAAACCTACCTAAGGAGACAAAAGACCTTTATGCAGAAAACTATAAGACACTGATGAAAGAAATTAAAGATGATACAAACAGAGGGAGAGATATACCATGTTTTTGGATTGGAAGAGTCAATATTGTGAAAATGACTACACTACCCAAAGCAATCTACAGATTCAATGCAATCCCTATCAAACTACTAATGGCATTTTTTACAGAACTAGAACAAAAAAATCTTAAAATCTGTATGGAGACACAAAAGACCCCAAATAGCCAAAGCAGTCTTGAGGGAAAAAAACGAAGCTGGAGGAATCAGACTCCCTGACTTCAGACTATACTACAAAGCTACAGTAATCCAGACAATAATGGTATGGCACAAAAACAGAACTATATTCAGAAAAAAAAATAAATAAATAAACAGAACTATAGATCAATGGAATGGGATAGAAAGCCCAGAGATAAACCCATGCACCTATGGTCAACTAATCTATGACAAAGGAGGCAAGGACATAAAATGGAGAAAAACAGTCTCTTCAATAACTGGTGCTGGGAAAACTGGACAGCTACATGTAAAAGAATGAAATTAGAACATTCCCTAACACCATACACAAAAATAAGCTCAAAATGGACCTA
>NC_041233.1:22518264-22518744 GCF_002837175.3 Physeter macrocephalus | reverse complement strand
CAAGATCTTTTTTGATCCACCTCCTAGAGTAATGGAAATAAAAACAAAAATAAACAAATGGGACCTAATGAAACTTAAAAGCTTTTGCAAAGCTAAGGAAACTGCAAACAAGACGAAAAGACAACCCTCAGAATGGGAGAAAATATTTGCAAACGAATCAACGGACAAAGGATTAATCTCCAAAATATATAAACAGCTCATGCCGCTCAATATTAAGAAAACAAACAACCCAATCCAAAAATCCAACCCAAGACCTAAATAGACATTTGCCCAAAGAAGATATACAGATTGCCAAGAAACACATGAAAGGATGCTCAACATGACTAATCATCAGAGAAATGCAAATCAAAACTACAATGAGGTATCACCTCACACCAGTCAGAATGGCCATCATCAAAAAACCTACAAACAAAAAATGCTGGAGAGGGTGTGGAGAAAGGGAACCCTCTTGCACTGTTGGTGGGAATGTAAATTGATACA
>NC_041233.1:22512592-22518158 GCF_002837175.3 Physeter macrocephalus | reverse complement strand
GCATATACCCTGAGAAAACCATAATTCAAAAAGAGTCATGTACCCAAATGTTCATTGCAGCTCTATTTACAATAGCCAGGTCATGGAAGCAACCTAAGTGTCCATCGACAGATGAATGATTAAAGAAGATGTGGCACATATATACAATGGAATATTACTCAGCCATCAAAAGAAACGAAATTGAGTTATTTGTAGTGAGGTAGATGGACCTAGAGTCTGTCATACAGAGTGCAGTAAGTCAGAAAGAGAAAAACAAATACCGCATGCTAACACCTATATATGGAATCTGAAAAAATTTTTTAAATGGTTATGAAGAACCTAGGGGCAGGACAGGAGTAAAGACGCAGATGTAGAGAATGGACTTGAGGACACGGGGAGGGGGAAGGGTAAGCTGGGACGAAGTGAGAGAGTGACATGGACATACATACACTACCAAATGTAAAATAGATAGCTATTGGGAAGCAGCCTCATAGCACAGGGACAGGGGGATCAGGTCGGTGCTTTGTGACCACCTAGAGGGGTGGGATAGGGAGGGTGGGAGGGAGACGCAGGAGGGAGGAGATATGGGGACGTATGTATATGTATAGCTGATTCACTTTGATATAAAGCAGAAACTAACACACCATTGTAAAGCAATTATACTCCAATAAAGATGTTTAAAAAAAAATACAGTGGGGGGCTTCCCTGGTGGCGCAGTGGTTGAGAGTCTGCCTGCCGATGCAGGGGACACGGGTTCGTGCCCCGGTCCGGGAAGATCCCACATGCCGCGGAGCAGCTGGGCCCGTGGGCCATGGCCGCTGAGCCTGCGTGTCCGGAGCCTGTGCTCCGCAACGGGAGAGGCCACAACAGTGAGAGGCCCACGTATAGCAAAAAAAAAAAAAAAATACAGTGGGAAAGTAGAATGAACATATGATGTATCTAAAGCTGTATATTCAAACTCAGATAACAACAAACTACTGAGCTTTATACGGGGATTCAATTTGCAAAATATCATTAGAACTCTTTGAATTGAGGGCCAAACAGTTTCAGTATAATTGAAATCTTCTCAATATGCATTTATGCATATTAATAGATTTCTAAATCCCCAAGTATTTCTTACTGTGAAAAGACTTTAAGTATGTAAATTATAGTCTAATATAATTTAGCAGTTCAATCAAATGAATAAATAATTGATAAATTAACATGTTCAGTTTTCAGGGTTCCAGTGAAATGTCTGTAACTCTTAGTTTTCAAACTGCCTGATTCTTTCTCCCCGACAATTCCAAATTATTCTGTTGTTGTTCTTTAGTCTGAAGATCTATTTGACCAATTTAAGTAGTATAATTTCAGCTTAAGTGTATACATCTAAAATTATAATCCAGAAACCAAAGATAATTTCTTATAAGAGTTGTTGAAATGTGTTTGTAGCCTGTGCTATGACCACAGCAGAAACTCAATCAAAATCTGTTTGCTATGGGCTACCTTGGTGGCGCAGTGGTTGAGAATCTGCCTGCCAATGCAGGGGACACAGGTTCGAGCCCTGGTCTGGAAAGATACTACATGCCGCAGAGCAACTAGGCCCGTGAGCCACAGCTACTGAGCCTGTGCATCTGGAGCTTGTGCTCCGCAACAATAGAGACCGCGACAGTGAGAGGCTCACGCACCACGATGAAGAGTGGCCCCCGCTCGCCGCAACTAGAGAAAGCCCACACACAGAAATGAAGACCCAACACAGTCAAAAATAAATAAATAAATAAATAATTTTTTTAAAAAAATCTGTTTGCTAGGGCTTCCCTGGTGGCGCAGTGGTTGAGAGTCCGCCTGCCGATGCAGGGGACACGGGTTCGAGCCCTGGTCCGGGAAGATTCCCACATGCCGTGGAGCAACTAAGCCCGTGTGCCACAACTACTGAGCCCATGTGCCACAACTACTGAAGCCTGAGCACCTAGAGCCCACGCTCTGCAACGAGAAGCCACGACAATGAGAAGCCCGTGTACCACGAGGAGTAGCCCCCACTCGCCGCAACTAGAGAAAGCCCGCGCGCAGCAACGAAGACCCAACACAGCCATTAATTAATTAATTAATTAATTAATTAATTTTTAAAAAATCTGTTTGCTGAATAAATGAATGAGTAAATCCTAAAAAAAAAAAAAAGAACCTCTCATGGAAGGTGAGGGATGGCTCTTGATTGTTACCTACCCAGACCTCTTGTTTCACAATGGGCTCAGTCACCAACTGAGTCAGTTCCAGCTGGGGCAGCTCTTTCTCTGGGCACAGCTGGTATCCACTTGGCCTAGGCAAGTTTTGACCCCAGAAGGGCCAGGCCTACCACCCTAACCTGCTCATGGGGCTCCCCTCCCCCACCCACCACCTGCCAGACAAGGTCCTTTCCAGCCAAGACTTCCACAGCCCAGGCAGCTAAACACCAGGCAGGGGCAGACTGGGCATCTGCCTGGCTTTTATCTGTTAGGGAGGGGTGATGGGGTGGCAGGTGGGTCTGGTACAGGTAAGACCAGGGTCACTGGTGAGATTTTCACGGGGTGGTTAGGCTTACTGCCACACAGAAAGAGACCAACCTCCATCACAGACAGGACCCTCAAGAGCCGCTAAGGACTGACAGCCAAATGAAATGAATGAAATGACCATGCAGATGAAATGCAGATGAAATGACCATGGCCACACGCTCACCCCAGACTAGCCATAGTTACCATATGAACCTTGACTTTGATCCAAGACTGAGCTCCAACCCCAACCAGTTCTCTTTAGTACATCACAATCACATAAAACTCACTCCAGACCCCGGTGTCCCCAGCTGTAAAAGGAGGAGCTAGAACAATGACGTCTGCATGCTCTTTCAGCTGGGAGGGACTGGGCCCTGATTCCTCAAGCCGGCTGGTCCCTGACACTCAATGGACATGGCCGAAGGACCCGACAGCCCTGTCACCCCGAATCTGCTGGGTGGGCAAACCCCAGAAGCACCACCCTCCCAATGCTTGGAAGAAGTCCTGCTCCACAAGCCCTTCTCTTCCCAAAAGAAAGATAATGCAACGCCGGCTGGCCAGACCTAGAACAGCTGCTATTGCTTTACAGGCTATAATGGCAGTTTGTTTACTGTGGGGCTCAACTGCACATCTGGGCTCACAGTTAATCTCCACAACAGCTGGTTCCCTGCTTCTTCTTAAAAGGGCCATGACGTCAGCCTGCTGGCAGGACACTGACTTTTCCCCTGGGAAACCCAAACACCCCATGAGATCAGCCAGCATGAAAGGAAAACATCTTTGTCTCCATCTCCTTTTTTTTAAACATCTTTATTGGAGTATAATTGCTTTATAATGTTGTGTTAGTTTCTGCTGTATAACAAAGTGAATCAGCTATATGTATACATAGATCCCCATATCCCTTCCCTCTTGCGTCTCCCTCCCACCCCTCTAGGTGGTCACAAAGCACCGAGCTGATCTCCCTGTGCTATGCAGTTGCTTCCCACTAGCTACCTAATTTACATTTGGTAGTGTATTTATGTCCATGCCACTCTCTCACTTCGTCTCAGCTTACCCTTCCCCCTCCACATGTCCTCAAGTCCATTCTCTACATCTGCATCTTTCTTGCTCTCCTGCCCCTAGGTTCTTCTGAACCATTTTTTTTTTTAGATTCCATATATATGTGTTAGCATACAGTATTTGTTTTTCTCTTTCTGACATACTGGTATGACAGACTCTAGGTCCATCCACCTCTCTACAAATAACTCAATTTCATTTCTTTTTATGGCTGAGTAATATTCCATTGTATACATGTGCCACACCTTTTTTTTGAAGTTTTGAATTTTATTTTACTTATTTTTTATACAGCAGGTTCTTATTAGTTATCTATTTTATATATATTAGTGTGTACATGTCAATCCCAATCTCCCAATTCATCACACCACCACCTGCCCCCCACCACTTCCCCCATTGGTGTCCATACATTTGTTCTCTACATCTGTGTCTCAATTTCTGCCCTGCAAACAGGTCCATCTGTACCATTTTTCTAGGTTCCACATATATGTGTTACGATATTTGTTTTTCTCTTTCTGACTTACTGCACTCTGTATGACAGACTCTAGATTCATCCATGTCTCTAAAAATGACCCAATTTCATTTCTTTTTATGGCTGAGTAATATTCCATTGGTATATATGTACCACATCTTCTTTATCCATTTGCCTGTCGATGGGCATTTAGGTTGCTTCCATGACCTGGCTATTGTAAATAGAGCTGCAATGAACATATTGGTACATGACTTTTTGAATTATGGTTTTCTCAGGGTATATGCCCAGTGGTGGGATTGCTGGGTTGTATGGTAGTTCTACTTTTAGTTTTTTAAGGAACCTCCATACTGTTCTGCATAGTGGTTGTATCAATTTACATTCCCACCAACAGTGCAAGAGGGTTCCCTTTCTCCACACCCTCTCCAGCATTTTTTGTTTGTAGGTTTTTTGATGATGGCCATTCTGACTGGTGTGAGGTGATACCTCATTGTAGTTTTGATTTGCATTTCTCTGATGATTAGTCATGTTGAGCATCCTTTCATGTGTTTCTTGGCAATCTGTATATCTTCTTTGGGCAAATGTCTATTTAGGTCTTCTGCCAATTTTTGGATTGGGTTGTTTGTTTGTTTTTTTTTTTTTTTGATATTGACCTGCATGAGCTGCTAGTATATTTTATATATTAAGCCTTTGTCAGTTGCTTCGTTTGCAAATATTTTCTCCCATTCTGAGGGCTGTCTTTCCGTCTCGTTTATGGTTTTCTTTGCTGTGCAAAAGCTTTTAAGTTTCATTAGGTTCCCTTTGTTTATTTTTGTTTTTATTTCCATTTCTCTAGGAGGTGGGTCAAAAAGGATCTTGCTGTGATTTATGTCACAGAGTGTTCTTCCTATGTTTTCCTCTAAGAGTTTTATAGTGTCTGGCCTTACATTTAAGTCTTTAATACATTTTGAGCTTATTTTGGGGTATGGTGTTAGGGAGTGCTCTAATTTCATTCTTTTACATGTAGCTGTCCGGTTTTCCCAGCACTACTTATGGAAGAGCCTGTCTTTTCTCCAATGTATATTCTTGCCTCCTTTATCAGGTGACCTCCTTTATAAGGTGACCATATGTGCGTGGGCTTATCTCTGGGCTTTCTATCCTGTTCTGTTTCTATCCTGTTCCATTGATCTATATTTCTGTTTTTGTGCCAGTACCATATTGTCTTGATTACTGTAGCTTTTTAGCACAGTACAGATTACTTTAGTCTAAAGTCTGGGAGCCTGATTCTGCCAGCTCTGTTTTTCTTTCTCAAGATTGCTTTGGCTATTCGGGGTCTTTTCTGTTTCCATACAGATTGAGAAATTTTTTGTTCTAGTTCTGTGAAAAATGCCATTAGTAGTTTGATAGGGATTGCATGAATCTGTAGATTGCTTTGGGTAGTGTAGTCATTTTCACAATGTTGATTCTTCCAATCCAAGAACGTGGTATATTTCTCCCTCTGTTTGTATCATCTTTAATTTCTTTCATCAGTGTCTTATAGTTTTCTGCATATAGGTCTTTTGTCTCCTTAGGTAGGTTTATTCCTAGG
>NC_041233.1:22475231-22510055 GCF_002837175.3 Physeter macrocephalus | reverse complement strand
TTGATTAATATGTGTCTTGGTGGTTTCTCCTTGGATTTATCCTGTATGGGACTCTCTGTGCTTCCTGGACTTGACTATTTCCTTTCCCATATTAGTGAAGTTTTCAACTATAATCTCTTCAAATATTTTCTCAGTCCCTTTCTTTTTCTCTTCTTCTTCTGGGACCCCTATAATTGAATGTTGGTGTGTTTAATGTTGTCCCAGAGGTCTCTGAGACCTCCTCAATTCTTTTCATTCTTTTTTCTTTATTCTGCTGTGCAGTGCTTATTTCCACTATTTTATCTTCCAGGTCACTTATCCGTTCTTCTGCCTCAGTTATTCTACTATTGATTCCTTCTAGAGAAATTTTAACTTCATTTATTGTGTTGTTCATCATTGTTTGTTTGCTCTTTAGTTCTTCTAGGTCCTTTTTAAATGTTTCTTGTATTTTCTCCATTCTATTTCCAAGATTTTGGATCATCTTTACTATCATTACTCTGAATTCTTTTTCAGGTAGACTGCCTTTTTCCTCTTCATTTGTTTGTTCTGGTGGGTTTTTACTTTGCTCCTTCATCTGCTATGTATTTCTCTGTCTTCCCATTTTGCTTAATTTACTGTGTTTGGGGTCTCCTTTTCGCAGGCTGCAGGTTCGTAATTCCCATAGTTTTTGGTGTCTGCCCCCAGTGGGTAACGTTGGTTCAGTGGCTTCTGTAGGCTCCCTGGTGGAGGGGACTGGTGCCTGTGTTGTGGTGAATGAGGCTGGCTTTTGTCTTTCTGGTAGGCAGGAATGCGTCCAGTGGTGTGTTTTGGGGTGTCTGTGAACTTAGTATGAGTTTAGGCAGCCTGTCTGCTAATGCGTGGGGTTGTGTTCCTGTCTTGCTAGTTGTTTGGTATGGGGTGTCCAGCACTGGAGCTTGCTGGTCATTGAGTGGAGCTGGGTCTTAGTGTTGAGACAGAGATATCTGGGAAAGCTCTTGCTGACTGATATTACGTGGGGCTGGGAGGTCTCTGGTGAACCAGTGTCCTGAACTCGGCTCTCCCACCTCAGAGGCTCAGACCTGACACCTGGCTGGAGTACCAAGAGCCTGTCAGCCACACAGTTCAGAAGAAAAGGGAGAAAGAAAAGAAAGGAAGAGAAAATAAAATAAAATGAAATAAAGTTATTAAAATAAAAAATTTTAAAAATATTAAAATAAAAAAATTTAAAAAGTAATTAAAAAAAGAAGAGAGCAACCGAACAATAAACAAATCACCAGTGATAACAAGCACTAAAAACTATACTAAGATAAACATAACAGTCAGAAACTAGTCAGTCACAGATAGCAAACTCCAAGTCTACAGTTGCTCCCAAAGTCTACCACCTCAGTTTTGGGATGATTCGTTGTCTATTCAGGTATTCCACAGATGCAGGGTACATCAAGTTGATTGTGGAGATTTAATCCACTGCTCCTGAGGCTGCTGGGAGAAATTTCCCTTTCTCTTCTTTGTTTGCACAGCTCCTGGGGTTCAGCTTTGGATTTGGCCCTGCCTCTGCATGCAGGTTGCCCTCTGGTGTCTGTTCTTCGCTCAGACAGGAGGGGTTGAAGGAGCAGCTGATTAGGGGTCTCTGGCTCACTCAGGCTGGGGGGAGGGAGGGGTTCGGAATGCGGGGCCAGCCTGTGGCGCGAGAGGCCAGTGTGACGTTGCAACAGCCTGAGGCACACCATGTGTTCTCCCGGGGAAGTTGTCCGTGGATCACAGGACCCTGGCAGTGGCGGGCTGCACAGGCTCCCAGGAGGGGAGGTGTGGATAGTGACCTGTGCTTGCACACAGGCTTCTCGGCTGAAGCAGCAGCCTTAGCGTTTCATGCCCTTCTCTTGTGTCTGCATTGATAGCCGCGGCTCGCACCCATCTCTGAAGCTCTTTTAGGCGGTGCTCTGCCTTCTGTGGGCAGACAGAGAAGGAATCCCCTCTCCTCATGCACCCCAAAACAATGGTCTCTTGCCTCTTAGGCAGGTGCAGACTTTTTCCTAGACTCTCCCTCCCGGCTAGCTGGGGCGCACTAGCCCCCTTCAGGCTGTGTTCACGCGGCCAACCCCAGTCCCATCCCTGGGATCCGACCTCTGAAGCCCGAGCCTCAGCTCCCAGCCCCAACCCGTCCCGGCAGGTGAGCAGACAAGCCTCTCGGGCTGGTGAGTGCTGGTCAGCACTGATCCTCTGTGCTGGAATCTCTCCGCTTTGCCCTCTGCACCCCGCTGCTGCGCTCTCCTCCGTGGCTCCGAAGCTTCCCCCTCCGCCACCCGCAGTCTCCGCCCACGCAGGAGCTTCCTAGTGTGTGGGAACCTTTCCTCCTTCACAGCTCCCTCACACTGGTGCAGGTCCCATCCCTATTCTTTTGTCTCTGTTTTTTCTTTTGCCCTACCCAGGTACGTGGGGAGTTTCTTGCCTTTTGGGAGGTCTGAGGTCTTCTGCCAGCGGTCAGTAGGTGTTCTGTAGGAGTTGTTCCACATGTATATGTATTTCTGATATATCTGTGGGGAGGAAGGCGATCTCCATGTCTCACTCCTCCACCATCTTGAAGGTCTCCCCCATCTCCCTGTCCTTTTTATTCACAGCAGTCATTGCTTGGAGGGCTGGGACCTTCACCCAAGGTCCTGCCTCCACTGGGAGGCAGTCATTGAGGACGTCATTCCCACCTCCACCAGACCCCTCTCTCTTGGGAATGTGGGGCTTCATGGGACTTCATTTCATAAGGCATTTTTCCAAGTTGCAGTAATTGAGAGACCTCACTGCCCCTCCTTTGCCTCTTCACTCCCCTTACTTTTCTCTCACTAACACCACAAGTGAAATACTAATAAATAACATTTCTTGAGTGCTTACTGCAGTGTTTTGAAGGCTGTACATGCATCATCCCCGCAGCCCTATGTGGTGGATGTACTCATCCCTGCTTTAGAAATGAGGTCTCCCAAAAAGCCGAGGAGCTTGTTTCTCCAGCCATCCCACGGTGTGACCCCTGAGGTGTCGAGAGTGTATTTTGCACCATCTCCCATAGTGTCTTGTCTGCATAGTCTCCCCAACCATCTCAACACAAAGCCCTCGAGTGGCTGAAGAGGACCCGCTTTAGGGGGGTGTTCTCAGGAAGAGCAATCTCCTCATGCCATCTGCCACTCGCCTTTTTTTAAATTTGATAAAAACATACAGAGCATAATATTTATCATTTTAACCATTTGAAAGCATACAGTTCAGTAGCATTAAATACATTCACAGTTTCGTGTAAGCATCACCCCTGTCTATACCTGAATCTTTTTCATCTTCTCCAACAAAAACTCTGTACCCATTAACAATAAAACCCCCCCACCCAGCCTCTGGTAACCTCTATTGTATTTTCTGTCTCTGAATTTGCCTACTCTCGGTAGGCACGTGGAATCGTAACAGTATTTGTCCTATGTGTCTCGCTTCTTTCACTCCACATAATATTTTCAAGGTCCATTCATGTTGTCGGCTGTGTCAGGACTTTATTCATTCTATGGCTGAATAATATTCCACTGTATGGATATATCACTTTGTTTATCCATTCATCCATAGATGGACACTTGCATTGTTTCTACCTTTTGGCTCTGGTAAATAATGCTGCTATGAACATTGGGGCACAAGTTTCTGCTTGAGTCCCTGCTTGCACTTCTTTTAGATAAACACCGAGGAGTGGAATTTCTGGGTCATATGGTAGTTCTATGTATAACCTCTTGAGAAACCACCAAACTGTTTCCTGCAGCCTGCCACTGGCTTCTTAGCTAGCCTCTGCCTTGACCTTCCTGTGCTTATCTTCCTACCTGTCAAATTAGGACTTAAACAAGATCCAGCCCAGCTCTCCAGAACTGGAGAGACCAACCTCACACTTATGACAGGGCCATGGCCACTCCAAGCCCTCTAGGCCCCAAGGAACTAGCCCTGCCCACCACTCCGCCCTCCCCCTAGAGCTCCCCGCTACAGCAGTGGCCCTGGGGTGGGGTGGGGGGCAGTGAAGACAGCCAAATAGGTGGGCACTGTCACTAGGCCTCGGGATTCTCTTGCCTGGAACTGTCCCATTCTGTCTTGATCATCACGGCCTCCATGCCCCTAGCAAGACCTGGCACGTAGCAGGTGCTCCAAAAACACCGTTGAATGAATGAATGTTGTCATGTATATACCTCTGCCTCACAGGACAATGAGCTTGTTGGGTGAGGGGGAGACAAGGAGACTGGGGAGGGTGGGAGAGCAAGCACTGGAGCCCTGCTCCTGGGAAGAAGAGCCGAGGCTAGGCTGGAGGGAAGGCCTCAGCTCCTCCCTCCCCACTGCCCCCCACGGCCCCGCCCCTACCCAGAAAGGCCAACTCTTCCCCCTTTTACCTTGAAACAGTTTGAGACCCAGTGTGGGGAGCCACTATTTGGGAGGAAGGGACTTCCAACCAGAGCCAACCAAGGTGCCCCTGCCCTCATGCACAGGTGCACAAGCTCATGATAAATGCCAAGATGAGGATGAGATCTCAAGGTTTCTAGTTTGTTTTTACCTTTATCAACCATTTCTTAAGTGCCTACTGTGAGACATGCCCTGTGTAAATATGCATGATTTCATTTACTTTTCCTAAGAGCCCTACTTTGTAAGTGAGGAAACTGAGGCTAAGAAAGGTTTGATGACTAGTCCAAAGTCTCCCAGTTACTTAGTGCTGGGAAAGGTAAGGTTCGAACCAGGGGTTCTGCTGCCAGTGGCCCTGGGCATGTCCTGCTCCTGCCCCACACCCCACCCCACCTGTCTTCCCTGGGCATCCACCCCTCAGCTACTGCAGACCTGGGGCGGTGCCCAGGTGCCCTCAGTCACTCTTCCTGTCCTGGCCAGGGCACAGGGCTCTCACTAGGGCTCCCTCCCCTCTGGCTCCTTGCCCCTCCACTCTGGTCCACCTTGCACTGGAGGCTCCTAGCCCACCCTGGCTGTCCCGCTCTGTCCTCCTCAGCACTGAGAAATGACACCTCCAGGTTGTACATCGCTCTCCAGGGGCTAAAATGAGGGGTGCACTTGGCTCCCCTCCCTGGGACACTCACTGAGCCCAGCTCCCATGCCCACCCTGTGGACCAGAAGAGGGTGGGGAAGGCTGGCTGGGAATTCCAGGGAGCCTGAAGGGAAAGTAGAGGGCACACATTTACTGGGCATCCCTGACACATTTACTGGTGTCAGGCAGCACGCTTCTCTGTCACTCTAACCCCCTCAGCTGCCAGGCAAGGACCCCACAGGCAGGACAGGAGGGGGACTGGCTCAAGGCCATGCAGACTGGCCCAGAAGGACCCACTCCTTAGCAGCCATTCCCTTCCGTCCCCAAGGGCCCTCTCTCTCTCAGGAGGCCGGCTGCTAAGGGAGCAGCCAGTTGCTGGAGGCAGCTCAGGGGAGGGGCCCGGGGACAGGACTCCAGCCTGGCCAGAACCCCTCCCTGCCCCTTAAAGAGCAAACTGGGCAGAGGAGAGACAGAAAGCCTGTGTTTAAGCTGGAGCCGGCAGCCTAAACATAAACATCTGTTTCTGATTTCAAAAACAATACAGAAGTATGGTTTGCTGAACCAATTCACAGGGCAAATGACACGGCAGGGGATTCTATAACTTTGTGAAGAACCCAAACTGCTTTCAAGTCCTTTGGAAACCATTAAGACCATGCAAATGTACTTATTAAGCAAACCGTGCAAATTCGCTTATAAACCATGAGTAATCCCTCATGATTCTTATCTGGCATTTAAGCAGGTGCTGCAGGGACCTCCGCTGGGTCCAGAAGGTACCTTACTCTTGGTTTTCATCTGTAGTGTATCTGAAAATAATACTAGGGCTTTCCTTAAAAGGGTTCAGTAATGTAGACGTTCTGGTCAATTCTTCCCTAATTATGTCCCCAAACTGTTTCCAAAAAGCAGTTGTTTGTTTATTGTTTTGTTATATCAACAAACTGAGCAAAAGGGCCTTTATTGGTACCATCTGGAGTGAAGAGCATGCCCACAGCCCTCCCAGACCAGATGCGTGCAGTGGGCTACGCCCTTGCTTGCTACGTGACCTAGAGCAAATGGGTCCCCCTCCGAGTCCGCTGTTCCTCACATCGCCTGGACACACTAACACCTCGGTCAGAGTTTAAGATCACACTTGGGCTCCTGTGTGGTAAAGGATCGGATGTGGAAGCACCTACAAACACGTCAGGTGCAGCGGCATCGGGAAGGGGCCCCACTTAATGGGTTGACGCCTGTCCTGCCCCAGATCCCGTAGACAGCTGGGGAATCCTGCCTGCGCTGCAGGATGGGGTCTGGGGCAGGAGAGCACTGTCAGCTCCTTTTAGAGATGTAGAAACTGGGGCTGGGAGAGTTGCAGCAATTTGTCAGGCACATGTTAGAGGCTCAGAAGTACCTGTCACTCAAGAAACACTCACGGAGATGTTACTGTGTGCAGAACCACAAAGACACACCAGCCACAGCCTGCTGCGCTGGTCTGCTGCT
Organism: Physeter macrocephalus; assembly: GCF_002837175.3. Classification (NCBI taxonomy): domain Eukaryota; kingdom Metazoa; phylum Chordata; class Mammalia; order Artiodactyla; family Physeteridae; genus Physeter; species Physeter macrocephalus. The sequence continues at coordinate 22,503,601 of NC_041233.1, read as the reverse complement.
CTCACCTCCCCACCAAGAGACCCACTCCCTGCTGGGGCCAACGTCCCTCCTCAGCAAACCTTCCCTGGCAAATCTCTTTACAAAGCTGCAATCCTGCCTGTCCTCAGCCAAGGAGAGGGTGGGCCTAGCCAGAGAGAATGCCAGCCAGTGCCCTGACGGGGGAATCCAAGGCAGAAAGGACAAGGGCCTGTCTCCTGCATTGGCAGGAGAGAGGGACTCAGGGATCCGGGCAACCCAACGGGAGTGGGGTCATCTCACATGGCCACAGCTCCCCTCCACCCAGTGCCTTCATGGTCCCCACAGCCCTGCACCCTCAGGGCTCCCACAGACGCCCACCATGCAGTGCTTCCTTTCCAAGGGAGTTGGGGACAGCAGGTTGCTTTGGCCACTCAGAGCCCGTATACTTCAGATTCTCGCCCAAAACCCCCGTGAGGAAACTTAAGCCAATGGACAATGACATAACCTCCTCATGTAACCAAACTTCATGCCCAGTTACTGGCAGCCATCCTGGTGGAAATGGCACCCAGGAACCCACGCGCAGCCACCTCCAGGGGGCACCTTTCAAGAGAACTCTCCACAGAGAGTTCTCACACAGGACACTGCTCGAAGCAGAAGCTTCTCCATGGAGAGAAAGGCTCCCAAAGGCTGGTCCACACTAACATTTCCAGTCCAGAGCAAAGTGAGCAAAATAAGGACCGTGTAGCATGTTAAAGCTCTTTCACCTAATTGGAAGGCCTGTCACTTTTATCCCCCAGAGAATTTGTCCTTCTTGTTTGGAGGGGTTAAAAATATCCTTTTATGATACGATAGAGTTGTAAGGGAGGTTCATTTCTTTTTAATGGGCCAACTTCGCAAAAATCTGCATCCTAATATTCTTTTAAAAATTCTGTTTGTCTGCACAATCAAGAATTTGGGGAACCACTGGAGAGAACACGTAAAGGAGCCCTCACCCGCTTTGGGGGGGGTTACGGTTTTTGTATTTGTTTTGAGAGCCTGATGCAAACACTGGATGCTCTCCTGAGCAGAGTATATAAACACAATTTCATACACAACTTCAAGCGTCTGAAGCCCATGGCACCCTCAGTGAAGAAGAAGGAAGACGGCACCATGAGCTGGTACTTGGGCAGGCACCCACCCACACAGCCTTAGGAAATGCGGTTTCTGTGGGTCTCCAGGCTCTGGGTTAGCGACTGCTACCAATCCAGATGCTCGGATGGATCTGAAGAGGAAGGGAAAAGAAAGAGCACTGGGCAGGAAGTCAGCACACTGAGTCTGCCCTTGGCTACCTGCATGCCCTTGGATGTCATGGCCCTTCCAGCCTCAGATCCCTCCTTTTCTTAGTGAAGAGGTGTACGAGCTCCCTTCAGGTATCATATTCCCGTAGTGAATGAATTTCCAGCAGTGAATGCCATATTCCAGTAGTATGGAAATACTCACTAAAGGTTCATTCATTCATTCTTGCCAAAAAGATTTACTGTACCTGCTAGTTGCGAGATCCTGGGACATTCAGAAATGCATAAAGCACAGTTCCCAGCACCAAGTAGCCTCCAGTCTACAGAGAAGGCACTGGGTCACCAGCATGGGTTTGAGGGCAGCTTGACGATCTGAATCCCAGATACCTTAGGGATACAATGTGAGCCTTGAGTAAATTATGAAACTTCTCTTGGTCTTGTAAAAGAGAGATCATAATCCCAGCCTCATCTGACTTGCAAGGCTTTGGTGAAATAATGAACGCAATGCCCCACACAATGTACGAAAACCACCCGTAGGCACTCAAGAAATAAAACTCTCCTTCCCCTTTCCTGGGAAACACCAAATGCCTTGTGAATTATTGATTCATCAAACATTTACTGATTGCATTCTGTGTGCCACGCCATCATAGACCCTGAGATGCAAAGATTGATCACTGGTAGCCCTTCCTCTAAGGAATTCACAAGTTAGTGGAGGTTTAGACAAGTCAATGGACAATAGCGTGAAAGTGTTTTTGAGAAGTGGGCCCCGGAGTTACGGGGCTGTTCTTCATACAATACTTCCAACCTTCGTGTAGTTTTGAAATTTTCATAATGAAATGCTGGAGGAAATGCGGGCACAGCATCTTGAGAAGTCAGAACCCTTTCTCTAAGTATCTTGAGGACACTTAGATCACAGTGGTGAGGAGAGCTGAATCAAGCTGAACTTGAAGCACAGGAGCAGTGGGCTAGGAAGGGAGGGAAGGCACTCCAGGCAGAGGGAGGGGCAAAGGGAAATTCTGGAGGTGTCACTGGATCAAGGCGCCTGGGCTTCCTCCTTTGTAAAATAAGGAGAACAGGCCTATCTCCTTGGGCTGTCGTGGAACTACTGGAGGTGACGACATACATGAAGCGCCTGGGAGAAGGCTGTGCTGGTTATCCTCTGTGTGTCTCTCTCTCCGTTCCCCATCTCCGGAGGCTGACCCACCCCGTGGACCATGTTGCTGGCACCTCCTGCAATCAAAGGAAGGCACTGACGGGAGATCAGAGGACAAGACAAGGGAGAAGTCAAGGCATTTGCTCCTCCTCCCTCAGCCCCAGGCTCAGTGATGCTGCTCTGGCCACGGTTACCCCCGTCTCAACTCAGTTTCTGCTGGATGGTCCCCAGAGTCCCCTGAAGATGCCTGTGGCAGGCTCAGGTAACACTGTGCTATCCCCTTGTCCCCTCAAGTCTAGAGGAGGTTACTGCTTCCCCGTGTAACTAGTTCCTGAGTGCCTCTCACCATTCCAAGCTGGTTCCCTTAACCCTGCCCACACCTCTGCAAATGGTCCTTTCATTAAATTGTCTTTGAACTTGGAGCTAAGGTCGCCATCCATTCTTTGCCAGGATCCTAACTGCTACAGGGCCTAGTGCATAGTATGAGCTATTTTCATATACAAATTATGATTAAGCATATGCTCTAGTTTCCCCTTCCCGACCCACAGCCCTCAAAATGTCATTAAAAGTATTTATTTTTAAAATTCTATGCCAGTGCTAGAATAACAAGAGGTCAGAAATTGTGAGGAATCCCTGAAAGACAGAGATTGATGCAACTGGATGGACAGGGGAAATGACAGCCCACAAGCCACGCAGCTGAAAGCCTCTGAGAGAGGAGGGACCAGCTTGAAGGAAGCTTTCAGCTCACAGATGCCAAGCCAGGAGGCAGGAGGAAGCCTGGACCCCCATCAGGACAAGGTTGGAGAATTCCAGCAGAAGCAGCTGGAGAATTTAGCTCTCCCCGTGCCCCCCTCAGCAGCACAGGTCAAGTCTGGGTAGCAGTGGAGTCTGCCAGGTAGTAGCAGCGAGTGGGGCACTTGGGGCAGCATCCTAGGGCTGATATCCACCTAGCGGCGAGGGGGCACCCTCACCCAGAAGGGCAGCCACCGGCACACGCTGTCGCCAGCAAGTCTCAGTCCTCCCCAGTAGTCACCAGTCAGGCAATGTGAAATAGTCACAAGCCTTACCAACAGGATAACCTGAAATCTCAAGACAAAGTTGAGTGCACAACCCAATTCACCAACCACTGAGGACAACCAACAACATGAAAAACAAACACCAAATTCAATAAAGAGAAGAACTAACACCCACGGAAATAGAACTAACTGAATAAGTCCTCAAATAAGAATAATTAATATCTTCAAAGAGATAGCCTTTTAACACTTTTAGGCTTACCCTAAAAAAGATTGAATTGGAAATCTTATCAATTAAAAATGTGACCTGGGAGGGTAGGAAATACATCCACTACACACCAATTACAATGGCTAAAGTCAAAAAAGATTGACAGGGCTTCCCTGGTGGCACAGTGGTTGGGAGTCCGCCTGCCAATGCAGGGGACATGGGTTCGTGCCCCGGTCCGGGAAGATCCCACATGCCGCGGAGCGGCTGGGCCCGTGAGCCATGGCCGCTGAGCCTGCGCGTCCGGAGCCTGTGCTCCGCAACGGGAGAGGCCACGACAGTGAGAGGCCCGCGTACCGCAAAAAAAAAAAAAAAAAAAAAAAAAAAAAAAAAAAAAAAAAAGATTGACAATTCCAAGGTTGATGAGAATGTGGAGGAACTAGAACTCCCATATGCTGCTGGTGGGGAGGAAACCATCCGGAAAATAGTTTGGCAGTTTCTTAAAAAGTTAAACATACACATACCACACCATTCAGCCATTCTAGGTATTTATCCAAAAAGGTATTTATCCAAAAGTATCCTAGGTATTTATCCAAAAGAAATGAAAACATATGTCCATACGAAGACTTGTACATGTTCATAACAGTTTTATTTGTAATAGCCAAAACTTGGAAACAACTCAAATATCCAGTAACAATTTGGATTAACCAACTGAGGGTATAGCCATACGATGGAATACCACTCAGCAATACAAAGGAATGACCAATTGATGTACATTAAACATGGATGATCTTGAAATAAATATGCTGAGTGAAAGAAGCCAGAAAATAAAGAGTACACACTGATGATTCCATTTATATAAAACCCTAGAAAATGCAAACGAATCTATATGATGACAAAAAGCAGATCAAAGTGTCCCTGCGGAGAGGGATGGGGGAGGGAAGGTCAGGAAGGAGAAATTATAACGGGATATAAGCAAACTTTCAGAGATGATGGATATGGTCATCATCTTGATTATGATAATTTCACAGATGTATACCTATGTCAAAACATAACAAATTATACACTTCAAATATGTACAGTTTATTGTATGTCAATTATACCTCAATAAAGTTGTTTTTAAAAAACTTTTTGGAACTTTAAAAAAAAAAGAAAAGTTTGTATTGGAAAAAGAGAGTTAAAATGAACAATATTTTCCTCATCTATTTTTGTGTATGTTAGTTTATACAGGGTACCTCTGAGTGAAAGAGTAAGAGATATAATTAGTAGTCACTTGACAAATCTTAATAAACATTTGGGGGCATATTTTCCAGAAAGTGAGAGAGTTAATGACTCCAATATCCAGGTAATACATCCTTTTGCAATTCCAGTGTTTTCCAATTCTCAATGCTTATAACAAAATTACACGAGTACCCACTTGACTGACAGCTAATAGAAAAAAAATTTTTTAATGCTTTGATGAGAGATCATGATGTGATTTTTGGCATATTACTCAGAAGAGGTTCATAGAATCAAGTAGCATTACTACAGCAAAAAGTCACCTCTACTAGTTTATGTGATCACAGATTCTCAATGTTTATTTACATTTATAAGAACAAAAATAGGTTATCTGAAGGTAACAAACAGAAAAACTTGCAAATGTGACCATGGAAAATATGTAAGATATTCATAAACATTAAGATTGAGAAAGAAGACAGTCACAGGAGCCTTCTAAATACTTAAGAGAATATTACAAGGTTTTCCCTGGCGTTCCAGTGGTTAGGACTCCGCCTTTCCAATGCAGGGGGTGTATGGGTTTGATCCCTGGTCGGGGAACTAAGATCCTGCATGCCGCTGGGTGCAGCCAAAAGAAAAGAGAGACTATTACATATGATTTTACATTAATAAATTTGAAAATCTGGACAGATGTCCATGTGTTATTCTGGGAAAATGTTGGTATTTTACCAAAATTGACCCAAGGAAAACTAAAAGTCCAGAAAAGAGTAATAAAGATTTAAAAAATTAAAAATCCACTGGAGATTTTTTAAACTTAGGATGGAAAGTCAGATGAATGGATGCTAGAAGAAGATGAATGGATGATGAATGGATGGATGAATGGATGAATGGATGCTAGAGGCAACGGCAATCACATGTCTACTGTACGGACCCATGTATACACAGGGACCTTACATATGACAAGGGTTGCAGTTCAAGGAGTAGAGAAACTTGGCTACTCGATAAATAACATAGGCCAACTGGATACACATTTGGAAAAAAATAAATTATATTCTCTACCACATGTCATTCACAAACATATATTCCAGGTGAATTAAAGAAAGAAACATAAAGGACAATACTGTACAAGCAATCAAAGAAAACCAGGAAATAGATAAGTAACCTTGGGTAGAGAAGGTCTGCTGACACAAGACACAAAATATAAAAGGCAAAAATTTGACAAAATAAACTCCAAAACAATTACGGATAAACTGGAAGAAAGAACTGGCTGTATATATATCTACCTACCTACAAATGAAACAGACTGTATTAAAATTTTTATGCCTATTAGTTTAAAAGAGACAACCCAGTAGAAAAATAAGCAAACACATAAGAGAGCAAATCCAAATGGCCAATAAACCTATAAAAAGATGTTTCATCTCATTAGTAATTGGGAAAATCATATTAAAATAAAAGCAAAAGACTGTTTCCTTATCAGATGGGCAAAAATTAAAAGACTGGTGACTTCAAATGTTGGGGTGGGAATGGGGAAATGTGTGTTTTCATAAACTATTGATGTTTAATTCAGGGTGAGGTGGGCAGATGGTAGGAAAAGAAAGAATATACTAAGGAGAGACGCAAAATGAAACTCAAAAGCCCCCATCATAGATAATCTATCAGAGTGACTCATAGGAAACAAGTACTTCTTGTGGGTGTTGAGGGGAACCTCTTGAAAGAACACAGGGGTTTGAAAAGCGTGGAGTGTGAGAACCACAGGACCTTGTAGGAGGGTTTTCAAAGTAATCATGCTTTCCCCTCACCCCCTCCCAACCCGCCCCAGTGAGGGCACACTTCCAGAAGGACTGACATCTCTCTCCCCATCATTGAAAATGTCAGCAAGGATTCCAGTACCCAGAGCTGGCACCGACATCCATCTTTGAAATGAGCACGGGCTTGGAGTCAAACACTCTCTTGGCACATAGATCAATGGAACAGAATAGAGAGCCCAGAAATAAACCCACGCACTTATGGTCAATTAATCTTTGACAATGGAGGCAAGAATATACAACGGAGAAAAGACAGTCTCTTCAATAACAGTATGGAGGGCCCTCAAAAAACTAGAAAGAGAACTATCATATGATCCAGCAATTCCACTCTGATATATCCAGAAAAAAACAAAAACACTAATTCAAAAAATGCACCCCAATGTTCACAGCAGCACTATTTACAATAGCCAAGACATGGAAGCAACCCAAGTGCCCATCAGCAGACACACAGATAAAGAAGATGTGGTATTATATATGTGTGTGTATGTGTGTGTGTATATATATATATACACACACACATACACACACACACACATACACACACAAAAACATTACTCAGCCATAAAAAAAGAATGAAATTCTGCCATTTGCAGAAACAAGAATGGACCTAGAGAATATCATGCTCTGTGAAATAACTCAGAGAAAGACAAATACTATATGATATCACTTATATGTGGACTCTAAAAAATACAACAAACCAGTGAATACAACCAAAAAGAAGCTGACTCATAGATATAGAGAACAAATTATTGGTTACCAGTGGGGAGAGGGAAGGGGGTATGGGTAATACAGGGTTAGGGAAGTAAAAGGTACAAACTATTAGGTATAAAATAAGCTACAAGGATATATTGTACAACATGGAGAATATAGCCAATATTTTATAAGAACTATAAATGGAGTATTACCTTTAAAAGTTGTGAATCACTATATTACATACCTGTAACATATAATATTGTACAGCAACTATACTTCAATAAAAAAATAAGTAAATCAATAAAATATAAAAGTAAACACATATGAGATTATATTGTGAGCCACGAAACTAGCGAGAAGTTTTTAAAAAATGGATTAGGCGGTGCTGGCCAGGCATGAGAAACAGTGAGCTCATTAATTGCTATTTGAGACTATCCAATAGGACATTTCTGGAGGACAAATTGAAAACCTCTATCATGGTTTACTTAGGAAATATTCCCTTTATTTAGGAAATAATCAGAGGTTGGCACTGCCATTCGCAGATTTAGGGGTATCCACCCAGATAACTCTAAGTGCCTCAGTCCTGCCTTCCCCACCCCACCCCATCCACAGAGAAGGTGAGCAACAATTTCCTTCCACACGGGCCCCAGTCCACAGGCCCCGCAGCCCCACACTCGAGATGGAAAGGCAGGGCGGTGTGAGAGAGACAAAGACAACTGAGTCTGGCTGGAACTGTAAAATATGAAGCTGGAAACCGGGCTGATGGTGTCCCTACGCAGTGCCAGAGAAGGCTGCCTTAACCAGCAAGAGGGACAAAGAAGTTGCCCAGAGAGGCCAAGAAGAGGGTGAGGGTGTGTCACTCAGGTCCTCAGAGTGGCAGACACCACGATGGGATCAGATGTGCAAGAGATTTATTTGTGGAAACCCCTGTGAAGGATAAAGGAGGAGGAGGCAGAAGGCAGGAAGAGCCTGCAGACCACGATACGGGTCTGACGCCCGTGAAAGGAGAGAGGAAGCGAGAGCCCCATGCTGCAGGGTGGGTCTGGGGAACCCCCAGCCAGACCAATGGGGAGGCCCCAGGCAAGGCTGCCACGGGCAGAAACAGCGTGGCTACGGCCTCGGTCATGGTCTGGGAGAGCCCGAGCCGGGAGAGGGCTGGAGACGGAGCGCGGCCTTGGTGCGTGTTGGATCAAAGCTGCAGTGGCTGGAGTTGTGCCATCTGCTCTTGCAGCGGGTCCTCCTGAGGGGGGATTGGAGCGGCGCACCCCCGTTGATGCTGCAGAGGACTCCCAGGGCTCCCTGGACAGTATTCCAGTTCCCAGTCCTGGTCGCCCCAAGACCCTGCCGCATCTCCATCAGGGTCCCAGGAGATCCTTCCACTGATTATAGTTTTTACAATCCCCTCATCCCTGGCAGAGAAGTGCTGAACCACCGCACTTACGGACACACACGCACACTGGTGTATACACCACTGCACTCACATTCAGAAGCCACACAGAGCATGCCTGGACTCTGCTGTGCTGGGAAGTAACCCCAGGAGGCCTCCCCTACAAGGTTGGGGAGGTCACCAACCCTATGCGGTCGGAGCTCTGGATTCCATTCTCACCACCCCCAGCTGACCTTGGGACTACAACCCAGAGGGTCTGATTCCCCTAATCCTGGAAGAGCTTAGAGAGAAGCCTCAGGTCAGCACTCTCTCTGCCTCACTCTCCCTACTGCCTCTTTACACACCAATTTCTCAACACAAGTGTGTTCAAGCCTTCAGGGGCCTAAAGGGACCAAGGGGAGCCTGCAGGGATAAGAAAAGGAAATAGAGGTTGAGGACCACCCTCCTTCATAGCCCTTGAAATTCCATTTTGTTCCATTTCTCTGTATATAACAGTCCTTCACACTTTAGCGTGAATTAACCTGTTATGTTGCCTTCTTCAAGAAGGGGCTCAGCAAGTCAGCCGTGGGCATCCAGAGTGAGATGGTCAAACATGATTGGGGATGTGAAGGAAGGAGAGACATCCAGGAAAATCCACCTTCTCTGAGAATCAGGTGCACTACGGGCAGGTGCTCTTGGCTCTCCCTGCCCTCCCACCCTTACTCTGAAGTAGCAGGGACCCCAGCCTGCATCAGTTCTGTAACACCTGACCCACACTAAAGACATAGGCAGCCAAGCGCACTTCACATTTAACCACTTTTAATGCTCAAAAGCTCTGTACAAAAAAAAAAAAAAAAAAAAATCACAAATGAATCCTCACAACACCCCTGTGAGGTAGGTAGGCAAGTATTATTCTCCCATTTTACAGATGGGGAAACTGAGGCAGAAAGGTGATGTGACCAGCCAGTAGTCCCAGCACAGCTGAAAGTCAGGACCAACCGTGAGAATGCAAAGGATCCCTCCCAGTTCAGCCCTGATCTCTGACCCCTCATCTAGACCTTGTCTGCAACAAAATTAACACTTTTTACTACATGCAAAAATAAAACCAAAAACAACAACAAATCTGAAAAGGTAGTGAACAGACATACAGTAGATTTGCAAAAGAATTCAGCCAAAATGGTCATAAATTTTCCAGCACTAGGTAGATGTGAACAACTTTGGCCTCTTCCCCCTTTTCAAAACACCATGACCGGTGACACATCACCTGTTTCTCTGCACAAGTGGCGGTGTCCAACCAAGAGAGACCTCCCTGGCCCCAACGAGCCAGGCCAGGAGGACAGCGTCCACACCATTCAGCCCCTGTGCTTCAGGGGGACACCAGCCCCCAGAGGGAGAGCTGCAGACTCAGCTCAACACCGCCTGCCTCTCCGAGCAACCCTCCCACTGTCTGCCCAGAGCTGGTCCCGGCAGCTGCTAACTCAGCAGCACTTGGCCCCTTCTGCCCCCACTGGAAGGCAGCTCAAGGATGCTCAGCAAGGATGGCCTGGAATCCAAGTGCCCCCCCACGCCATCCTTGGCCCACTCCCACACGCCCCACTGCTCGCTCAGGGTCACCCGGAAGTCTCCGGGGCTCCTGCCACAGTAGGTCGGGGCACAGGCCACTCTGGATGGCGGGGCAGGGAGGCAGTGCTTCCCTAGACCTCCCGCCCATGGTTCCAGAGAAATGGAGCTGGCCTCTTCCACAGGGCTGCATGCACCTTCTGGAAGCTCTTTCTTCCCCCAAGAGGGACTCCATTTAGCTTTCAGCTCCCTGGAAACCTCCACAGTCCCGCCAGCCCAGGGGAGGGGAGAGGGCAAAGGAAGGAGAGGCAAAGGCCCCTGCGGGACCCACCGGGCGTGTGGTTTTCCTTCAAGTCTCCAGGTTGAGACGAAGCATGAGAGGCAAGAAAATTGGGTAAAGCTGCCTTTAAGGTAACAAATCAGCCAGCACACCGTCCACTCCCCAGGGAGCCCGGGGCCCCCAGGGCAGTGCTCAGGCAACAAAATGGGAGAAGCCGCATGGGAGAGCCACGAGAGAGGGAAAGAGGGAAACCAACACTGGCCAGGGCTGTTCTGCGCCAGGGGCCATCAGAGCCGCTCGGGGGAGAGGGCAGGGCGAAGCGGCGAGGGGCTTCGCTTGGCAACTTGGGGAGTGAGCTCCTTGGAGACGTGATGCCACACCGGCCTTCCTGCAGGCCCTCCCCGCGCCTGCCATTCACAAGGTATCACTGTGTGCCAACTGTCCTATAAAAACTCTTTCAGAAAAGGGGTCCCCACCCATGCCAGTCTCTCTGCTAGGCTGAGGAATCATTTCTCAGGGCCACCGTCAGTGAAGAGCACCAGCACCCCCAGCCTGCGAGGGTAGGAGGTGGCCCCGCGCGAGGCGACGGTAGCAGGGGCAGGGGGGAGCGCGTCCTACAGGAAGTCCCATTCCTACAGGAAGTCCCCTGCAGCGGAGGGCTCGGGGCTGTGGCTCTGCTCCTGCCACCGGCAGCGCAGCCTCGAGAAGGGCTGGTCCTCCACGCTCTCAAGCTCGGGGAAGCCCAGCTGGTTGAGGATCTCGTAGATGCCGGCCTTTGCTGCCACCTGGGGAGGACAGCAGAGATGGGGGCAGAGCTCCAGGGAAGGGGGGTAATCATTCAGGTCCCCCGTCCCCCTCCGTCACACCATCCTCCTCTCACTGGGCTCCGCAGATACAGGCAAGTCTGGGGCTCAGCGCTGCCTCCCCCCAGCTCAGTGACCTGCACAAGTTTGCATCTTGATTACTATTAACTGCTCTGCACTTCCATTTCCTTATAATGGGACTGCACAGTGTGGAGGGCGACACTGCACAGAAAGCACCTGGCAGGTAGTGAGCAAGCGGAGAGCAGCGCGGGAGGCCAAGCACGTCCCATGCCTGGGTAGCCCCGACGCTCCCATGGGGACCTCAGGAGCAGAGGCCCAGCTGCTCCCGGTATTGCAGCTGGGCCCTCAGTGAGCGCTGGGGAAGGCAGTGTGGATGCAGCAGCCAGCAAGAGCCCTTTTGGCTGTGAGTTCCAGCTGTGGAGCAGGCAGGCCCACCAAGGGCCTCAGCTCAGGCGCGTTAACGGGGGCCTCCCTGGACACTCTCCACACAGCCCTATGGCCCAGACCCTGGCACTAGACTCAAACCACTCAACGACCAGCCTCCTCCTCTCCCCACCGTCCCGGGGGATGGGGAGGATGCAGGCTCCACTCCAAACAGAGGTCCCCAGGCAAGCCGCACCCCTGCCCTCTGTTCATCCCCTGAGGCTGGAACCCACGCTCGGGGCTGGACCAGCAGTTCTCGCCCTCCTTGACGTCCCCAAACACCCACCACCCAGGTTCAGCCGGCGAGCTCCCCAGCCCCTGGTCCCCCTGATTTCAGCTCTCCGAGCAGAACCCAAGCAGAAGTGTCCTAAGTCCCCCACCACCTTCACCTCCACCTCCAAGAGGAAGCTGAGCCCAAGGCCTGCTCAAGAGGGTGGCCCCAATGTGGCCTTGGTGTGACCCACGCCCTATCAGGACTACCTGGAAGGCTCATCTTCAGCAGAAATGCCCGGCAGCCACCACTCCCGCCACCAGGCCCTTGGTGGCCTCCCTGCCTCTGTTCCCTCACAGCTCTGACCCCACGTGCACACCGACCTAAGCCCCCATACCCTTCCTATACCCATCACAGCCTCCCATCCTCCTGCACACCTGCCCCATGGGAGCTAATTCCAGCCCTGAGTCCAGATTAGAACTGCCAGGACAGTCTGGTGAGGTCAGTAGGGGCCAGTGTCCCAGCGGAGGCGTAATTACAGGCCCCTCTGCCAAGGAGGGAAGGAGGCCTTTCTCCTGCCCTGGAGGTGCCGAGGCAGTGGCTCTTCCTCTAAAAGCAGCCGAGCCGGGGGAAGAACCAGGAAGAGCCAAGCAGAGAGGGACAGTGGAGGCGGCATGAGAGGGCAGCGTCTGAGGCCAGACATGGTGGGCTCTGGAGCCAAACAACCTGCTCTAACGCTGACCGTGAACATGGCACTGAACCTCTCTAAGCTCAGTCTCCTCCTCTGTAGGATGGGAACATACAATCGCCACGCGAGGCAGACCCGCTCACACAAGCTCTGGCAGATGGCGCCGTATGCATCTAATGGAATCCCCACCACAGCCTCCCAAGGTGCTGCTGACGTTGTAACGCCAAGGACAGCAGCTCAGAGGGGCTAACTAACTTGTCCGAGGTCACGGCTGCAAGGCAGCAGGGGCCAAGCCACAACAGGAAGCCAGAAGGGCACAGGGGAGGGTGGGGACGCAGGCAGGGAGCAGGGGCCCAGCCCAGCACCCGCCCTGCTCTGTCCCCAGGCGCCTCGTCTCCTCCCTCCTCCTCCTCATCCATCCACTCGCTGCCTGCTGAGCGTGGAGGCTGCGCTGGGGACCCAGAGCGGAACGAGACCCAATCTCAGCCACAGGGAAGCATCCTGTACCGTGAGATGAGAACTCTGCCCACTCAACAGGGAGCCTGTCCCTGGGCCCGGGGGAGAGACACAGGGTGGTCCCGGCCCCCACCCCCGCCCTCACCTCCCGCATCCAGGCGCTGAAGGGCCTCTGCCAGGAGCCAGCCTTCTCCAGGTGGAGGTACGCGTTGAAGAGCACCAGGCAGACGTAGCGTTCCAGGTACTGCAGGCTCCGCAGCTGCAGCCTCCGGGCCTCCCGCTCTGACTTGGCCGCTTTCGCCTAGAGGACGGACGGCATGGGGCGGGAGTCAGAGTGGGTGCTCATCCCCAGCCAGGGACGCTCCACACACCACACACTCGCTCTACACACGTACACACACCCGACTCACACACTCACAGACTCTCACAATCGTACACACCACACACACACCTCACACCACATGCCCTCGGTCACACACACCCCACACACAACGCAGTCACATACACACACACGCACCGCACACATACACTCCACACTCACACACAAACCATACACACACACCCCCACATACACACATACAGACACACTCTCACACAACACACACACTCTCCGAGGCTGGGGACAGAGCACAGAAAGACCACAGAGCAGGATCAGCAAGAGGTGCAGGAGCTCAGGGAGGGACAGGCTGGGATGGAGGGCGGGGCATCGGTCTTTTGAACAGCAATCCTGAGCACCTTCTAGGAGAACAGGCCGCGCTAGGGAGGGAAGGGACAGCCAAGTGACTAAAGGTAGCTTTCCAGAGACACCCGACCCACACACCCACAGACCCCCACAATCGTACACACCACACACACATATACACACACTCACACACACCTCACACCACATGCCCTCGGTCACACACACCCCACACACAACGCAGTCACATACACACACACGCACCGCACACATACACTCCACACTCACACACAAACCATACACACACACCCCCACATACACACATACAGACACACTCTCACACAACACACACACTCTCCGAGGCTGGGGACAGAGCACAGAAAGACCACAGAGCAGGATCAGCAAGAGGTGCAGGAGCTCAGGGAGGGACAGGCTGGGATGGAGGGCGGGGCATCGGTCTTTTGAACAGCAATCCTGAGCACCTTCTAGGAGAACAGGCCGCGCTAGGGAGGGAAGGGACAGCCAAGTGACTAAAGGTAGCTTTCCAGAGAGCACAGGATGCAGCTGGGCCTTGAGGGCCCGGGTGGACTCGGATGAAGACCGTGAGCACCCGACGGGGCGGCCCAGAGGTGAGGACGGTGCCCAGCAGGTAGGGGACTGGGAAGGGGCTGGCTGGGCTGCAACAAGGGTGCGAAGGGACAAGACGGGAACTGGGTTGGCCCCCAACTGTGGAAGCCACCCTGGCGCCGAGAAGTCTACCCTCTAAGCCAGCTTCCCTACCCTGGCGTGCAGATGCCTGGGCCCCACCCCAGACCAATCAGACAAGAACCTCTGCGGGGTGGGCCTGCGCACAGGGACTGTGAAAAGTCCCCGGGGCCACTCTAGAGAGCCAGGGTGGAGCTCCGTGGCTTTAGCACGGGGGAGCCACTGAAGCTTTGAGAACAGGAGTGACCTGTTAACGGAAGACTCGCGGGGGACTAATGCTCAGAAGGAAGAGGACTTATATGGGGTCCTCTCCAGGTACTCCTCAGTGTCGGGGTCAGTGGATAGGCGGGGAGGGACAAGGCCCAGGACACACAGAGCCAGCTCACCCCCTGCCGGGTGTCTGCCACCGTATCTGAGCGTGCTCCTCCAACCCACCGCAGATGGACCGTCACCCTAGGGGGGAGCCCGGGGGACTGAACGCCACACCTCACCTTGCACTTGCACCCTCCCCCTTCTCGCCCACACCCACCCCACCCCGGCCTCCATTCAGGTCCCACGGCAGCTCTCTCTGCTCCAAGAAGAGGATGTGGCATAGCGGCCATACCTTCAGGCACCGGGAACACCCAGGGGAGGGCACAGCCAGCCCCCGGGCCTCCAGGAACCAGGAAGAGCAGTCTCCCAACAACTGGGCCACAGCTGGAAGCCCTCCCACGCAGGCACACGTCAGCCTACACAAGTCTCCTCCGGGCCGCTCCAGGAAGGCTCCTGGGTGGGCCCCCGCCCCAGATGTGACACGACCCACAGCCCTAAGGACCGGAGTGGGCCTGCGTGTGGGACGTGCAGTCCCGCACCTCCCCTTCTGCCTCGGGTGACTCAGCCTCTGGTGCCTCTGCCGTCTTTGCCCCCAGGGTCGTGGGAGTGGACGGCTGGCCTACCACAGCATCCAGAAGGAGCTCTGGAACCTTGGGGACGGAGCAGGGGTGGAAGGCGGACAGCAAACAGGGCCCAGCTGGGGCAAGGGGACCACAGCCAGTGCCCTGACTCCCCGGGAGACACAACTGGGTTCTGGTCCCAGTTCTGCAATTTAAACTCTCAGCCCCACGTTGCTGGAGGTCACATTGCTCAGTAAAGTATGGCATGAGGAAGCACCTATAAACCCTGGGGGGCCACACGGCTCCAGCCATTCACAGAACGGGGGCCACAGCCATGGCACAGAGGTGGGGCACACACAGGCCCTGCCCGCAGAGACACTCGTGGTCTGGGGGAGACAGGGGACAACTGCCACAACACCCAGAGCAGCCGGACCACGGGATCGAGGCAAGGCAGGTAGTGGACGAGGGGGGGCCTCCAAGAGGAGGAGGATTTGAGGTGCGTTAGGAAGAAGGGGACAGAAAGGTGCCCTGAGAGGGGGAGGAAAGGGTCAAAGAGTGAGGTGGGTTCAAGGGAGGCAGAGGGGGAGGGGCTTGTAGCAGCAGGGGGCCCAGAGCCAGGCAAGCCCTGACCCTACAGACAAAGGGGCCAGTGAGGGCTTCTGGCGAATGTGAGGGTAGGAATGGCCTTGGTGCGGGAAGTTGACTGGGGCCGGTAGGGGCAGGATGCCTACTGTTTTAAGGATGGATCAACCAACCAAGTGCTCAAAAAAAAGCAGTTTTGCTTAGAAATTAGGCAGTGGACCGAAAAAAAAAAAAAGATTTTGCCTAAATACAAACTGCGGCCAATACAGCACGACCCTGCCTGTCTCTAAGGGTGACTATTTCATGCCGCGCGGCGCTGGGCATTTACCACCCGATCCCTTACGCTGCTCCCCAATCTCCATCCAAAGGCTGGGAGCCTAGTTAAACACATTTTCTTAGAAAGAAGGAGAGGAATTCACCCACAGTGCCACCAGGCAGAGTCATTTTAAACGACTTTCAAGAGCTCAGAAGTAACTTCCTGTGGGTATGAAGAGGCCTCAGCTCGGGACTTGGCCCCGGGGGCAGAGCCGCAGCAGCTCTATCCTCTTGGTGCCCCTGCTCCAGGGGGGACAGAAGCCTGCTGCCCCCAGAGATTCCAGCAAGGATTCAGAGGAACATCTTGGGTGGAGAGGTCAAGTGATTCCTTCCGAGGCCCTACTGGCAAGGTAGGGTGGAATTATCTCTAAATTCAGACCACTGGATCAAGGTGACGCCTGACACCCAGCGGAAGGTTCCGTGGGCGCTTCCTGCCCGACCGCAGTCTATGATTTGAGACAATGACCCATCTTCCTAGCAAAGTCCTGGTTTCCTTAAAATCACTCCATGTTGGCACTGTCTGGGGAGGAGGACAGGCCAGCCACCTCCAGTAGATAAAAATAGTGGAGCTGTTTTTAGATGGCCTGGCAGGCCAGGCTGTCATTAGCTGTGGTGGAGTGGACAAGGGTTCCTCGTCCATTGGGGACCAAGCACTAAAACAGACGGGGCCCAGGGAAGGTGGCCAGGGCCCTGGGTTCGTCAGGCCTCCGAAGCCTCCGGTCTGCCCAGCATCAACGCGGGCCCCGAGGTGCGCTGCTTCTTGCCGGGCCACTTGGGAGAGGCCCATGGAGGCAGGGCTGGAAAGCCTCCCCGGGTGTGCCCAGGCCCCCTGCATACAGGTGCCAGGCTGAGCACAACGTACTCAACGTAATCTGATGAGGAGATTCTAATATGCCCTCCAGCAAACCCATGAAGCAAGAGGGACATCTCATGGTGCAGATGGGGCTCAGCAAGGTCACAGAGTTCCAAGCTGGGACATGAACTCCAAAACCCCAGCTATCCTAACACCCTAGGCCTTTCCACCACAATCAAGTTCAAGTGCTCCCTGACTCACTCTTGCTTCTGTACCTTTACCCTCTCTCTTCCTCCTGCCTGGAATGCCCGCCCCTCCGCCGGGGCTGGCTGCGTCCAGCTTTCCCTCCAGGCCCTGGACAAGCCACTGCTCTCCCGAGGCTCTGAACCATCCAGCCCCACCGCGCGCTTCTCAGCCTCCTCTGCTCTGCACCAGTTCACTAGCTACTGCATTACAGTCCATCGTGAGGGCTTCTAATTGCTTCTCCAAGGCATGACTGGTCTCCTCAAGACAGCGATACGCCAGAGCGGCAGGCACCAGATTACAACCAGGTTTCCATCTCCGCCTCCTTCCCGCCGCCCTGAGCATCTGACTAGGACCCAGCGTGCAGAGGGTGCTCAGCTGGTCAACGGGCACTCACTCCCTGGGTCATGTAGCCCTTTCAGTGTCATACTCTCAAGTGTCATCTAGGACCGAGCTTCCAGATTCCCTGGGTACCCCCACGTGTGTACCTGCGCCGGGGACTCCGGACTCAGACGTGCAACCGCTGCTCAAGAGCTCTGCATGGATAAGGTTCGGGCTCAATTTCCACAACACACTCCACACAGGCCTCGGGAGCACTCCCCAAACCTGCCCTGCCCGCAAGCTTGCCATCTCACAGGCAACTGCTGCTCAGGCCCAAACCGACGTCCCTCCTCGACTTCTCCCTTTCTCAGCCCCACATCCAGCCAATCAGGGAATCCTGTCAACTCTATGTCAACACACCCCCAGAAGCTGCCCCCTCTCACGCCCCAGTCAAGCCA
Source organism: Physeter macrocephalus (assembly GCF_002837175.3). Classification (NCBI taxonomy): domain Eukaryota; kingdom Metazoa; phylum Chordata; class Mammalia; order Artiodactyla; family Physeteridae; genus Physeter; species Physeter macrocephalus. Next base: position 22,485,509 of record NC_041233.1, on the reverse strand, counting down.
CCTCATCTCAGTGATGGCAGCTGACTGGCCTCCCTGCCACGTCCTCAACCCCACCCCTGCTGTCTATTCCCAGCGCGGCCCCAGAGTGACCCTGCGGGAACCTGTGATCATTACTGGAGCCTCCCTGCTGCCCTCTCCCCACCCGCTCCCCAGGAACAAGCATGGCCTGGAGACCACTGCCCTCCAGCTGAGGCGGGGTCCAGACTGGGCGGGCGGCCGACAGCCCTAAAAGATGGTCAGTTTCTTAGAGGCAGGGTCCCAGAGCTCAGACCTCACCCTTCTTCTCAAAATTGAATGCCACCCCTCTCCTTGGGGGCTTTGCATGAGTCCCTGCAGACCCCATCCTCAGGCCTGCGTGGGCTTGAGGGGCCTCAAGCCCAAGGATGCTTTCCACGCCTAGTCCCCAGAAGGGAGAAAGGGGCCCTCACCCCAAAGGCGGGTAACTGATTTTCCAAAGATGTCATATTTTGATCAGCACTTTCAAAGCATGAAGGGGTTAAACCTGGCACCATGTGCTTCTCTGATGTTCATCCAACAAACACCGTTCACCCTTAGACCAGGCTCTGGGATTCAGTGCTGACCAGACACGGTCCTGGCCTCAGGAGCCCACTGTCCCTACACATAACCAAGGGAGTCAGCTTGGTGTCCCGGCCACTGTACACCCCACTCCCACCTCACCGGTACCCAGGCAGGTGCTCACCGCCACCCCTCAAGGCAGGCGGGGCAGCAGTAGTGACCCCGGGTGACACACGGAAAAGCAGAGGCCCAGGCAGGTCAAAGTGATTTGCCCAAGGTTGTGCCAGAAGTTACTAGCAGAGCCTGGGCTAGAACCGGGGTTTCCAGCCCCCTCCCAGGGCTCTTTTGGTTGCTGGAGAAGAGCGCCCTCTCCTGGAGACCAACGATGTGGACAAAGAACCAAAAGATACAGAGATGGTAGGGGGCGGGTGTCCTATTTAATCACACAATGACTTATTCAACTGTCCGCTTTCCATCCGCTCACAGGCAGACATCTGTGAAGCCCTACTTGTGCCAGGCAGGGTCTGAGTCAGGGTTTCAGGGATGAGCCCTTGCACATGGAACAGAGATGAGCAGCACAAAGAGGCACCTTTAGTGACAACCGCAAACTTGACAATGACAGCAATAAGCACAGAGGCGGGGTCTCAGGAGATGCAGAGGGTGCGGGGCTAGGCGGGAGGCAGGAAGATGGTGGGGTTGAGATCCGAACCCCTCCCAAACCACTGAAAATCCCAAGCCTGATGGCGCACATTCAGAAACCACACCTGGCACCCTGTCAGTGTTCACTGGATGGATGCCGTCGAACAAACCAGCACAGTCCCCCTGGAGGGAGGAAGTGGTTCCGGCTCAGCCGTATGATGGGAAGGAAGGGAAAGCAAGGGAGGTCTCAGCTACTAAGAACATGAGCCTACTCACACACTCACACACTCTCACACTCACACTTACACACAAAGACCCACACCCACACACTCCATCTGAATGAAAGCTGCTCACCAATCCACTGGCTCTATTTTGGCCTGGTGTGAAAGAGTCTTGGGAAGCAACCCTTTTCTTCCATCATATTTTATGTGACAGCTCACAGCATTCCAGGGTTGCTCTAACTGCACGGCCTGAGACACTTTACCTACCAGAATGAGGTCTCCAGGGAACAACTTTGGCCAAGCCGGAGTCTTGGAGAGACAGATAGACCCCACTTGAGGCTCAGGGCCAGAGCTGCCTCTCTCTACATTTCTCTTAAGAAATATTCTTCGGGACTTCCCTGGTGGTGCAGTGGTTAAGAATCCACCTGCCAATGCAGGGGACACGAGTTAATCCCTGGACCGGGAAGATCTCACACGCCGCAGAGCAACTAAGCCCGTGCACCACAACTACTGAGCCTGTGCTCTAGAGCTCACGAGCCACAACTACTGAGCCCGCGTGCCACAACTACTGAAGCCCGTGTGCCTAGAGCCCGTGCTCCGCAACAAGAGAAGCCACTGTAGTGAGAAGCCCGCGCACCGCAATGAAGAGTAGCCCCCGCTCACCGCAACTAGAGAAAGCCCATGCAGCAACGAAGACCCAACACAGCCAAAAATAAATAAATAAATAAATTTATTTTAAAAAAGGAAATAATCTTCGTCCTTGCGGCGCTGAGCTGGATCTCTTTAACCTCTTAGCAACTCTGCACCAACCCAGGGCAGTGCAACCAGGAAGGGCTGGTGGCTTCCTTGCCAGCCCTCTTTTTCTGCCACAAGAGAACTGTCCCCTGGGTCGTGGCCACCACAGTGAAGGAAAGGAATGCAGGCCAAGAAGTTGGGAGACTGGTGCTAATCCTGCCTCCAGCTGGTCACAAAACTTCATTAGGCCTCAGTGTCTTCCTCAGGAAAATGGGTCTAATAAAACCCACCCTCACCTCCTCACCAGCTGCTCTGAGGACCAGAGGAAAGAGAGGGAAGTTCTTAGAAAACTCAAAAAGCACGGCTCAAAGTTAAAGCATCATAGTCTATAAAATAAATCTCAATTTGAGACCAAAGGACGTTTTACTTCTCTCCGTGGGGTTACCTTCACCTCAGATTTTCCTCAAACTTTCTGAAGGGACAGACGGGAGACACATCAGACTGTCTTAAACACAGAACTAACACAGAATTAATGTCACTAGCCAAGGCTAAGGCAAAGTGCCCCTGGCATTAATGATTCTAACAGGACTTCCTTCTGGAGCCCTGACCTTGGTTTCTGTCACAAATATTTTCCCTTTCCAGGCCCAGCAGGAAACAACTCATTCACCAGATGGTGTCACACTGTGGGTTGGGGGCCCCCTGGATTCTCCTCAGTCCGGGGCCCAGCCCTCTCACCTCTATTCCAAACTCATGGAGTGGCTTAGTTCAAAGGATTTTCTCTTTCTTTTTTCCTATTGAGGCATTTTTTAAAATACCCTGAGCACTGTGGCCCCCTCACACACACAGGGTGATCAGGCCCTGACCCAAACTCACTGCCTCTATAAGAATGGAGGAGGCATCACACGGGCTGCAGCCCCCAGAGGCCAGGCAGCCTGAGACAGGCCTCGGCAAAGAGAGGCGTCCGGACTGCTACACCAGGGAAGGTCTGTCTCCACGAAAATGTGTGTGCAGGTTTGGTCCCATGCCCTTCTACAGCCATGACTCGAGAGTGGGATGTCTTCTTGTCCTCTGGGCTCCTCCCCTTACTCAGGCGGGGAACACAGGGGCAAAGACCATGGCTTCCAGGCCTTATGCTTTCCCCCAGTGGTGCTGCAGATAGGCAAGGGAGGTGAAACTGCCCCCTCTTCCTTGGGCAGCAGGGTGGCACAGTGGAGAGGGCCTGATCTGGGAGTCAGGGGCTGGAGTCGTGCTCTCCTCCTGCCATCATGTACCAGCTGTGTGTCCTTGGACAAGCCCAGGGCCTCCCTTCCTCAAATGGAGGTAATGTTTCAAGCTGCCTTGGTCAGGCACAGGCACACAGGGAAGACTGAGCCAGACTGTGGATGTGAAAATGTACAGTAAGCCTGGCGTGGACACCTCCCAGGCTGGTTCTGAGCCTGGTGTGGACACCACCCAGGCCCCATGTGTCCTTGGCCCCCCGGCCTCCAGCAATGGCCTCCAGCAACTCCCAGCCTCCCCTCATGAGCCCCTCAGTCTGCCCTCTCCCGGCCCACCCCCACCCAGTCACCCCCAGACCCTCATCACAGACTCCAGTGCCATCCGAGTCTGGAGGAACATTAGGGCTTACTGAGTACCTCCCCTCGGCTTTAGAGAAGCATCTCCCAAACCTCCCTGGGGACGGGTAAATCCAAGGGAAAAGCAAGCATCGGCCCTGCCTTCCTGCCCTCACTGCATCTCGGGGAAGTCTCTTTCTGGAAGTACAGCAATTAACTAATGCAGAGGGAATGAGAGAGCCGGTGTATCACCATTTTGCAAACCCCCAATGAAATAAGGAATCCAGGGGATGAGCACCAGTAGCTGCCAGGTCACAGTAGAGACCACAGGACCCCCCCAGGCCCCCGTGGCAGCTCAAAGCACCACCATGGCTGTGCCGGCCCAAACCAAGCCAAAGCTGATCAAGCCTCTGCTCTACCCACTTACAGGAAGCACAGGAACTGCAACACAGGCTCAACTAAACCCACAGGTGCGATCAGCAAGATCCAGACTGTGGGACGCCCAGGAAGATAACCCGGTTACCTCATCACATTCACTTCAGGGGAGGAAAGGAGGAGAAATGTTCTAGATTCACTGAGACGTAAGGGCCTCATGAGCCAGATGCCACCTGTGGATCTTGTTTGGGTCCTGCTCCAACTGCAGAAATACGTCGTGAGATCAGTAAGAAAATCTAACACTGACTAGGTATTGGAGGATGAGAAATCACTGTCGTTTTAGGTGTGATAATGGCGTTATGATGGTCTTTTTTTCTTTTTTTTTTTGGCCACGCCACAGCTTGCGGGATCTTAGTTGCCCAACCAGGGATCGAACCCGTGACCCCTGTAGTGGAAGCACAGCGTCCTAACCCCTGGACCACCAGGGAAGTCCCTATGATGGTCTTTCTTAAAAGAGCCCTTTTTTTTTTTTTTTTTTTTTTTGTGGTACGCGGGCCTCTCACTGTTGTGGCCTCTCCCGTTGCGGAGCACAGGTTCCGGACGCGCAGGCCCAGCGGCCATGGCTCACGGGCCCAGCCACTCCGCGGCACGTGGGATCCTCCCAGACCGGGGCGCGAACCCGGTTCCCCTGCATCGGCAGGCGGACGCGCAACCAGCGGCATGTGGGATCCTCCCAGACCGGGGCGCGAACCCGGTTCCCCTGCATCGGCAGGCGGACGCGCAACCACTGCGCCACCAGGGAAGCCCAAAAGATCCCTTTTTTGATGGATATGCTGAAATATTTATAGAGGAAGTAATACGAGGTCTGGCACTTGTTTCAAAATAATCCAGTTGGGGTAGTGGGTGGCACTGGTAGGGCTTCAGATGAAATAAGACTGGCCCTGATTCCTGAAGCTGGGAGGTGGGCACACAAGGGTCTGTGAAATTATTCTCCCTACTTTGAATTGTTCTGTTTGAAATTTTCCAAAATAATTTGAAAAAATATGTTCCTATTTTTCAACTCAGTCAATCATCCTACTTATAAGAATCAGCCTACAGAAACAAGCCACATGGATGAAAGAGCAGCATGCGCTGTGAGGCTCATGGTACCATCACCTGCCCAGAGAACAACAGGAAGTAATCTCATGGGCCACCTCCACAGGAAGAGCAGGTGATGCTGGAGTACATCCACTCAACCAGGTATTATGCCGACATGACAGGATGATGTAGAGGCTCTTCAACAGACAGGCTAAAAAGTGTCCACGAGCTCAAACTATTTATTAATGAGCCTCTCCTCATTCTACTAGAATATAAGCTCAGTGAAGCTTCACTCACTGTTCCATCCCCAGACACAGGACAGGCGCTCAGTAAGCATGTGCTGACTGAGCACATGTTTAAATGCAAGAACGTCATCCAGGTGAATAAGCAGGACAGTTGTGTACACACCACGATCACCCCTGTGAAAGGAAGTGAGCGCACATGCACAAAGACCAGAAAGAGGGCTTCCCTGGTGGCGCAGTGGTTGAGAGTCCGCCTGCCGATGCAGGGGGCGCGGGTTTGTGCCCCGGTCCGGGAGGATTCCACGTGCCGCGGAGCGGCTGGGCCCGTGGGCCATGGCCGCTGAGCCTGCGCGACCGGAGCCTGCGCACCGCAACGGGAGAGGCCACAGCAGTGAGAGGCCTGTGTCGCGGAAAAAAAAAAAACTCTTATTGAATTTGTTACAATATTGAGACCAGAAAGAGAAAGAAAAACTGAAACCATCCCTGGGAGGCTGGGTAATGGTCTAATATCATTTCCAAAACCACAAACAAGCTACAAACAGTCCTCATCGCTGTTGTGTGACTTCGCCGTGCAGACAGAGACTTCCACACACTCTGAGCCCTCCTTTCTGCTCCACGACAGAGCAGCAACCTCCACATCCTCCTGCTCTTCTCCACCAAGGGCCCTGAAATAGCTTTACTGCTGGCAGAAGTGCACTCGCCAAGTTCCAGGAGCCGTTTTCTTAATTGCTTGTGATTAAGGTGTAAGCTGACTGCTGGACCTGGCAGGGCCAGGGAAGGGAAATGCACTGTTTGGGGGATCTGGGGTGCAGGGCAGGAAGCTGAGGAGCACGTGCTGCTGAGGGGCTCAGAATCCCAAGGCTGTGGGATCCTGGGAGGAAACCTTCTGATGGGCAGAATGTGGACAGGACCTGGAACGTTCCCAGGCAAATGGAGCCCATGTAGGCGATACATCCCCAACCTGAGCCTGGGCTCGGGTCCATTTCCATTCAGAGGTCCTGGGTGTCCAACCAGGTGAACGAGAGTCACCTGCACATGCAGCACCTGGCCTGCTCTGAGCAGACAACTGCAGGCTCCACCAGAGAGCAGCTGGGGGCTTCCGGCTTGAAACCAGAGGGCAGGGGTCTAAATAAACAGCCAGGTACCAGGGGTGAGACATGGCTGCCAATTTCCAGAGGAGTCAGTCCATCAGAGGGAAAGGGTAGAGGAAGCAAGTGCCTCTGGAGCCTCAGCAAGCCCACTACAGCCCACCAGGGCAACATGGACTGAGACCTGGGGTCAAGGGCATCGTGGTCAGGGGAGGGGCTCGGGGCTGGGAGTAAGGATCTTTGCCTCTCATCCCTGATCTGCCATCAACTCACGTGGGGCCCTGGGCAGTCCGCTCTCCTGCTCATCTGTAAACAGAGAGGTCACATGCTCTCTAAGTCCCCTTGGCACTAAAATCTGAGAGGCTGTTCAGGGGGTTTGAAGCTAGGAAGAACATCACAGGACACTGTGCCCTACAATGCTCCTTGGGACCCCCCATTTTCGAGCATTTACTGTGTCCTTCCCACACACAGCCCTGAGAGGAAGCAGCGTTAGTCCAGCCTGTAGGCGGGGGGACAAAGGTAGTCAGAGAGGATGAAGATGGCCCTGTAGGAACGCAGCTCCTTCCAGCTCCCACGTCCTCGTTCCTTCCGCCAGTCAACCCAGGACAATCTAACCTGCTTCCTTCCCATCCACACGGGGATTGATGGTCATAATTAAGTCCATTACAGGGTCCACACACACACACCTAGCTGGCCAGATGCCCCTTCAAATCTGGAGGCAGCTGGGACAGCTCAGATCACCCTGACCTCAGGCAGGACAGGGGCTCTGGGTCCAGTCAGGCCGGGGCAAGTCCAGGGTGACACTGAAGGAGGCATTCTGCCTTTCTGACTAAAGTAAACAGTGGCCTCGTCGCAATTCCCAAATCTAGGTCTATGACCAGTCTCACAACTCCACAGGAATTTACAAATATAAATCTTTTCAAGGACTGTCCTCTATTCTGAGAACACCCACCCTACTTTTCTGGTACTAAAATATCCTTTCTTTTCTAAAATGCCAACCATGTTAGATGATAGTTGGGTTTTTTAATTTTTGCTTCTTTACTTCCTTCCTTCCTTTAAAATGAACACATTTAACAAGGTTACATACTGGCAGCCCTTGAAAGATCCTTCCCTTTGTTAACACTGGTCTGTGAAACCTGGGCTAGGAATAAGGTCTTTGGATTCTTTCTTTGTTCTCTAACAGCACTTCCAGGCGTCTATGATTAGACGACCTCTGAGATTAGGGTCCTTATAAGAAGAAATACCAGAGAGCCCCCTCCCTCCCTTCCCTTCTCTCCGTACACACAAAACACACACACACACACACACACACACACACACACAGAGGCCATGTGAGGACACAGTGAGAAGGCAGCTGTATATAAGCCAGGATGAGAGCCCTCACTAGAAACTCAATCAGCCAGAACCTTGATCTTGGACTTGCCAGCCTCCAGAACTGTGAGAAAATAAATTTCTGTTGGTTAAGCCATGCAGTCTGTGGTAGTCTGGTATGCCAGCCCAAGCTGACTAACACACTTGTGATACCCTCTCTCCCTCCCTAGGTTTCTGTCTCCCCATGACAGGGTAACACTGTATGAGGCCAATATTACCCTGATGCCAAACCAAACACATCATAAGAAAAGAACTCTACAGATCAATAGCTTTTATGAATTTGATGCAAAAATCCTCCACAAACCAAATGTAGCAACATATAAAGAAGATCGTACACCATGACCAAATAGGATTTATCCCAGGGATGCAAGCTTGGTTTAATAACCAAAAATTAATTCCAACAATATACTATACCAATAGAATAAAGGGCAAAAACCATAGAATCATCTCAATAAATAGAGAACAAGCATTTGACAATATTTAACATCTCTTCATTAAAAATCACAATAAACCAAGAATGGGAGAGAACTTCCTCAAAGGATATCTGTGACAAACCCACAGCTGATATCATACTTAACAGTGAGAGACTGAAAGGTTTCCTCTTAAGATCAGGAACAAGACAAAGATGTCTGCTCTTGCCACTTCAGTCGACATTGTACAGGAAGATTTTGCCAGGGCAATCAGACAAGAAAATCAAATAAAAGGCATGCATATTGGAAATAAAAAAATAAAATATCTCTACTTGCAGATGACATGATCTTGTATATAGAAAAGCCTAAGGAATTCACTAAAAAAATAAAAGTATTAAAACTAATAAACGAGTTCTACAAGGTTGCAAGACAGAAGATCCATATACAAATATCAGTTGTATTTCTATACAGTAGCAATGAACAAACTAAAAAAATAAAACTAAGAAATCAATTCTATTTATAATAGCATAAAAATAATAAAATACTTAGGAATAAATTTAACAAAAGAAGTACAAAACTTACACTCTGGAAACTACAAAACATCATGTAAGAAATTAAAGAAGACCGATATTAATAGAAAGATACCTCATTTTTTCATGGATCAGAAGAGTGACTATTGTTAAGATGGCAATCCCCGGGACCTCCCTGGTGGCAGAGTGGTTAAGAACCCTCCTGCCAATGCAGGGGACATGGGTTCGAGCCCTGGTCCGGGAAGATCCCACATGCCACGGAACAACTAAGCCCATGCACCACAACTACTGAACCTGAGCTCTAGAGCCCACAAGCCACAACTACTGAAGCCCGCATGCCACAACTACTGAAGCCCGCGTGCCTAGAGCCCGTGCTCCGCAACAAGAGAAGCCACTGTAATGAGAAGCCCACACACTGCAGCGAGGAGTGGCCCCCGCTCGCCACAACTAGAGAAAGGCCCTGCAGAGCAACGAAGACCCAATGCAGCCGAAAATAAATAAATTAATTAATTAAATTTAAAAAAAAAAAAGATGGCAATCCCCAAACTGATTCCCTGCCTCCTCACAGCTGACTCTGACAGCAAGAGCGCTCCGCACACTCTCCCCTCCCTCTTGGATCTGCTTGACCCCCACTCAGGGACCTTAGGGACCCCCATCCACTCCACTCTCTGCCAGAGCACCCAGACACGACCTCCTAGAGGGGCAGAGAGATGCACAGTCTGCCATGCAGGGAGCGAGGACTCCAGGCCCCATTTCACCCACAAAAGTTCTCAGTGACCAGCTAAGAAGCCACAGAATCATCTGGGCTACAGCTATAATGGATAGCTAAAATCAAAAAGGACAATCACCAGGGACTTCCCTGGCGGTCCAGTGGTCAGGACTCTGCACTTTCACTGCCGAGGGTGTGGGTTCAATCCCTGGTCAGGGACCTAAGATCCCACAAGCCACGCAGCCTGGCCAAAAAAATAAATAAAAAATTTTTTAAATTTTTTAAAAAGGACAATCACCAGTGTTAGCGAGGATGTGGAGAAATTGGAATCTTCACACACTGCTGATGGGAATATAAAATGGTGCAGCCACTTTTGAAAACAGTCTGGCAGTTCCCCAAAAGATTAAACCTAAAGTTATAATATGACCCAGCAATTCCACTCCTGTGTATATTGAAAACACGTCCACACAAATACTTATACATGAACGCTCACAGCAGCTTTATATTCATAATAGTGAGAAAACGGCAACAACCAATGTCCGTCAACTGATGAAGAGATCAACAAAATGTGATATATCCACACAACAGAATAGTATTCAGTCATAAAAAGGAGTGAAAGGGCTTCCCTGGTGGCACAGTGGTTGAGAGTCCGCCTGCCAGTGCAGGGGACACGGGTTCGTGCCCTGGTCCGGGAAGATCCCACATGCCGCAGAGCAGCTGGGCCCGTGAGCCATGGCCGCTGAGCCTGCGTGTCCGGAGCCTGTGCTCCGCAATGGGAGAGGCCACGATAGTGAGAGGCCCACGTACAGAAA